>NC_136969.1:31906648-31944148 GCF_032717465.1 Coenobita brevimanus
TTTTTTCATATTTTTCTTTTTCATTGTTTTCCATATTCGTTGTTTTCCTCACTCTTATTTTTCATTTTTTCATTGTTTTCCATATTTTCTCTTTCCATATTTTTCATTTTTTCATTTTTCTTTATTCTTGTTTCACTTTTTTCATATTTTCAATTTTTTTTTTTCATTGTTTTCCGTATTTTTTCCCTTTATTTTCATTTTTTTTTCATTCTGCCTTTTTTTTTCCATTTTCTTTTTCATTATTTTTAATGTTGATTTTTAGGATTGATATTTTATTCTTAGTGGTTTATTCTTGTATTTTCTTTATCGTTTTTTTTTTAGCATTTTTAATTTACGTGTTATTTATTTTGCCATGTGGAGAGGATGGAGGGTGAAAGACTGACGAAGAGAGTGTATGTGAGTGAGGTGGAGGGGGGAAGAGGGAGGGGGAGGCCGAGGATGAGATGGAGGGAAGGATTGGAGAGGTATATGAGAGAGGGGGGTGTGAGTTGGGAGCAGGGCAGTGAAATGGCGGGGGACAGGACGACGTGGAGGCGATTTGTTTGTGGCCACCCCAAACGGGATTGAGGTGTCAGGCAATAGATAGGTAGATAGTTATTTTGTTTTTCCGGTTTATATTGTGAGTGTGATTGCGTTCTTCGGTTACATGTGAAATAATGGGAGGCAGTGTGTGTGTGTGTGTGTGTGTGTGTGTGTGTGTGTGTGTGTGTGTGTGTGTGTGTGTGTGTGTGTGTGTGAATAAACTTACATTTAATAAACTTTCTTCAGGCACTTGTCCCGTCTACATGAGAGAGAGAGAGAGAGAGAGAGAGAGAGAGAGAGAGAGAGAGAGAGAGAGAGACGTAATTGGAGACACTGAGGGAAGAAACAGAGGCGTAAAAGTGAGCTGGCTTTAAAAATAGGTCAGGTTAGGTGGGGTAGGTTCCTCTGCAAGGGATTGTTAGGTGGTGCAGTCAGGTGGGGAGAGAGAGAGAGAGAGAGAGAGAGAGATTCTACCAGTTATACCAAATCATTTTCTTTTCTTTTTATTGATGTGTTCTGGTTCTACTGAGTCTCGTATTTACCATTAGGGTATCGTATAATATTTCATGTTTATTTTGTACAGTAATTTTCTACAGGTCAAAGCCCTTGAATTATTATATTGCCTTTGTCAGTTGCAGGTGCTTGTAACTTCATAAATATTGGGGAATTAATATGTCCGCCAATCGGAGTATAGGTCAGGCATTGATGTATTTAGCGTGAAAATGTGATTGATGGACAGTATTGTTTTATTATTATTATTATTATTATTATTATTATTATTGTTATTATTTATTATTATTATTATTATTATTATTATTATTCCCCTACAAGGAGAGTATGTTTTCACCCCTGTTTGTTTGTTAGGTTCATTGTCTGTTAGCAGGATTAGAAACTTAGAGATTTGGACCAAATTTGGTGGGTAGATGGCCCTTGTCCCAGGAAACAGTCGATTAACTTTTGGGATCGATCGGGATCGTATTATAGATTTTGGATCCAGAATAACTTGATGATAATAATAATAATAATTATTATTATTATTATTATTATTATTATTATTATATTTATTATTATTATTATTATTATTATTATTATTATTATTTATTATCCATCCATCCATCATCCAATCCTACATTGTCCCATGAGCGTAGGAGCCCGGGGCATGTATTTTATTGTTATTATTATTATTATTATTATTATTATTATTATTATTATTATTATTATTATTACAATAACTAATAATAATAATAACAACTAGAATGGCACTCAGTGGAGCGCATCTCTCCGACAAGGGCAACGTAATTTCCAAACCACTTTTCATAATTGGTTAGGTTTCCTCATCATTGATTAGGGTTTCGCAAAAAATGTTTTCCGGATCCGTTTCTGTAATACGATACGGATCGATCCCGAAAGTTAACCGATTGTTCCCCTGGGCATGAGCTATCTACCCACTAAATTTCGTCCAAATCTCCCTTTTAGTTCTTGAGTAATCCTGCTAACAGACAAACTAATAAGCAATTAAACAAGGGTGAAAACATACCCTCCTTGTGGGAGACAATGATAATTAGACAGTCCTCAAGTTGTCACTTCCCATAGTATCATTACTGTTAACGTTAACTTTTTTTGCTAAAGAATTATCGAAATTATTCTGAATCCGGTTAACTTTTTTGCTAAAGATTTATCGAAATTATTCTGAATCAGGACATTTTTTTGGATGTAGAATAAAAATTTCACACAGGAGGGGTTTTATGTAGTCTAATAACCTCCACTACTAGTCTTTAATAAGTTAAAGAAAATCGTCGAGGTACGAAAAATATGTTCATGTATCGTAAGAACATAATTAACTTTCACTGATAATACAAAATATCACGGTGAGCATAAAAGTTTAATGTCCAGGTACTGTTATGTGAGGAGTGAATATTGATATAAATAATTCCGAAATATTTTGGAAGTTGATAAAGAATAGATATGTAACAAAAGCCTTATTGAGGAGTGTGCTGACGTGGAGGTAGCGACACAGGGTCATTGTTTGAGAGAGAGAGAGAGAGAGAGAGAGAGAGAGAGAGAGAGGGAGTGAGAGAGAGAGAGAGAGGGAGAGAGACGGAAAAGTGAGCTCGCTTTTAAAATAGGTCATGGTTAGGTGGGGTACGTTCGTCTGTAAGGGATTGTTAGGTGGTGCAGTCAAGTAGAGAGAGAGAGAGAGAGTATTCAGAAATATAACTCAAGGGAAAAATATATCATTTGTCAAAACGCCATGAAGTTCTCTCGTGGCATTCACAACTATTATTCTCTCTCTCTCTCTCTCTCTCTCTCTCTCTCTCTCTCTCTCTCTCTCTCTCTCTCTCTCTCTCTCTCTCTCGTGCTCGTTCCGTTTTTTCCGTCTCCCTTCTCCTCTCCTGTTTCCTCTTGCTCTTTTCCTGCATCCATCTCACTTCCTTTCTCTCCCCTCCTTTTCTTCTCATCTTTCCCTCTCACCTCCTTTTCTTCTCTCCTCCTTTTCCTCTCACTTTCTTTTCCTCTCACCTCTATTTCCTCTCACCTCCTTTTGCCTATCATCTCCTTGTCCTCTCATCTCCATTTCCTATCATCTCCTTTTCCTCTCACCTCCCTTCTTTTTCACCTCCTTTCTCCTTATCCTCTCGCATTCTTCCTCTCTTCCTCTCTTTTTTCTCTTTTTTTTTTTTTCTCTCTCCTGGTAGTCATCTCTCTAATTTTTCATCCTTGTCTTCAGCTGAGTGAAGAGGGAGAGGTGTTTTTGTCTTCATTTGTCAGTGTGTGTGTGTGTGTGTGTGTGTGGAGAGGTTGTATGTGGTTCCATTAGGCTACGTTGTATGTTGGAGTGACGATGTATATGTGCCAGTCTGTGTGTGTGTGTGTGTGTGTGTGTGTGTGTGTGTGTGTGTGTGTGTGTGTGTGTGTGTGTGTGTGTGCGCATTTTTGGGGGGTGTTTCTATGTATATGCTTTTGGGTGTTCGCATGTATGTGTTTTAATGTGCACTGATGTTTGAATGTTTGTTGTGTACGTATGTTGTCGTATGTATGTGCAGTCAAAAAAAAATACATATTGACGCCATATTAAAGATAGGAATAAAAATCTCATTAAGGGGAATACTTAGATAATTATTAAGCTTTCCATCTCTCTCTCTCTCTCTCTCTCTCTCTCTCTCTCTCTCTCTCTCTCTCTCCCTCTCTCTCTGTCGGTGCAATTACCTGAGCACAAAATTAACTAGAAATCTTACGTCTCGACTCGGGTGAAACGAAAAAAACTATAAGAAAAGAAAAAAAAATTGGAATGCGTCGAGAAGTTTCCTTAATAGAGTGAGGAAAGAAAATGTGTAGGAGAGAGAGAGAGAGAGAGAGAGAGAGAGAGAGAGAGAGAGAGAGAGAGAGAGAGAGAACCACCTCACTCCGATAACATACATAAATTAATCCTACATTCAGTCGATTATTTTACCCTCAATGAAGGATTTACTAACAATCTCTAACTACGCCAGGGAAATCCCCTCCAACCCAAGCTGAGTAAAATCGTCTGGGGATAGCGAGAATAAAACAAAAAACAGGTCCTCAGGTATAGGATGTTAAGCCTCTGAATCTGTGTCACCCTTCATTGGTTTATTCTCTCTGTTTTCAGTCGATTTCCATCAGCTTGGGGAAGAATTTTGGAGCTTGAGGTGTGAGATAAAAACCTCCATTAACTCCTTCACTACTAGAGCTCTCGACTAAGACGATTTTATTCAGCTAGGAGAGACGTTTCTACTGCAGATTTGAGATATTGCCTTCATCAACCCCTTCACTAATAAAGCTTTCTACCAAGACGATTTTATTCAGTTTAGGGGAGATTTTGGGAGCTGTTGGGTTTGTAATAATATCCATTATTAATCCCTTTACTAATAGAGCTCCCTACTAAGACGATTTTGTTCAGCTTAAGGGAGATTAAGGGGGCTGGAAGGTTTGTAATAATACCCATCATAAATCCCTTCGCTGCCAGAGCTCTCTATAAGCTGACTAAAATCGTCTGGAGGCAGCAAGAAAAATAATTAACATCCCCGAATTGAATGAGTTCGTGACCAGTTTATTAATTTATTATTTATGCTTTCGGGGTGCTGAGAGGGGCGCCTTTGTGTGGTGGCACCGATATAGCCGAGCACAAGAGCTGCCTGGTTAAACACATGTCCCTCAGCTCCCCTCCTTTCCCCCAAAAGGATGATGGTGGGCAGCAGGGGAGGAGGAACTTAAGCCTGCAGTCCATAAGATTCACGTCCAATTTGGGGCTACAATAATTACAACTCATACCTCCCTATTTTATTTATTTTATTTTTTTTTTCCGATTTGTAGAGATCAGATGCAACTCAATAATCCTATCAATAATAGAGGTGTGTCCTAAGCTGAAGAAAATCGTCTGGTGGTAGCCAGAATAAAGCGAGAAATAAACGTCATGGGATTCAAGGGGCTTAAGTAGGATCCAAAACCCCCCCGCATCATCTTACCTGTACCTTTTGGATGGGACGTTGTCATGGCAACCTCACCTGGAATCGTAAACAAAGAACACGTGAGTGAAAATGGCAGGTGGAGTGAGTGTTAGATACACAAATTACAGTGGTTATTTTTTAAAGATATTACAACCTTAATTTTAATAAAGACATTATTTTATTATAGATATATTAAAAATTAGTTATGTAGATATACAGACCACACATACTTTACGGTCCCTTCTCTGTGATACGACTATAATATGGAGCCTTAATCTAATTATAGGTTGATGAGGAAATTAGAATTGAGAGTTAATTAGAATCGAAAGTTACATAGATATACTGACAACACAGACTTTGCCATCCTTTGCAGGTAACCCCGCATTAGTTGAATACACGAGTCACAGTTGGATTAGGACTGAAAGCTTTTTAGATACACAGATCACACAGACGTTGCGGTCCTTTTAGGTGGTCCGGTCAAATGTTTTAATAGAAACACAAATCACATAATATTCAAAAAAAGGATATCAAGGTAATTAAAGTGTTGACAGGTGTAATTTATTTGCCACGATGTCGTCTTTATTTTTTATTCTTAAGACTTCCATACTCCTTTATTTAACTTGAGGCAAACCTTCTCGTATGGAAGGAGTTCTTTATCTCCTTCAATCCTAGGACGTAATTTTCAGTTATTCTTGATAATTATAAAGGATTTTCTTCATTACAGAGAGAGAGAGAGAGAGGGGGGGGGACATAAACGTCATTAACCCCTTTACTAATACAGCACTGTCTTAAGCTGAGCAACATAATCAAAAACAGAAAGAATGAAAAAGAAAAATGCTTCATCTTAGCAGGAGGGATTAAGACTGGATCGAACCCCTCCAGTCCCAGAAATCTCCCCTAAGCTTAACATAATCGCCAAGTGAAAGATATAACGAAACTTACGTCTTTGGGCTGAAGGGGTGACGAGCTATACTCCTTTTACTCTAACCTGATCCGGATTTTCGTCCATTTGCAAGCTTTTCATAAACCCCAGTCGCAGAAAAAGACAATACCACGGCTCTACATCCTATACATTGCACTGCTTCGTGACGAGAACCATTTTCTAGTGTCAATACCATGTTAAACAAAGTATTCAAGGTGGACAGGTGACAGTTTTAGACCAAGTTAGGTGAAAGTAGTATAAATAACCCATATCCTTTGCTCAATGTGGCGCAGTTTGGCCTTTTTTCAACAGTAAGGAAGCTATCGTAATTTTGAGAAGCCACTTATGTAACATCCAATACTTTTCCTTCAGCTTTCCAACGACGCGCTCAAGTCCGCAGTGGTTTTCATAAAAGATTAATGAGTTTGATGCATAAATTGGCCCTTTCTCGTTTTTTCCAACAACTATGTGGCGAATTTTGAGAAATCATTGAAGTAGCGCCCATGACTTTTCCTTGAGGTTTGGGGCGATATGTGTAAGTTGGCGGCTTTAAGAGATTTCGAGATATCAGTGCTGGTTCGTTGCTTCATTACGTGTTGTATGGTTGGCAACCACCTCTCCTCACGCCTTACCCTACCTCGCACCACCACAACCACCACCATCAAGATATCCACCACCGTAACCAGCATACCACCACCACCACCAACCACCCAGTTATATCTAGCATAGTATTCCCATCTTCTTCACTCCTTCGAGCAATAAGTCACTGCAATTAACCCACAAACTTTTTTTTTTGCAGTAACGCGAATCGAACCCCTTACCTCACCAGTTCCCATCCCCACCACCAGACCCATCATTGCCCTGTACAGAACCAGGGTCATGTACTGAAACCCTCCATTACATCCTCCAATTTGTACTCCATTACATCTGTACTCTCCTCCACCTCCTTTTCTCTGGACGTGTAATTCTTGGTCGGGCTTTCGGTGTTGCTTGTGGTTTTTATTTTTATTATTTTTTAAGTGGCAGGTCGTCAGTGTGGGAAATTAGAGGTTTTGAGAAAGACCATTGCATTGAGGTAACTGGATTAATATGGGATTATCATCATCATCATCATCATCATCATCATCATCATCATCTGTCCTCATCGCCATCATTACCACCCAATTTTCGACACAGCAAAAAGAGAGGCCATCAGGAGTGAAATGGTGCAGTAAAATGGGGCTTACCTCCTTTCAGCCATTGCTCATTAGCACTAAATATATAAGTTACTGCCACCTGAAGCACTGGCAATCTTTCTTTAGTGCATACCCTTACTTCTTCACTACGAGGGCTGTCACCTGGCCTGAATAAGATTGCCTAGAAGTATTAGGAGGAGGAGGAGTGGTGGTAGTAGTAGTAGTAGCAGTAGTAGTATTAGTAGGAGGAGGAGGAGGAGGAAGTAGTAGTAGTAGTAGTAGTAGTAGTCGTAGTAGTAGTATTAGTAGTAGTAGTAGTAATAATAATAATAATAATAAATTTTACCAAAGAAATTGCCCTTAGAATCCAGCTGTATTTTTTTTTTGTTTAATTACTACTACTACCGATTTTTTTTTTTTTTTTTTTAAGACCTCTTCGATGTGAGGGGCAGTTAATGACCATATCTAACATCTCCAGCTCGAAAATTATAAGGTAAATTAAACCGTATGGGAGGAGCAGGGATAAATCAAAACTGACGTCATCGGGCTGAAGGGCTGTCTTTTGACCTAAATAATATGTTTGGAGGGAGTGCCAGTAGTAATAATAATAATAATAATAATAATGATAATAATAACAGCAGCAACAACAACAACAATAATAATAATAATAATAATAGTAAAGATTTCACTGTCTTCGATGCAGTGCCATCGTAAAAGGCAAATGGTTTCCTGTACTCCACAAAACCATTCACTGCTCTCGTTGATAACCATAAAATAATAATAAGGACGCCTGGTGGTTTAGTGTGGCAGGGCGCTCCAACCCGATGTGTCCCGTGAAGGTTAATTTCCAGGGCATGAACGGTGTTTATTTGTCGTATAGAAGGGCTCAGGGATGAGTAACTGGTCACCCATGTCATAAGTATCTGAAATAAACAGGCCGAGCCACGGGTCCCTACGATTTTGATGAGTCAATACAGGTTAGATAACGGATACCGCCCGTCTGTCTACGTATCTGTCTCTCTGTCTATTGCCAGACACCTAAATCCCGTAAGGGGTAGCCACAAGCAAATCACCTCCACGTCCCCGTCTTCTGCTATCTGGCTGCCCTCCGTCGAACTCACACACCCTTCTCTCACTTATCTCTCCACTTCATCCATTCATCTCATCCTTGGTCTTCTCCTCATACTTTCCCCCCTCCTCCACTACCTCCAGATAATTGTATTCATCTTAGGAAAAAATAAACGCATAGTGAAGGAGGTTACGAAGAGTGGCACCAAATTTACGACCTTGGGTTCATTTGCCGTCAAGCTCTTTACCTGCATTCATCTGTCTTGATGAGTCGTAGGTCTCGCCAGGTAAGCTGTTGTGGATCGTAACTTGCCTTGGAGAGACTTATTGGTGGGGTGGATGAGGGTGAGTAAGGGGTAAAGGTGGTGAGTAAGTGTGTGGGTATGGTGTATGTGGAGAGTGAGTGGGTGTGGGTAAAAAGTTGGTGTTAACAGGAAAGTTGGTAAAGGTGGTGAGTAATTTTCAGTGTGTGGGTATGGGGTGGGTGTGGGTAGAGAAGTTGGTGTTGGTAGGAATGTAGGTAGCATGAGAGATGATGTAGGAATGGGAGTGAACAAGAAAAGGTGTATTTGGAAACAGGTGGAAGGTGTGTATGGGGGGCGAGGATGGGTGTGAGGTAAGGTAGGTGGGTTAATTAGGAGAGCGTGTGGATAGGGGTGTTTGTGGGTACCGAGGCTGGTAAGGATGGGTGTGGGTAGAAAAGTAGGTAAAAAGTGTTTGGGTATTGGTATGTAAGTGGGTAAGGGAGAGTATGGATTGGGAATGGAGCAGGGGAAGGTGTGGGTAGGGATGTGAATAGATAAAGAGTGTGTGTAGGGAGGTGGATAGATATAGTACGAGTTGGAAAGTGGGTAGATTACGAGTGTTTGCAGGGATGTGAGTAAGGAGGTGGGTAAGTTTGTGGATAGAATGGTGGATAGATTAAGAGAGAGTTAGGGTAGGGATGTTAGGAAGGGAAGGTGTGGGTAGTAAGTTACATTTTTTTCGAGGGAGTAAGAGTGTGGGAAGGAAGATGGGTAAATTGAGAGAGGGTGTGGGTCGGATAATGATTAGTCACAGAAATCGGTATGTTCCTCAGTTTAATAAAATCGTCAGGTGACTGGTAGGTAAAATTACGATACCTTTCAACCGTTCTGAGCCCCTTCCTTCTAAACGCTGAAGTGTTTTATATTATTAATGCTGTATCTGGAGAATTAGGTTAAGCTCCAGGGAGACACTACTTATAATGACGGATTTAGAGGAGATTAATAAACCTAACTTAACTACATAAACAATGTACAGGCTTCACGTCGCCTTTCACGTCGCTTAAGGATTTTATTTATTTTTTTTTATTTTTTTTTTTTTACAATTGACTGCGATGACGAGTGATTTTGTTGTTCTTGCATCCATTTCTCTTAGCAAATTAGGATTTTTTTTTCTTCAACTTAGGAAGGATCTAGTTTTGAAAGGGTTAATAAAGGGTATACCTAACTCTTCGAGGTCGCTCCTAAGCTGTATTGGATAGAAAATAGAAAAAACAGGAAATACGTCGGCTTGAAGGGATAAAATGAACGGATCTTAAATTTGGCTCTTTTTTTTTGTGGGGGGGGGACAGTTTTGCTGGCTCCTGGTCTTCTTTCTCCCTGCATAACAAAAAAAAAATGCCTGACACGATGGTATGCAGCAATACAGCATAGTGATTATGGCACTTCTGGTCATGCACTCCCAGTATTTCTTATTACTGCTATTATTTTTGCTGGAATTGCCTGGTAAATATATTCAGGTCATGCACTGGGTAGATCTGTTTTTTAGTACTCAGCCTCCTGTGACTCACTTTCAGCTGTATATAATCATGTGAAGTTAGCATGAATAAATACTCATAATCATGTCAAATTATCAGAAATGGAGTAAACAGAGGTAAAATCATGTGAAGTTAGTAGGAAAGGGATATCTGGAGTTGCCCCGAGGAGTAGAGGGTTAAGTGGATAATTTCTGTGCGGACATAAGGACCTGGAAGCACGTAGTTACCCGGGAATATAGACATTATGGCAATTTTGGTCATACAGTGGGAACATTTTTTTTTTTCTTGTTTTCTTTCATTTTTTCTTTTCCCCTTTTCTTTCAGTTTTTTCTTTTTTTTCTTCTTCTTTTTTTTTTAACAGGAGAATGTCTGGTATATTTATTTGTTCTGTAATTGGCGTTTTTATGGCGGTGGTTTCTTTGTATGTGGAATTTGTTGTACAAATAATCATGCCATCGACTGAGAGGGTGTATATCAGTATTTACACCCTCATTGTTTTCAGCGGTGTGTGTGTGTGTGTGTGTGTGTGTGTGTGTGTGTGTGTGTGTGTGTGTGTGTGTGTGTGTGAGAGAGAGAGAGAGAGAGAGAGGGGGGGGAGGAAGAAGAAAATAAATCAGTTTAATCTGATTTTAAGCAAACGTGAAGGAAGAACTGACGGTCAACCAAAGACGAACTTTTTTTTTTTTTTAGGGGCAAGGTCACACGACAAGATCACCTAAAACAGATTTTATCCGGTGCAGACTAAACACTTTAAATTGGATCAAGTTAAACAAAGATGAAGAATTTTTGTGTGAGAACAGCTAGTCAAACGGCAAAGTCAGCCCAAACAATTTTGATCTGATTTGAACTAAAAGTTGGTGGAAGGGTTAAGGGTTATGCAAGAATGAAGTAGTTCGATTTTGAGCGTAAAATATCGAAGGTCAGGGTCACAGTGCAAGGTCAAATATTCGGCCCTTGAATCAGATGGTGGGCGTGGGTGTTGCTCTGTGAATATTCCTTCATGTTTAGCTTGTCATGCAATTATTTTTTTTTTATTTGCCATGCACTGGACAGGTTCATGGCGGTAGTTTCTTTGTGTCTGGAGTGTGTTGTAAATATAATCATGCTTTGTCCTGAGAGGATATAAAACTCTTATTTTCTTTTATAACTTATGCTAGATATAAAATTCTCTTGCGCAGGACAGCTTTTTGGATTTTTTTCTTCATATTTTTCAATGTCTTTTAAAATGTACCATGCGGTGAAAGAGTGTATGACTTGTGTGATTTATTTATTTGAGGATGAAACCTGTAAAATATTTTCTTTATATATTCACTGTCTTTTAAATCGTACGATGCATTGAAAGAGAATATGATTTTTTTAAAGGAATGTGATAACTAAAAAAAAAAACATACTGGACAGTTTTATGGTTTAATGGGTATTTTTTATTTATACTCGTATTTAGAATTATTTGCAATTTTATGTTAGACACTGAGTGGATGGTTGACGATAATTTAGTTTCATTTAGTATGTGTGGAGGTCTCTCTCTCTCTCTCTCTCTCTCTCTCTCTCTCTCTCTCTCTCTGTGTGTGTGTGTGTGTGTGTGTGTGTGTGTGTGTGTGTGTGTGTGTGTTTCGTAACAGTAACTATGTGCATTTACTCTTCGGCTCTACCCTCACCACCACCAATAATAATAATAATAATAATGTTACAGAAGTGGGATCAGTCTTTTCGTGCCACAGAACGAAAAATTGTATTGCAAGATTTTTTATTGCCTTTTGCAGTGGATGGGCTTAGAAAGAGATTTTTTTTTTTTTTTTTTATTATAAAGTGTTGTCATTATTATCACGTTAGGCAGTGGGAAGGTATATTGAAGGTATTATGTTTGTTTTTGAAATTTTTATATATGTCAAGTATTTTAACATATTGAAGTAGAGAAGTTTGATTTCTGTTTTTTAGTGCATGCCAGAAAGTTTCATAACTAAATATTTTACATGTTTGACTATCATCAGGTCATGCAGTGGGAGGGGATCAGGTATTTTGTTTTTTTTTCTTTTTCATGTATTTTTTATTTAGCTGTTTTAAAGATCCGTGTAGTTTTTTTCTTCCCTTTTTTTCGTAAATTGGAAATTAATATGTACCTTTTATATACTTCTATCGTTACTTGGTTACCCCTTTTCTTTTTTTTTCTCATCTATCCCGTTGGACTTTAATTTGGTCATCTCACACGTTATGTATTTACTTCTTTTCTCTTTGGTTTATCTTGTTTATAGAATTATTTATTGCTTATACTTACCTATTTATTCTGTTTATCTCCCGTTCTTGCCAGTCAGCACCTCCTTGACATCAGATCACTTCCTTTGATGTGTTTGGCCTCCTCTTTCCTTCCTTCCTTCCTTCCTTCCTCCCTTCCTTCCTCCCTTCCTTCCTTCCTCCCTTCCTTCCTCCCTTCCTCCCTTCCTTCCTCCCTCCCTCCCTCCCTCCCTCCCTCCCTCCCTCCCTCCCTCCCTCCCTCCCTCCCTCCCTCCCTCCCCCTCCTCCTCCTCCTCCCCCTCCTCCTCCTCCTCCTCCTCCTCCTCCTATATCCTTTATTTTATTTTTATTTTTTTGTCCTTCGGTATGTGTCTTTTTTTTTTTCCTTTCCTCTCTTCCTTCCTCTTCCCTCTTTCTTTGCTCCACTTCTCCATTCTCCCTTTCTTTCTCCTACTTTCTTCCTGCATTCCGCTTCCCTTCTCTTCCTTCATTTTCCATATTATCTTATGTTTTTGTTTTTCCTTCTCCTTCCATCATCACATTCGTTTTCGTTTTCTCTCCTCATCGTCTCCCTTTTTCCCTTTTCTTTCCTTTCTTCATCTCCCTTTTTTCCCTTTTCTTCTCTCTGCATCTCCCTTATTATCCTTTCTTCTTCCTCGTCATCCCTTTATCCCTTCCTCTTGTTTCTTCATTCGTCCTTCTTTCGTTTCATCCCTCCTCCTTCCTCTTCTCTTTTCCTCTCCCTTCCTCCTCCTTTAATGGACACTATTTCTAACATCGCTCCACCAAACCCCTCTCCAAGCTGAATTAAACCGTCTAACATTGCCTCAGTGAAGTTAGAGCTTCCAATTTGCAGTTTTTTTATCTTCAGACAAATCGCCAGAGTATTGTAAAAAATCCTGTCATTAATCCGAACATGTATATGGCTTCATGCTTGGCCAAAAAAATGGGATTTGAAATTTAGCCAGTGTATTGTATGACTTCAGACTTTCATTAATGTTATATTGAATTTTCAGCCTTTTTTTCTGCGTTAAGCCTAGTTGTGAAATATACAGTGAAATGGTGTATAGAAAATATATATGTACAAATTGAGTCCTTAAATTTTCGAATCATTAGACTTGAAACCAATAACTTTTTAAAGCCCGAAACTTTTAGGCAGAGGTTACAAGATACGAATCCTGTTCCAAAACATAATATGAATTGGTATCTTCAACCAGATATGATCCCATAGACCGGTATATATATTTTCCAAATCTTGCAACCCAAAGCGAACATAATTTAAGTCATGAAATATGCGTAGCCAAAACGTTAAAATTTATATGGACACCTGTTAAGACGTGAACCATACAGCCCGAATATTATGAAAAGAAACCAATAGCCAAAATATTGTAAGAAATGAAACCCAGACAAAAAAAAAATGTAGTCATAATATAAGAAATGAAACCCAGGCAAAATGGAAGCAAAACCTGTAGCCAAAATATTATAAAAAAAATAAAACCCAGAATTTGGCTGTGTTACCCTCGGCGACAAGGAGATTAGGCTATGTTTTCACCCCTGTTTGTTTTTTGTTTGTTTACCTGTTAGCAGGATGACTCAAAAACTGAAAGAGAGATTTGGACTTAATTTGATGGGTAGATAGCCCATGTCCCAAGGAACAGTCGAGTAACTTTTGAGACCGATCCGGATCCTATTACAGATTCTGAATTCGGAAAACACTTTGTGAAACCCTAATCAGCGATGAGAAAGCCTAATCCATTATGAAGAGTGGTGTGGAAATTACGTTGCCCTTGTTGGAGAGATGCGCTCTACTGAGTGCCCCTCTTGTTTTGTTTTTTTCTTAGAGGGAACGTATGCGAACTTCTAACCTTTGGTTCCTTCCTCCATGCATAAAGAAAAAAGCCAAAATATAAGAAATGAAACCCAGACAAAATAAAAGACAAAACTGTAACCAAAATTTTACAGGAAACTCAGTCTTACATGTGTTTTTTGGAGAACTGGAAGGCTGGTGCAGTGAATGAGCTCCAGTCGATGGTATCAGTCCACGAAATCTGGAAACGTGGACGGACTCGGAACGCGGTTATTAGCGAGAGTGTGAGGGATGTGAGGGAGATGTGTAGGGACAGGATGTGAGTGAGTGAGTGAGTGAGTGGATGTAAGAGAGAGGATGAGGTAGGGAAAGCAGGACACACCTAAGGGACAAATGTGTGGGGACAGAGGATGAGTAAGTGAGTGAATGAGTGAGGGAATATAAGGGAATAACTTGAGGGTAAGAAGGAGGTGGTGTTTGAGAGGGAAGAAAGTGGGGTGAGGGAGGGGAGGTGTGGGGGATGGAGAGGGAGAGAGACAGAGGGGGGAGGAAAGGTGTAGAGAATAGAGGATGTGAGTGAGCGAGAGAGGAAATATGATTGAAGTTTGTGATCAAATGAGAGAGAGGGTGGGAGTGAAAGTAGCGATGTGTAGAGAAAGAGGATGCGAGTAAGTGAATGAGTGACTTTTTGTAAGAATTAGGGGATGAGAGAGTGAAGAAGGGAATTAGAGGATACAAGTGAGGGAGCAGGTGAGAGAGAGAGAGAGAGAGAGAATTGTGACACTGGGAAGGAGGTAGAGATGTGAAAATAATTATAAAATGATGGGAACGATTCTGTTATTACAGTTGTAGTTGGAATTTAAATGTATTGTTTGTAAGTACTCTCTCTCTCTCTCTCTCTCTCTCTCTCTCTCTCTCTCTCTCTCTCTCTCTCTCTCTCTCTCTCTCTCTCTCTCTCACACACACACACACACACACACACACACACACACACACACACACACACACACACACACACACACACACACACACACACACACACACACACACACACACACACACACTAATAAAATACAACTTCCTCCCACAGATCGGCCAACCACCAGTCCACCAGCTCGACAGACAAGGTAGTTATTTTTCTCAGTTTTTCTCTTATTATCTCTCATATTTGTATTTCTCTTCATTACCTCCGCCAACGAAACTGGAGGAGGCTATGTATTCATCTATGTTTGTCTGTTTGTCCACACGATATCTCCAAAAGTTCTCTGTGAATTTCAATGAAATTTTGTGGATGGGTGGGCCATGGGCCAAAAAAGAATTAATTATATTTGGGGGCGGATCCGGATCCGGGCCTGGCATTGGCGGAGGTATGCGCTCTTTGAATGCTTTCTAGTTGTTTCTATTCTTCATCATATATTTTCATAATTTTATACCTATTCTTCGTCCTACTTTTTTTTCGTATTTTCTTTTATTTTCTTCGGTGGCCAAAATTGGGGATCCGAATATCATACTGTTTTAATTTCGATAGTCCCCCCCCCCTTTTTTTTTTTGGCGTAATTCAAAATGCATAATATACAAGGTTTAAAAGGGCCATTTTTTTCTGTTTTGGCTCTGGTTTAAAAACCTATCTTTGCTTTTTAAAGATTACATATGAGAGGTAGATAGGATATACACATAATTCAGGCACTAAGTTATACATAGAATATCCTCTCTCTCTCTCTCTCTCTCTCTCTCTCTCTCACACACACACACACACACACACACACACACACACACACACACACACACACACACACACACACACACACACACACACACACACACACACACCGTCTCTCCCAATCCCCTTCTCATTTGCATACATCATCATATCTACACTAATTCCCTTTGACAGTTTTTTTTTTCTAGTTTTTTCGTCATTAGTGGAAAGTTGAGGGCTGTGTGTCTTTATTTCGGATTAAAATCAATAAAATTTTTGGAAACAATATGGAAATTATTAAGGAAAGAAATTACGGGAGTCGCTTTGCATATATTGAAGATTTTTACTGTGTGTGTGTGTGTGTGTGTGTGTGTGTGTGTAGACGTAGAGAGAGAGAGAGAGAGACTTTCTGGAGTAGCGGAAGGGGAAAAAGTTGAAAGAGTGGAAGAGAAGGATGGAGTTGAGGAAGAGGTTAAGATTTGGAAAGAGGAAGTAAAGTGAAAGTAATAAAAACTAGAACGCACTCAGATAGCGCATACCTCCGCCAGTGTCACTGCCATTAAAAAGGTTTCGGATCCTGATCCGCCCCAAAATGTAATCAATGCTTTCTTGGTGCATGGCCCACCTCTCCACAAAATTTCATTGAAATTCATGAAGAAAAAGATATTGTGCGGGATACTCCGGATCCTGATCCATATCCACCCCAAAATTTAATCATTCGTTCCTTGGCCCATGGCCCACCCTTCCACAAAATTTCATCAAAATCCATTCATACCTTTTTGAGAGATCATGCTCACGAACAACAAACCATCCCAGGGTAAAACATAAAACCTCTTTGACGGAGGTAAAAAAAAAAAAGAGAAAAAACAGTCAAAGGAAAAAATAAACAGGAGGGAAAGAGGTGGAGCAAAGACAGCGTTAACGAGGAACGAAATAAATAGACGAGTATAGAAAAATAAGGACAAAAGAGGAATGGCATAGACGAGGATAAAAAAAAATGAGAACGATAAAGGAATTGCAGTGGAAATGGAACAAAAAGACATTTCTAGATAACAAGAAAAGAGTTGGAAGAAAGCTTTGAAGAAAAATGACGCTCCGCTGGTGAGGGAACAGACTGAAGGAAAAAGAGTGAATTGGAAGAAAAAGAGGAATTGAAGAGGAGGAAACAGAGGAAAAGAAGTTATGTGACGGGTGGGAAGGAAGAAACTCGACGGGGAAAGAACTGAGGCTTATTTATGTATCCCTTCTGTTTCTCTCTTATTTTACCCCTTCGTTTTCTCATAGTAATTCCTGGAGTGTGCGCGAAAAACAGTGCGTCGTTTGTTTTTCAGTGGTTTGCGTTATTGTCGTCCAAACAGACTTACGGTGCGTAGTTATCATCATCATATTATCATCATCATCATCATCATCATCATCGTCACAACCCATTTCATCTTCATTATCCGAATCATTATCACCCTCACCCAATTGATCTTCATTATAACCATCGCTGTCATCATCATCACCACCACATTAATCAGCCATCATCATCACCCTAATTATCATCCTAATCATCATCATCATCATCATCACCCGATTCATCATCATCATCATCATCACCCTATTCTTCATCATCATCATTATCATCATAATCACCATCATCACAACCCTGTTCATCGTCATTTTTATAACCATCGTAGTCGTCATCTTATCCTTATCACATTTATTGTACATAGGATGAGCATAATCAAGAAACTGGAAAACACACACACAAAAAAATAATAACTCATCACACACACACACACACACACACACACACACACACACACACACACACACACACACACACACACACACACACACACACACACACACACACACACACACACACACGCACGGCCATTTCAACACTTCAACTTTCACATAAATCACTCTTCATACAGGCACCCCATCCTCATTCCCACATAGCCAGCATGAGGAAGAGTTGATTCTGACTGTCACTCTCCCTGTTAGGTCCGGTAGTGCAGTGGACGTGAGATGGACGGATACGCAAAGATAAATTGAAGTCACTAGCCTGGAAGATTGTTCAGGGAAAGTCTACCTAAATTCCTTCATTCTTAAGACGCCTTTTTCGTTTTATTTATACCCCTTTTATTCTAACTTGGCCTGGATTTTCTTTTTGCTGCTTATTTCAGGTAGGTCATAATAAGGCTGTACATCCTTTTCAGAGCACTTCTTCGTGACAGGCAACTTATTTTAATGCTAATGCTTTCTTATAACTCAGCATTCTTGATGTGGAGATGGCAGTTATGGGCCAAGTTCATGTGAAAAGAGTATAGACGATCATATTCAGTTCTAGCGAGATTATTTGTAGTGAAGAAGCACATGAAGACTATCTAAGGCCATCCACTTCGAAAAATCACCCCTAATCTAATTTAAATCCTCAGAAAATAGCAAGAATAAAGACAAAAAATCCAGTAAGATGAAGAAAAAATCCGTCTTCAAAGTGAACGGATGTAGATGGATGGTTTTATTGGGCTGGTGACTTGGACGGTTTTACTGGATGGTTTTACTGGGCTCTGATCTAGGTCGTTACTGGGGATTGGTATTTGTAAGGTCGTAGGGTCGTGAGGAGGTGGTATTTCTTGAAGGGAGGTCGTTTCAGGAAGTGTAGTCGTTCTGTGGTGTGTGTGTGGAAGTGTGTGTGTGTGTGTGTGTGTGTGTGTGTGTGTGTGTGTGTGTGTGTGTGTGTGTGTGTGTGTGTGCACGTGCATACTTCCATCCGTCCGTGTGTGTGTTTTTGTGTGTGTTTGTGTGCATTCGTGTGTGTGCACGTGCATATGTCCATCCGTCCGTGTGTGTGTGTGTGTGTGTGTGTGTGTGTGTGTGTGTGTGTAGTTTGGCTGGAGAGAGAGAGAGAGAGAGAGACCCTTACCCCTGAAAACGTGTAGACGGGATCCCAATGAAATTCACGGTAAAACTTCAGAAAAGCCTGGGTAAAGAAAAGCAACGATAGAGAAAATGAAAGAAAAATTGTAAGCGAGAAAAATAATGTAAGATATTAAAAAAGAGATGGAGAGCGAGGAAGTACGTGTGTCTGGGCCACCTTAAAACTATCCCAACGAAAAAAAATAAATAAATAAGGCGAGAATATTCATAATTGAGAGCATATAATTAACACAGCTACGTAGATAGATACACACATTGATTGATAATTAGTAGGTAGGTAAATAGGTAGGTAGGTAGGAAGGAAGGAAGGAAGGTAGGAAGGTAAAGAGAAAGAGTCAACTCTGCTTGGTACCATTGAGTTTGAAAAAGAACCTGAAAACTGCGATGAACTTCCATGGAGAGAGAGAGAGAGAGAGAGAGAGAGAGAGAGAGAGAGAGAGAGAGAGAGAGAATCCTACCAAATCCCAATGAAAATGAGAGAAAGAGACTTCAAACCGCGGTAAAGAAATTCGCTGATGCAGAGAAAAGGTGGGAGTTAAGTGAAGGGCACAGACGCAAGTTTTTGGCCCCAGATCTTTATTACAAAACTTCCCACGCCGCCCCGAAAGTCGCCAGGGCCACTGCTTTCCAATGTGGGGGGAGAGAGAGGGAGGGAGGGAGGGAGGGAGGGACTGGTGGGGAGGGGAGAGCGCGAGAGAAAAAAAGAGGGGAGAGGGGATGTATGTGTCACGGAGGGAGGGAAGAGAAGGGATGTGCGAATTGGAAGGGTGAATGTGTGAAGTGTGGGGAGGGGAGGAGGAGGAGGAGGAAGGAAAGGCATGAGGGGATGGGAGAAGGGGGTAAAGGAGAAACTGAGAGGGAGAGAAAAGGGAAATATGTGGAAGGGAGGAGAGGAGGAATAGGAGGTGGGGAAAGTACAAATTGATGGGGAAGAGGTGTTGGGAATGTTAGGGATGAGAGGAGGGGGAGGAGGAAGAATGGTTGAGAGAAGAGGGGGAGAGGGAAGAAGGGTGAGGGTTCGTTGGAGGGAGGGAGGGAAGAATGCCAGAGGGGAGTGCATATTGAAGGAGACTAGAATGCGTGAAGTGAGGGGAGAGAGTTAAGGATGAAAGGAGAGGGATGGGGAAGGGAGGGGGAGAAAAAGGAAGCAGGGGAGAGAGGGGGGGGGTGTCTACACGGGAGGGGGAAAGAAGAGGGAGCAGAGGAAGATTAGAAAGTGAGAAGTTTCAAGGAGAGGGGAGGGGAGGGGAAGGAGAAAAAATAGAGATGGAGGGAGGGAGGGAGGGAGGGTGTGGGAGAAGCAACCTAAAACTGCAAATAATGGAAAGAGCAGAAGAACGTGGTAAGTGTGGGGATGGGAGATGGAGGAAGAGGAGGAGGAAGAGAGGACAGTAGGGAGAGAAGATAAATGTGTGAAATTAAGAGATGAAGAAGTAGATTAAGAAAAATGTAAGAGAGAGAGAGAGAGAGAGAGAGAGAGAGAGGGAGGGAGGGAGGGAGGGAGGGAGGGAGGGAGTGAGGGAGAGGAGGCAGGGTTAAAGGTAAATGGAGAAGTGATAGAAGAGGAGGAAAAGAAGAGAGGGAAAAGAAAGTGAGAGATAAGGATGGTGAGGAGGATGTAAGGGAATGAGAAGAAGCAGGGGAGAAGTAAAGAAAAAAAATGAAGAGGGCGGAGGAGAAGTTTATGGAGAGAGAGATGAGGAAAGGGGAAAAGAGAAGAGGTCGAGATGAGAGATGAGGAGAGAAGCGAGGCCAAAAAGAAAGAGGAGGAGGCAGAAAGGAGGCAGAGGAAAGGTGAGAGAGAGTGAGGAAGAGGTGAGAGAAGAGTGAGGAGGAGGAGGGAGCCCGTGAGGACATAGAAAAGGAGGGAGAAAAGGGTGAGAGAGGGAAGGAGACAAAGAGAGAGAGAGAGAGAGAGAGAGAGAGAGAGAGAGTTGAAGAAGAGTGGTGGGGGAGGAAGCAGGGAAGGTAAGAGGGAAAGAGGTAAAAAAAGTGTAAGAGGAGACGGGGGGGGGGGTAAGATACTGATATGTGTGTGTGTGGAAGTGAAGGAGGGGGGGTGAGAATAGACGAGGGGGGGAGAAGACGCAGGTGTGGAGGGGGGGATGAAGAGGAGGGGTCAGGAAAGTAGGGCAGGAGGAGATCAGGGAGGTGAAAGGGGAGAAGTGGGATGATAGATGCAGGTGTATGGGAGGGGGAGATTAGGGAGAGGTGAGAAGAGGGGGGAATGAGAGATGCAGGTGTGTATGTGTGTGGGGAGTGAGGAGGGGAAGGAAGGTGAGGGAAAGACAGGTTAGAGAGGTGTGTTTGTGGGGAAGGGGGGGAGCAGGTGTGAGGGGGAGGGGGGAGTCAAGTGTAAGGGGGACGGGGTGAGGGGGAAGTAACAGCGGAATGGGGTGATCTCCGGTGGTCAACGACAGGGTATGCAAATGGCTCCAGGCTCTAACTCTTGGAAAAGGGGTCAACTCTCTTCTTTTTTTACCTTTTTGTTTGAGCTGTCGTTTCATCTGTTTTTATTATTGTTTCCCTTTGCCCTCTAGTCTGAGCTGTCGTTTTTTTTTTTTTCTGTTTTTTCTGTTTGAGCTGTCGTTGCATCTTTTTATTATTATTATTTTTTTTAATCCCTTTTAGTTTGGGGTGTCGTTTCATTTTTTTTGTTTCATTTTTTTTTTCATTTTAGTTGGAGCTGTCTTTTCATCTTCTGTTTTCATTATGATTTTTTTTTCTTTTTTGCCCATTTGAGCTGTCATTTCGTCTTGTTTTTATTGTTGTTTTTACCTTTTAATTTCGGCTGTCGTTTCATCATTTTTAATTTCTTTTTTTGCCCATCAGTTTGATCTGTTTCATCTTCGGTTTTTTGTATTATATTTTTCTTTGCTCTTTAGTTTCAGCTGTCGTTTCACCTCCTGTGTTTATTATTATTATTATTTATCCTATTTTGTCCTTTAGTTTTAGCTGTCATTTCATCATCTATTTTTATTATTATTATTTATATTATTTTTGCCTCTTAGTTTGAGCTGTCATTTCATCATCTTTTTATTATTTTTTATCATACCCATTAATTTGAGATGTCGTTTCAGTTTTTATTATTCTTTATTTCAGAAGCCTATTAGAGTTTTCTTTGTCGTTTAATTTCTTTTCTTCGCCTTTTTTTAGAATTAGTTTCATTTTAGAAGCCATTTAAATTCGTTTTTGTTAGTGTAGTTTTGTAAAAGTTTTGTTATCTTTTTTTTGGGGGAGGGGGGGGGTGTTCACGAGTTCTTGTTCTGTTTTAGTTTTTAGGAATGTATTAGTTTTGGCGCCTGCGTTTTTTTTTTTTCCCCCCACGAGTTTTGTCCTATTTTAGTTTGTTGGAATGTCTTTGTTTTTGCGCCTGCGTTTTTTAATAGTTCAATTTTGTTCGTTTCCTTTAAGCACTTCATTTATTTTATTTCTATGATTTCTTTTATCTCAGGTTTTTAATTTTGATTTTCTAGTCGTTCTTATTTTTTGCGTGGTAGTCTGTTCACCAGTTTTTATTTATATAGTAATGGTTTCATCCATCTTCTCTATTTTGAGTTGATTAATGTGATTTAAAGTTATGTTTGGCGTCCGTTCATCTTTTTATATTATATTTTTTAGGGGTCTTTTCATCTTTTTCTGCCTAGTTTTGTTTCAGGACGCGTGTCATCTATTGTACTTTTTTTTCATACTGTTTTTCTGTTTCTGTTAGTACTTTCAAACCATCTTGCGTGCATTTTTCAGCAACCATTGTATTTATTGTGCTTTAGTTTTGTTTGAGGCCCTTTTATGTACAACTTCCATAATGTATAAAGAAAAATGTGATGAACTTGAGATACTGAAAGAATTTTAGGCCTGTCGTTTGAGATATAGGTCATAAAAAATAAGTATAACCCAAGATTTGTGTTTGCAGGCTTTCTGTTATCATATTTATATAGATATAAGTATAAAAACAAAAAATAATTGCATATCCTGTTGGTTTATACAAAAATCATGAAGTGGAAACAAAACACACACACACACACACACACACACACACACACACACAAAGACGTACCACATTAAGGGTTAATGGAGGCGGTGGCGCAGTCGGTAGAGAGGTGGTCTGCAGTCCTACCGGACCCAGGTTCAAATCCCTGCTGGGGCAGGGAACACTTTAAGAAGTTGAATTTCATGTAAAGCAGACTTTACCGATCTACCAGAAGACCCGCCGACATGTCGTAAAAATACCCCCGCTAATACCACTACACCAGTCCTGTATGAGATAGCCCTAACATGTATTCAGTATGGACGGTGGGTGTTAGCGCCGAAGTGATGACATGTAGAGGTGTATGATATGTGGGAGGACTACTGGGCCTTGAGAGCAGGCTGTGAAGCCTATGCCCAGAGCGAGCACATAAGAAAAGAAAAAAAACATTCACTACTACATATTTTTTAACGTTGGCTTGACCTAGATTTTCGTCCTTTTGAAAATAGATTGATAGATAGATTGGTAGGTAATTAGGGTGAGAGAGAGAGAGAGAGAGAGAGAGAGAGAGAGAGAGAGAGAGAGACAGACAGACAGACACAGAGAGGGGGGGAGGTAACGAACTAAAAGGGATCAAGTCACTCAGAAGCGAAGATTTTTCCAAAAACCGGGATCAAGTCACTCAGAAGCGAAGATTTTTCCAAAAACCCTTTCCAGACAGTCCCAAAGACCATTTCACCCCCAGTTATGCAAATCCCTGGCCAGCTGAGTCGAGGGGCAAGGATGAGAGACAGTCCCTTCACTCGGCTTCAATTTTTCTTTGTATTCTTGCTACGACCAGACGATTTTTTCAGCTTAGGAGAGAGCTGTCATTGTGAAGGTAATCTGTTCCTCTGTTAACGTAAATTTATTCGGGTGGTGTCTTACTGATTTTTTTCCTGCTACCTCCAGACGATTTTTTCAGCTTTGAGGAGACTTGCTTGTGGTGAAGGGGTTGATTAAAGGCTGTATTTCGTCTCGATATTCGGAATTCTCTTTGAAGATTAATCAAATTTTGTGAAAAAAGCTAAAAAAATAGTCATCCGAGCCAAGAAGTTGAAAATCCCCCCTCCAGCCAACGAGAAGGGTAAACAGAATGATCAAATTCCTCTCTCTTTTTTCGTCTCATATCATTCTTGTTTCCCTCAGATGATACCATATGTTGTAACTTTAGAGGGAGGCATTACAGCAAGGAACTTGAGGAGAGAGAGAGATGTCAGCAAAGGAGTTAAGACGAGAGACAATATGGCGAAGGGCTTAAGGAGGGAAACATTTCAGCAAAGCATTTAAGAAGAGGAACATTACAGCAAAGGACTTGAGGAGAGAGAGACATTACAGCCAAGGACTTCAAGAGAGAAACATTACTGCAAAGGACTTAAGGAGAGAAACAATTACAACAAAGGACTTGAGAGAGACATTACAGGAAAAGACTTCAAGAGAGAAACATTACAGCGAAGGACTTAGAGAGAGAGAAACGTTACAACAAACGACTTAGAGAGAGAGAGAGAGAGAGAGAGAGAGAGAGAGAGAGAGAGAGAGATTACAACAAAAGAATTGTCAATCCTCCCTTACTGTAAAAATTTCCCTGCCAGGTGTCAAGAGTGACAGTGAATTGACCAGGCGACCAACCTTGACCATGTTTTGTAATTGAAAGTCCATTTGTTGAGTATTGAAACACCGAACCTTCTCATCGGAGGGAGAGTGGTAGCCAGAATTAACCCTTCCCCATGCTGGCGAAGGTGATTGGGTGGCTGAAATGTATGTGAAAGTCGAAGTGTTTGTGTTAGTTTGCACGAATGTTAGTCCGCGGTGGCGAAGGTAGGATGTAATTAATCCCACTGCCTATGACCTCCAGTCTTTTAAGTGCATATGTGTCCAGGCATCTCGAAATGAGCAGATCTTGAATTTGGTTGTCCGTTATCTATCTATCTATCTATCTGTATGTATATTTATTTATTTTATTTATTAAACGCAGTGTCCAGGCATCCCGAAATGAACAGATCTTGAATTCTCTCTGTTATTTTGTTTATGTTTTTTTTTTTCTTGGAGGAAATAGTCTTTCGGGCTTCTATCCTTTTGTTCCTTCTTCCTTGCACTAAGAAAAAAAAATGCAATTGTATAGACAGACTAACCACAAGCACAAACTAAGGATGTCCAGGACGGCTTTGGGTTGTGATTTCGAGACCCGGGGCATATTTAGATCTTGCAAACGCCTGATGATTGTAGTTACGGTGAGGGAGTTATAATTTCTCTGCCGTGAAAATATTGTAGCTGATGTTAAGGGTGGAGAAAAGTGATTTTGTGTGTGTGTGTGTGTGTGTGTGTGTGTGTGTGTGTGTGTGTGTGTGTGTGTGTGTTATATTCGCTACTGTCAGACGATGATAGTCAGGAAAGGGGTTATTATTCCTCCCTTCCATTTAAATATTACACCAGCTGTCAAGTGTGTGAGGAGAGGTGGCAAAGACGACCATCTCACCCCCTGGCTTGACCGCCCTCCTGGAAACAGTGGCGCTGGAAGTAACCCAAGACCCTGGTTCATCGTCTGGAAAGGCCGTGCTGGAAAGAGGTAATGGCGCAGTTTCCTGGATCCGTGAAGACCTGTCCTTCGTCTCATAGTGAACTCCCTGCCACCCCCACAAGAAGAAAAAATGCCGTCGAAGAGAGAGCGAGCGAGCGAGCGAGAGAAAGAGAGAGAGAGAGAGAGAGAGAGAGAGAGAGAATGCTCCATCCTGCGACTCTGTCCTCCGAAGAAAGTAGACAACTGTTTCCAGAAAAAAAAAATCATAAAGAACTATCCTCACAAGAAGTTCAGGCAAAAAAAAAACTATAAACAAGAAAAAAAAAAGTCCAGAATAGAATACAGCGTCCTTCTGCCCCGAAATAAATAAATAAATAATATCTGATCCGAAATAACCAGCTCATCTGTCTGGAACAACATTGTCAATCGACGTAAAAAAAAAAAAAATCAATAGTAAAGGAAAAGGTGGAGAAAAAGCTCACATCCTTTCTTTGTGTGTGTGTGTGTGTGTGTGTGTGTGTGTGAGAGAGAGAGAGAGAGAGGGGGGGAGGGGCACCCCCCCAAAAAGGAGGAAATAGGGCAACACCTATAAAAAAAATTAAAAAGGAAGCCCACGAACAACAGAAACAAAATAAGAACTCCCAAAAGAAAATTGCCACTTCCCCATGAAAGCCCTTTCCAAGTTCAAAAAAAGGCCATTCAGAAAACAGAAGTAAACCCCTCACTGCTGAAAAACGCCCATCCGCCTCACGAAAAAAGGACCCGAAAAAAAGATAGAAAAATACTCTCACCTCAATCACAGAGACCCCCACCCCCATCCGAATAGGAAGGGAAATCGACCCCGAATCACCCCCCACCCCCCCAAAAAAAAGCAGAAAAAACGCTCCTACCCCAACCCCAAAAGAAGACCCCGAAAAAATCTCCCTACTTTCCATGAAGACCTCCCAATAGTCCCCTCCCCCTGAGAGAAAACATTTCTACCCCAATCCCCCAAAAGACCCCGAAGAAAAGAACAAATCCCTCTACCCTGCCAAAAAAAAAAAAGATCCACCCTAAAAAGACCCACCCCCAAAAAACAAAAAACAAAAATCCCTCCGCCCTCCCGAAAAAGACCCACCACCAAAAGACCCCCAAACCCCCACCCAAAGAAAAGACCCACCAAGAGTACCCACAACGAAAGACCCACCCCCCAAGAGACCTCCCAGCCCCCCCCCAAAAAAAAGACCCACCAACAGTACCCACCCCAAAAAAGACCCACCCCCTTTTGGACTGAGGTAATGAGGTAGTTTTCTTGATCCGCAAAGGTCAGCTCCTCCGCCTGGAAAACTGCCGCAGGAACAAGGCAAGAGATGTCCTGCGGAATTTGGAGCTACCTTGTAACCCTTAAAAAAAATAAAATAAAAAATGCTCCTCTTCCCCCACTAAATGTATATATATACAAAACTGGCAGAAAAAAATGCTCTCCAAACAATATAGTGAAAAACAGGTTCTTAAAAAATGCCCTTCCTCCCCTCCTTCCCGAAAAAAAAAAAGAAACACCGCCTTTTGAAAAAAAAAAAAATAATAATATGCGTAATTTCTTCCTTACAAAATACAAACACACACAACTTTCCCTGTACAAAGTGATCAGCTTCCAAACTAAACACACACACACACACACACTCTCTCTCTCTCTCTCTCTCTCTCTCTCCCCTTTTTCCCCGCCCCCAAATCACAGCCTAATTGCCCTTAAGTACCTCAATTAAGCCAAAGCAATTAGCGTCATTGTCCATTGAGGTTAAAGGACAATCATTGATGGGCGGGGAATTATCGACCAAAATTGGGAAATCTTCGGGGTTCAGAGGGAAAGTATCTGGGGTCCTTTTAGGGATTTTTAGGGGTAAATGGGGAAAATATCTGGGATCCTTTTAGGGATTAGGGAATCTTTGGGGGATAAATGTGGAAAATATCAGAGGTTCTTTTAGGGATTTTTGTTGGTAAATGGGGAAAATATCCGGGGTTCTTTTAGGGTTTAGGGATTCTTGGGAGTAAATTGGGAAAATATCTCGGGTCCTCTTATGGATTAGGGAATCCTTGGGGTAAATAGGGAAAATATCGGGTACGTTTAGGGTTTAGGGATTTTAGGGGGTAAATGGGGAAAATATCTGGGGTCCGTTTAGGGATTTTTGGTGATAAATGAGGAAAATATCTGGGGTTCTTTTAGGGATTAGGAAATCTTTGAGGGGGTAAGTGAGGAAATATCTGGGGTCTTTTTAGGGATTTTTGGGAGGTGTTGGGGGAAGCTAAGGAATTAGTGATCGATATTAAGGATTTTTGAGGGGGAAATGGGGAAAATTTGGGGGGGGGGGTCCTCTTGGTGTTTGGAAGTAGATAGGTTCCTTAAAGATATTTGAGGATAATTTTGGGGAGGGAGGATATGAAAGTTAGGGAATTATCAGCCATTTGGGGGGAATTTCTTAGGGGAAGATTGGGGAAATACATGGTGGCTTTATGGGTTTCAGGGAATATTTTTCAGAGGTTAATAGGGAAAATTTTGGGAATTTTTAATGTTTGGTCATAGAGAAATATATGAAGGCTGTGGAATTAATGATCAATATTAAGAAGCATCTGGAAAATCGGGAAAAACTTGGTATTTTAGGGTATTTAGGGACGAATTTAAGTTTTTTGGGGGGAGTATTTGGTGGTATAATTTTTTAAGGGAATATTTAGGATTTTTTGTGGATATTTAAGGGTACTTAGGGAAACGGCTTAGTATCTGGGAAATATTTTGGGAATTTAAGGAGAGTTTGGGGAGTAACTTCTCAGGAAAATAATAAGATTTTCTGTGATTGTTATGGAAATATTCTCTTGTTTTTGCTCTTTTTTTTCATTTTTGTTCCAATGCACTGGTTTCTATATTGTGTTTATACCCATTTTTCCTATTTTCTTTATTTCTATTTTTAGTTATGCATCTATTTCACCCATTTTGCAGACTCTCCGTCTCCTCCTCCTCCTAGATTTCCCCAATTTGTCTTATTTTTGCTTGTCTTTCATTTCATCATTTTTCTACTCTTGTCTCCAAAATTCCAATAATTTCTCTCTTTTTGTACACATTCCTCTTCTCATCACATTCCCTGTTTCTCCTTAACCTGGCCCTCATTTTCCCTTCATTTCTCCTCATAGTTCTCATTTTCCCCCATCCTTCTCTCACTTCCTCTCCTTTCCCCATCTTTTCCATCATTTTTCCTCACATTCCCCATTTTCCCACCTTTTCCTTGTATTTCCCCACCGTTTTTTCATATACTTTCCTTCATTTCCTTCATAATTTCTATCGTTTCCCCCATAATTCCACTCATTTCCCCCGTAATTTCCCTCATTACCTCCATAATTTCCCTCATTTCCCCATAAAATCCCTCTTCCCCATAAAATTCCTCATTTCCCCCATAATTGTCCTCACTTCCCCATAATTTCTCACTGTCTCAGTTTCATTTCCCTTAATTTCCCTCATTTTCTCCATAATTCCCCTCATTTCCCTCAATTTCACTCTTTTTGCCAGTAGTTTCTCAATTCATCAATAATTTTCATTTCCCCCATTATATCCCACATTTTCCCCATAATCCCTTTCATTTCCCCCATAATTTCCCTCATTTTCCCCATAATTTCCCTTATTTCCCCCATAATTTCCCTCATTTTTCTCAATTTCCCCCATCCCCTTTGATTTCCGTCATTTTCCCCATAAGTTTACTCATTTCCCCATAATTTCCCTCATTTTCCCCATAATGTCTCTCATTTCCTCCATATTTTCACCCATTTCGTACAGTTTTCCCCAGTTTCTTCATAAGCTCCCTCAGTTTCCCTCATTTCCCCCATAATTACTCATTTTCCTCAATTTCCCTCATTCCCCTTAATTTCCGTCATTTTCCCCATCTTTTCCTATATTTTCCCATCGTTTCCCTTTTTTTTTCCCATAATTTCCCTCTTTCTTCTTTACCTCATTTCCACCACCTTTCCCTCCCGTTCCCTCAGCTTTTCCTTTATATTCCAAATTTTCCCCATTTTTTCCTGTCTTTCCCCATCCCTTTAAAGCATTTTTCAAGTCATTTTCCCCTTTTCCCACCACTCTCTCTCTCTCTCTCTCTCTCTCTCTCTCTCTCTCTCTCTCTCTCTCTCTCTCTCTCTCATATTCCTCCTATTGTCTGCATCTTTTCCTTATATTTTCCTACTTAAACCCATCTTTCCAGACAGTTTTTGCACTTTCACACACTTTCGCTCCATTTTTCCCCAGCATTTCCAGATTTCCCCCACCCTGCCCCATTCCTTCCCCCAAATCTAGGGAGAAATACGCGAGGCGGGGAAAACACAGACAGGGAGACTCATTACGACTTCGTTTGCATGCAGGGGAAGAAAGCTGTCCAGGGGGAAAGAAAGGGAAGAATTGGGGGAAAAATGTCGGGAGAGAATTAATGGAATATGAGGGAGAGGATGGAGAAGAGACAGACAGACAGACAGACAGAGAGACAGACAGATAGATAGAGATAGACAGACAGACGAGGAAGCAAATGGGAGAGTGCAATGAGAAGAGAAGAAAAAGAGGGAAGAAATACGACAGAAATGAGGATGATAAAGAGGCGAGAGAGAGAGAGAGAGAGAGAGAGAGAGAGAGAGGCCTGAAGAAAATAGAGAAAAACGAAGAGAAAAGAATGAACGAGTGAGAACTAGCTAAAAGAAGTTGGAGAGAAAATGGGAGGATTGAGACTGGAAAAGACGATGAGAGAGAGAGAGAGAGAGAGAGAGAGAGAGAGAGAGAGAGAGAGCTGAAGGAAATTGAAAAGACGAACGAGCGGATGAGAAGGTAAAAGTAAATATAAGAAAAAAATAATACGAGATTTTGGTCTATGGTCTAATTTATGCGGAAGTGAAGAAAAGGGGAGGAGAGGAAAACAGGTGAATGGAGAATACAAGATGATTAAAATTCCAACGAAGAGGAGTGGAAGTAAGGATGAAAAAGGTGAAAAATGGAACCTGGTCAGTATGATATAATTGATGAGAATTATGGGGATATGAAAAAAATGGAAGAAAAGATGGAATTAAGGATGTAAAAGAATGGGTGAGAAAAGACGAATGATAGAATGTTGTTAATGTGAAATTGGAAAAAATAAAATATGATAAGGAGAGAAAATATATAAAGATGAGGGGAAAGAAATTTTAATTAACTGTGAATAAAGGTAGGAGGAGGAAAAGTTAGAGATAATGATAAAGAGGACAGATAAAAAAAAAATCCAGTGAGTGAAAAATAAAGAAATGAGGAAGAGGTCAGGAAAGCAGGAAGTAAACGATGGGGATGAGTAATGACCATGGGAGCATGAAAGAGTGAATAGAGAGTGGGGAAGAGAGCCAAGGAGAGCATAAAGAGCGGTGAGTAAAGAGGACGGAGTCAGAGATTGAAGGGAGACTTAATAAATCGCTGGGAAGAAAGGGAGAGAAAAATCAGAGCATATCGGAGAAACAGTATCTTAAACTCTTCCAGAACGATGACGTCTGGATATACAGGGTCTTTGAGCGGCTCTGGAAGCTTCGTAACATCTCTTCCATAGCGATTTATTCTGCGTATTACTCCTGCATATCCTACTGTATATATATTATTGATGCAAACTTGTGGCAGTGATAAAAGGTATTGATTATACGTTAAGGTGTAAATGCAATATAAGGACGGCGATTTGTTGTGTGTTGCGGGAATGGCTCAGTGTTATCGATGTCTGTCTCCAATCATTTATCTCTTACTCCCACTGACACGCCCACCCCAGTAGACTGACCCGTCCCCTCAGAACTTAAGGTACCACTAGGTGAGGTTTTAGTGGAGCGCTATTTTCAGACCTCCCTATAGATCGCTAAGAAGGAGGCATAACGAAACGTCCTGTGCCGTCTAGATCGCAAACTTTGATGTTGTTAGGCGAATTTGTTAGTCTCGATTGCGACTCGTTGTTTATTTTTGCTGCCGTTAGATGAATTTGTTAGTTTAGATTGCGACCCTTTGTTAATTTTTTCTGCTGTTAGACGGATTTGTTAGTCTAGATTGCGACCCTTTGTTTAATTTTGCTGCTGTTAGACGAATTTATTAGATTGCGACCCTGTGCTTATTTTTGCTCCTGGTAGATGATTTTTTTTAGATATCCCTAATTATGACGGGTCTAATATGACAACCATACCCCAGTCCTCTGCAGCTCAGATGATGGCCAGAGTTACATTAGAGGGTTGATTTTGAGTATACCAATCTTCACTTTAATTTGACAAAAATTTTCGTCCCTTTGCGACTTATTTCACATACCTCAGTGGCAGAAAAAAACAACACTACGGTTCTGCGTCGTTTCCATAGCACTTCTTCATGACCAGCACTTACATTCGAGTGTTAATTTATTGCTGCATCACAGTACAGGTATTCATGATGGAGCGATGTCAGTTTTAAGTCAAGTTAAAGTGAAAAGCGTAGTGGACGAATTTGTTAAGAGATAGGCAGGGTTTAGTCATATTAGGTTGATGATTTTAACTAGGTTGATGATTTTAACTATACTCCTTTGACTCTTAACTTGATCTAAAATGACCATCTCTCCATCTAGATAACTGAATTTTTACTAGAATAACACTTTATGATGCTAGTCACGATGAAGTGCACTGGAGAGGATGTAGAACTGTAGCATTTTTCCTGCCATTGACCTACGTGAAATAAGCTGCAAAAGAAAGAAAATCTGGGCCAAGTTAAGGTGACAAGAGTAAAGAAACCGAGAAGATTCATTTCCTCCCCATAAATAGGACTTAATGAATTTTACTTACATGACACTTGACACAGACCATATGACACTGTAGACCATATGACACTGTAGACCATATGACACTGTAGACCATACGACACTGTAGACTATATGACACTGTAGACCATGTGACACTAGACCATACAACACTGTAGACCATATGACACTGTAGACCATATGATACTAGACCATACTACACTGTAGACCATATGACACTGTAGACCATATGACACTGTAAACCATACGACACTGCAGACCATATAACACTGTAGACCATATGACACTGTAGACCATATAACACTAGACCATACGACACTGTAGACCATATGACACTGTAGACCATATGACAATGTAGACCATATGACACTGTAGACCATATGTAGACCATATGACAATGTAAACCATATGACACTGTAGACCATATGACATTGTAGACCATATGACATTGTAGACCATATGACACTGTAGACCATATGACACTGTAGGCCATGTGACGCTGTAGACCATACGACACTGTAGACCATATGACACTAGACCATACGACACTATAGACCATGTGACACTGTAGACCATACGACTCTACACCATACGACACTGTAGGCCATACGACACGACCATACGACACTGTAGACCATAAGACACGACCATACGACACTAGACCATACGACACTGTAGACCATACGACACTGTAGACCATACGACACTGTAGACCATATGACACGACCATACGACACTGTAGACCATACGACACTGTAGACCATACGACACAGCATGAACAAGTTAATATTTATTCACAACCACCACATCATCTTGCATCTACCACACACACACACACACACACACACACACACACACACACACACACACACACACACACACACACACACACACACACACACACACACACACACACACACACACACACACACACACACACACACACACAGCACCAGATTAACAAGCCAGCATTCAGCCATCGCCGCCGCATTTGCATAACCACACCACCTCACACCCACCACAACACTTCACCACACTTTTTACCACACCACCACAAGCACATCCACCACACAGCACTCTATTAACACTCAAGCCATTTAACCATCACCGCCACCACGACACTACCACAACACTACACTCCACCACACTATCACAACACACTACCACACCACCACCCACACATCACCATCACCAAACCACCACACATCCACCACAGTAACCTTACCACCACACACCTCTACAACCACACACTACCACACCACCGCAGCACACCACACCAGCCACTTTAACAGGGAGGGACAGAGTCAGGTTCAGTGGTAGAGGGTAATGTGAGCCCCTTGGCTTAATGTTTATGAACCTTTGAACCCAAGTGAACATACCCATCCACTGAGTACATGGCAAGGAGGGGAAGGATGAGTATGATGGGGGGGGGAGAGAGGGATGAGTATGTTGGAGGAGAGAAGGACGAGTATGATGGAGGATGGAGAGAAGGATGAGTATGATAGGGGATGGAGAGAAGGATGAGCATAATGGAGGAAGGAGAGAAGGACGAGTATGATGGGGGAGGGAGAGAAGGATGAGTATGATGGAGGATGGAGAGAATGATGAGTATGATACTGGGAAGAAGAGGAGGATGAGTATAATGGGGGAAGGAGAGTAAGTTGAGTGTGAGAAATAAGGGAGAAGAAGAATGAGTATGACGGAGGCAGGAGAGAAAGTTGAGTATGATGGGGGATGGAGAGGAGGGTGACCGTGATAGGGGAAGGAGAGAAACATGAGTATGATAGAGAAGGGAGGAGAAGGGTGAGTATGATGGGGGAAAGGAGAGAAGGATGAGTATGATGATGGTGAGAAGGATTAGTATGATGGGGGAATGAGAGGGATAAGTATATGGCGGAAGAAGAGAAGGGTGAGTATGATGAAGGAATGAGAGAAGGATGAGTATGATAGAGAAGGGAGGAGAAAGATGAGTGTGATGAGGGAAGGAGAAAAGGATGAGTCGTATGAGATGGATGGATGAGAAGAAGGATGGGTGTGCGAGATGGATGGAGGGGAAGAGGGAAGAATAGGATGTTGGAGATTGAAGGGGGAAAGAGGAGGAGGAGGGTTCGGTGTGGGAGAAGGATAGGGTCATTAGAGACTGAGATGAGGTAATGGAAGAGGTTAGTGATGGGAGGGGATTGGGAAGAGGAAGATGGGGAAGGGGGGATTGATAGTAAAAGTAAGAGAATATGGCTGGGAAGTGGGATGGGGAGCAGGATGAGAGATGAAAAGGGATGAGTGGGGTGGATGGAAGAGGGTGAGAGGATAGGTTGGGAAGAGATAGTGGGACATTACCTGGAGTGTGGGATAGGGGTGAGGAGGGGTGTAGGGGGGGAGGAAGGATGGAGGGTGGGGGAAGAAGTGTGGGATGGGGAAGGAAGGATGTAAGGTGGGATGAAACGAAGGGGGAGGGAGTTGGGAAGTGCTGGTAAAGAAAATATCTGGAGAGTAGGATGGGGGAAGAGAGGTAGGAGGAGGAAGAAAGGAAGAGGGAAAGGAGGGAAGATGAAGGAAAGAAGGAATAGGTTAGAATTGAAAAAGACAGTGGCAGAAAATGGTAAGCCCTAACATTCTCCATAACACACACACATAAATAAATAGTCTGGAAATACATGGAATAGAGGACCAAAATTATCCCGTCTGTGAATGAGTTAAAACTGTTGAAAAATATCGGTATAACAGATAGGGGAAAATTATAAATAACAGATAAATAACGTTATGTGAGGGTAAATGTTGTCAGAAATTTCATCTTTGAGTAAACGTTTGGAGGAAAATGTTGAGGGTAAATACTGGAGATAAATATTACCCTCGTTACTGTTATGCAGGTAAATGTTGAACAGTAAATATTAGAGGGTCAGTGCTGAAGAACAAAGAGCAGGAGTAAATGTTTGTAATCGACGAAAATTTGCAATGAAACTTTGTGCTATAGAAGATATTGAACAAATCGAGGTAACGTAGATATTACAGATTATTTTTTTTCTCCTGTTCATTATCTTTATCTTTGTTTTTAGCGTTATTACCATCATCACCCTTATTTTATCCATTACAGTCATCATCATCATCCCATCACCATCATCATCGTCATCATCATCGTCATCGTCATCATCATCATCATCATCATCATCATCATCACCATCACCATCACCATCCTCCTCCTCCTCCTCCTGCTCCTCCTCCTCCTTCTTCTTTTAGCTCATATGAATAGTTAATGATAGTGATAGTTAATGATACTGTGCTCCTGTTGAATGACTTTTACTGGTAACATTTATTCTCAGTGATTGCCTTGCATCTAGTATAAGAGTAATTAGATTTGTTAGAACTGTTTTGAAATGTTAGAGAGCAGTAGAGGAAAGATTTATTGGACTAATGTTTTATGTCCTTTGGGCGTATTGTAGGTTTCGTAAGAGACGTCGTAACACCTTTTTCTTAGCTATTTATTTTACTGATCTTGACATTCTCTTGCGTCTCACCTTAACATTCTCCTTTATTTTCGTGGCACCTTTTTCTTCGCGATTTATTTTGCATATGACATCCGGACACTCTCTTCTCTTATTTCTTTATTATTTTAAGCAGTTGCTGAAGACATATTTGACCCTTTTTTTATCAACAGACGATTTTATTTAACATAGGGGACAGTTTTCTGTTCATTGCTGTTAAATTTTTGACTCACCGTGCCTAGTCTGGGAGGGGGAAATATTTGTCTTTTTTTTTTTTCTTTTGCATAGTTTGGTCTTCCTGTTACATTTTTCACTGCGTGCCTTGTCAGTGAGCGAGATATATTTTTTTTTTTTTTCATGTGTTGTACGTGGTTTGTTTTTCAAGTCCACCTTTTTTTGTGTGTGTGAACGATTTTGTTTCTTCAGAGTTTGGTTCGCTTAAGTCCGCTTGTTTTCAGGGAGGGAGATTTTTTTTTCGCTTTCTCTTTACGAAGTTTGATCCTGTTAAGCCCATTGTTTGGTATACGTGTGAGGGATACCCGGCATATATATATATACACACACACACACACACACACACACACACACACACACACACACACACACACACACACACACACACACACTTTCCTGTGGACAGTATTTTTTTTCCCGTTTTCAGTGAGGGAAATTTTTTCGCTCTTCTCTACAGTTTGGTCCTACTAAGTCGTTTTTTTTTTTTCGGTGAGGGATTTTTTTCCGTTTTTCTTGGCACAGTTTGCTCCTAAGTCCATTTCCCCTGTTCTTTGTTCTACACGACGCTATTCAACACCATTTCTGTCAGGTTCCAGGAATGTGTTAGGTGTTCGGGGGGCCTCGTTCGGAAATGCCCTTCAGCGTTTGTACTCACGTCTCTCCCACCTGCTGCGGCGCTGGCGTGGAGAGGTGTAAGTGTACATAGCGCGGGTGTAAATATCGAGCTTTGAATATCAGGGGGTGTAGATTGTTGGTGGGTGTAAATAGTGGGGGTGTAAGTGGTGGGGGTGTAAATAGCGTGGGTGTAAATTGTGTGGGTGTAAATGGTATGGATGTTAATAGTGTGGGTGTAAAATAGTTTGGGAGTAGTGTGGGTATAAATGAAGTGAGTGTAAATTGTGTGGGTGTAAATATTTTGAGTGTAAGTATCTGGCTTCGAATAGAGGGTGTAAATTTGGGGGATGTAAATATCAGGCGTTGGAGGTGTAGGTTTTCGTGGGTGTAAATATCAGTGTAAATATCAGGCTTTTGATACGAGAGGTGTGTATGTGTAAGTGTCAGTCGTTCGGTTGAAAATAAGTGTAAATGGATATAAACAGTAATGGAAGTATTAGGCATGTAATTTTTAAGGTGAATACAATAGCATGTCAAAAAATTGAAGGATGGAAAAAAAAAAGGGTGTGTAAATCTACCTGTTAGCCTATTGCCAGACGCCTTAATCCCGTAAGGGGTGGCCACAAACAAATCGCCTCCATGTCGCCATTTCATTGCTCTGCTCCCAGTTTACATTCCTCTCTCTCATATACCTCCCCACTCCATCCCTCCATCTCACCTTTGGCCTCCCCCTCCCTCTCCTCCCCTCCACCTCACTCACATACACTCCTCGTCAGTTTCTCTCTCCATCCTCTCCACATTGCCACACCACCTTATTGTGTGTAAATGTTAAGTGTAAATATTAAGGATGTAAAATTTGGGTGAATAACATGAAAGAAATTTAAGGATGAAAAATTAGTGTGTAAAATGTGTAAATACTAGAGTTGTAAATGAAACTGTAGGGGCTGAACTGTAAATATTAGATGATGTAAATGAATGAGGTGTAAAGTGCGGCGCTCTAGTGTAAATATTAAGGAAGCGTTGAAGGTCATAGGGCTGGATTTTAAGTGGCATCGGGGACATCGCAGCTCATTTTCTCTTGCGATCTGTTCTACTCATTACACATCACTGTTCACCTGTACCCTGTTGATGCAAGAAGATGTTCAGGTATAATATGCTGTGTGATTGTCCACGAAAATGAGAGGTTATGTAGGAAGTATGTGAGTGAGGTAGAGAGGGAGAGGGAGGCCGAGAGTGAGGTGGAGGGAGAGGGGGAGAGGGGAAGGGGGAG
>NC_136969.1:31949148-31956648 GCF_032717465.1 Coenobita brevimanus
ACTCTTACGTTCGTTTCTCTCCACCTCCTTGCATCCCCTCCTCTGCAACACCCTCATATGAATGCAATACAGGTTCCTTTTTCTCTCTTAGTACACCATCCTCCTCCTCCTCCTCCCCTGTTACTTCACTCCTTTCTTTCTGTGCTTTAACTCCTCAGTCTAACTTCTCCTTCCCTTATTCTCCCTTCTGTCTCTCAGTCTATCAGTACTCCAGTCTGTTTGTCCTCTTCTTCGTTTCATTCCGTTTACTTGTACTTTATTCTCTCTCTCTCTCTCTCTCTCTCTCTCTCTCTCTCTCTCTCTCTCTCTCTCTCTCTCTCTCTCTCTCTCTCTCTCTCTCTCTCCACCCCGTGCAACACCCTCATAGGAATACAAACAAGTCCTTCTGTCTCACTGTACTACTATCCTTCCCCTCCTCTACCTTCCTCCCTCCCCTTCCCATCATTAGTTCCCCTCCTATTCCTTTCTTCCTTCTCCCCATCCCTTCCTCCCTTCTTGTTCCTTCCTCCCTCCCTCCTTCCTTTCCTCCCCACCCCATCCCTTTCTCCTATCTCCCACATCCTCCACTCTGCATTTCTCCTTTCTATTTCCTCCTCCTCCTCCTCCTCCTCCTCCTCTTCCTCTTCCTTTTCCTCCTCTTCCTTCTCCTCCTCCTCCTCCTTCTCTTGCAATAAGGGAAAGGAAACACCACCACCTTACCTAACCTAAGCCTTTTGACACCCACCCAAACAGGAGAGAGAGAGAGAGAGAGAGTAGCGTTGTGCGACATCCTTCCATCCCTCTCTCTCTCCATCCTCTGTCCCTTTCTCTCTGTCTCTACATTGTCTCTGTAACCTTCCCTCCATCCAATTTCTTCTTCCCATCTCCACACCCTCTTCCATCCAACATAATCTCCTACACATTTTTTTCCCTCATCTCTCTCTCTCTCTCTCTCTCTCTCTCTCTCTCTCTCTCTCTCTCTCTCTCTCTCTCTCTCTCTCTCGCTCCTAAACCCACGATATAGCAGAAGAAACACACCTAACCTAACTTAACCCTTTGACCGTAAAATAGGTGTGTGTGTGTGTGTGTGTGTGTGTGTGTGTGTGTGTGTGTGTGTGTGTGTGTGTGTGTGTGTGTGTGTGTGTGTGTGTGTGTGAGAGAGAGAGAGAGAGAGAGAGAGAGAGTCGGGGGTTGTCGGTGCGGGGTGACAGGCAGAGACTTAAGAAACACGGTGCGCAAAAACAATTAACCTCTCTTCACACCTTGCCTACCTGGGCGTCGGCATGAACACTATTTTTTGTTTTGGTATCGTTGGTATAATTTTGGATCGTTCTAGACAACTTTCGATATTATTAACGCTATATATTAGCTCTTTATTTTACATTTCATGTTAATATTGTTCTTGTATTTTACTGATGATTTAAGTGTCGATATTAAGGTGATAGATTTAACGTGCTAAAGAATGTGAAGGTGTAATGTGTAAAATAAATAACTTAGGAAAAGGTGCTTGGAAAGACTGTGAAGGCTTTATATGCAAAATAAATAACTTAGGAAATGATGCTAGGAAAAGAATGTGAAGGCTTAATGTGTAAAATGAATAACTTAGGAATAGGTACTAGGGGAGAATATGAAGGCGTAATGTGTAAAATAAATATCTTAGGAAAAGGTGCTAGGAAAGAATGTGAAGGCGGTATGTGCAAAATAAATAACTCAGGAAAAGGTGTTAGGAAAGAATGTGAAGGCGTAGTGTGCAAAATAATTAACTTAGGAATAGGTGCTAGGAAAGAATGTGAAGGTCATATGTGCAAAATAAACAGCAGAGGAAAAGGTGATACGTAGCCTATTATACCTCTAATCACACAGCTATTTAAGGGTCATATTCATGGGTTATAGAGGCTCCTTAGCACTTGTTCCTTGCCGGTTTATTTCTTCAGTTGGCAATATTGTCACTGATCATTTATGCAGACAATTTCGATTCTAACCCTTTTATTTCTACTACGTATTATTTCTCTATTTTTGGTTTCTCTAGACGGTTTTCTTCAGCTAGTATGTAGAGTTGAGACCTTCATTAACCCTCACACATTCCAGCATCTCCCTTAAATAATTAAAAAATCGTCTGTAGGTAGCAAAAATAAATAAAGAAAACGTCTGTGGCTGAATGAGTTAAAAATGAAAATAAAAATAAAAGATTCTGGAAGTGTGGGCTCGAAACCATGCCTTGTTGGAATATGCAGAGGGGTCGGTGTAGGTCTGAGCAGGCGAAGTGCGTATAGTCTCTTCACCTTAACTTGGCCCAGAGTTTCATCCTTTTGCAGCTCATTCCCTGGTCAGTGGAGAGAGTAAGGCAGTGCTGTGGCTCTGTTTCCTTTCCATCGCGCATCTTCGTGACCAGCATCATATTCTGCTTTTAATCTTATGTTTTAGCTGAGCGTTGGAGAGGTAGAGGTATCAATTTTAGGCCAAGTTAAAGAGAAATTAATGAGGGAGAGAGAGAGAGTGGGGGAGAAGAGGGTTAGGAGTAGGTTAGGGGAGGGATGAAGGAGAAGAGAAGTGGGCTAGGGAAGAAAGGTGGGGAGAACTGAAGGGAGTAAATGGAGGGGGAGGGAGGGGGGCAGGGCGAAGTGGAGGTGAGATTAGAGTGAGAGGGAGGAGAGAGTGAGAGAGAGGAGAGGGCATTGGAGAGGGAGTGAGAAGGAATGGGAGTGGAGAGGGAGGGAGGAGGAAGGGTGGAGAGAGAGAGAGAGCGAGAGAGTGACAAAGGTAATAATGCAAAGGGCAGGAAGGTTGACGAGCAGAGACAACGCACTTCACTTCACACACTCCTCCATCCCCTCCATCTACTTCCTCCATGCCCTCCATGTATTTCCTCCATCTCCTCCATGTATTTCCTCCATCCCCTCCATGTATTTCCTCCATCCCCTCCATGTATTTCCTCCATCTCCTCCATGTATTTCCTCCATCCCCTCCATCTATTTCCTCCATCCCTCCACCTGTTTCCTCCATCCCCTCCAGTTATTTCCTCAGGGACTTAGCAGACTCATTGGCATCTCCTATATTCTCTTCACATTATCTTGGCCGAAAATCTCTCCTTGGAAGCTGATTTGTAGTGATCGATTAGTACCTCATATACTCTCTTCACTTTAACTTGGTCTAAAATTGTCCTCTCTCCATGAAACTCAATTGTAATGATAAATTATTTGCCATCTCTCCAATCTGAAATTAACCCTGGAATATTATGCCGGTCAGGAAGAAGTGCTGTGGAATCAAAAGACGTAGTAACAACATTATTTTGTTATTGAGATGTGACAGTAGATTAACACTAGTACTAGTCACGAAGAAGTGCAATGAAAATGACGTAGAGTTGAAGCATTGTCTGTTTCTGCCACTAAGTTACGTTCAGTTTACAAAAGGACGAAAATCTGGGGTGTGGTAGAGATGAACTAAGTATAGTCACAGAGATGTGTTGCAAGTCGTATTTTATGCATGTAGAGGAAAATTATCTGGTTGATTTCCCTGTCATTATCGATTGTGTATGTGATCAACTCTTTTACAGCAATTCATCACTTGTGAGGTTCGGGCAGCAAGGGAGTTGAAATATCGACTCTGATAATTTTCGTCGCATGAACACAGTCGCGTTTAAAACAGATAAATATCGTGTGAAAATAGCCTTGGCATTATATCAGGTACTTGTTGAATAGTGTTGTGCTTTGTTTTGCTGTAATTATGGAAAACACAGTATCGAGGACCGTCCATGTTTTCACGGTGTTTGAGGAATTGCCTATTACTTTCCCTATTTATGGCTGAGTCGAAGGATATTAATGTTCCGGAATTACGTGATATAATTTCCAGGGTACATTCACACGATATTTCTCTGTTCTAAACACGACTTACGCTGACATTACGAAAATTATGAGTGTAGACATTTTCAACTTCCTTTTAGGCCAAGAACACGCAAGTGGCCAAGTACTTACCGTGTGTGCTAATCCTTTCAATCCGATGACGCGTTTATTTACTCTTGGTACCTTTAGACGATTCTCTTCAGTGTAGGACAGAAGCTTACGATTGATGTGGTTAGTGAGGGATATGTCTAAAGTTCGAAAAGTCTATCCAAAGCTGAATAAAATCATCTGGAGAGAGCAAGAATAAAACAGCGAGCCTTTGGTGGGCTACGTACGGCTTGTTTCCAGGAGGAAGAAGTGGAGGAGGAGGAGGACGAGTCTGACAAAAAAAAAAAAACGAGAACACACACACACACACACACACACACACACACACACACACACACACACACACACACACACACACACACACCTAGTATGAATTAAGGGAACAACAAACACCTAGGCCAGACACTAACAACAACAAATAAACAACACAATTATAACACTATTCTCTGTTTTACTTACTGTATCTTTTTGACCAAACCTCTCCTTTTCCCGCTAGCCACCCCATGATTAAGAGAGAAAGAGAGAGAGAGAGAGAGAGAGAGAGAGACACTGCTTAAACTGAACAAACTTTTTTAGGGCTAACAATGCTATTGGTACGGAAATCGATGTAGGCCCATTAAATATTTTTTGCGTTTGCTGTGAGTCTGTTTGTTTCATAGAGTGTCTCGCTGTAAAATGAGGGTACAGAGTTTTGCTTTGCTAGTTCCTCTTGACATTCACTTCCTGGCTGTGTAAGAGAGAAATAAATGTTGATAATATTGCAAAGCGGTAAGTGATATTGCAAAGAGGTGAGTGATATTGCAAAGAGGTAAACGATATTGCATAGAGGTGAGTGATATTGCAAAAAGGTAAATGATATTGCAAAGAGGTGAGTTATGATATTGCAAAGAGGTGAGTTATGATATTGCAAAGAGGTGAGTGATATTGCAAAGAGGTGAGTGATATTGCAAAGAGGTGAGTGATATTGCAAACAGGTAAACGATATTGCAGAGGTGAGTGATGAGTGATAATATTGCAAAGAGGTGAGTGATACTGCAAAGAGATGAGTGATATTGCAAAGAGGTAAGTGGTATTGCAAAGAGGTGAGTGATATTGCAAATAGGTAAATGATATTGCAAAGATGTGAGTGATAATATTGCAAAGAGGTAAATGATATTGCAAAGAGGTGAGTGATATTGCAGAGGTAAATGATATTGCAAAGAGGTGAGTGATAATATTGCAAAGAGATAAATGATATTGCAAAGAGGTGAGTGATAATATTGCAAAAGTGAGTGATAATGTTGCAAAGAGGTAGATGATATTGCAAAGAGGTGAGTGATAATATTGCACAGGTAAATGATATTGCAAAGAGGTGAATAATGATGTATAATTGCAAGCCAAGCCTTCATCACATTCTGTATAAAATGCACTCACATAATTATACAAGCATTGCACCCTGACTGTGTTAGTTATAAAGTTATTTGTGTGTGTGTGTGTGTGTGTGTGTGTGTGTGAGTGAGAGAGAGAGAGAGAGAGAGAGAGAATGGTGAAGGCAAAATTTCTGTCAACACTGCTTAACCACTTCACTAATGACTCTCTCTCTCTCTCTCTCTCTCTCTCAATTTGTTTAGATAGTTATTTGTGTGTGTGTGTGTGTGTGTTTGTGTGTGTGTTAGAGAGAGAGAGAGAGAGAGAGAGAAAGTTGAAGACAAATAATGTCAACACTGCTCAGCCACTACTAATGACTCTCTCTCTCTCTCTCTCTCTCTCTCTCTCAGAAAGCTCATTGAATTGAAATGGTTTGAGAACTCCACCTTGCTAATGGATATAATGAAAGCAAATGAACTGTCAGTAAAAGTGAACATATATCTCTACTTAATGAAGAAAAGTGACAAATATAACAACATCTAATAGACACAGGACATTCCTCAACGCATTTTCCTAAGCGATTTATTTGAGTTATTGAGCCTTGGCACTATCTTCTGTATTGTTTGTATCGTTTTAATTATCGACCATCCCTTCAGTATTGTAAGAGAGGTTTGTGTGCGTAAGATGCAGACTAAATCGCTAAGGAAAAAGGTGCTAAGAAACCTCAAGTAACCCCTTCGTACAGAGGAGTTTTCCTAGGCCGAATACAATCGTCTGGGTTTGACTTGATGGGCAACGTACTCAGGCTGAAGAGTTTAGATGTAAATGCGTGGATACTACAGTAGAGTGCGTTGTGTGTGTGTGTGTGTGTGTGTGTGTGTGTGTGTGTGTGTGTGTGAGCAAGCGAAAAAATAGAGTATCAACACAACTGCATATGCATCTACGAATCGTGTGTGTGTGTGTGTGTGTGTGTGTGTGTGTGTGTGTGTGGGTGTGTGTGTGAGCGGAAAAAAATATGCTATCAACACAGCTGCATATGCATTGTGTGTGTGTGTGTGTGTGTGTGTGTGTGTGTGTGTGTGTGTGTGTGTGAGCGAAAAAAATAAGCTATCAACACAGCTGCATATGCATTGTGTGTGTGTGTGTGTGTGTGTGTGTGTGTGTGTGTGTGTGTGTGTGTGTGCGCGCGCTTATGAAAACAGCGAGAGCAAATAACAGGACACTGAATATATAATCCTTGTCATATGCGTGCTTCCTAGTAAAAATAAAAAAAATGAAAGTAAAGAATAAACAATTTCTCTCTGACTCTTCTTCATCTCTATTTTTCAGAGCAAATAATATACACATTAAATATTTATCAGAGTTGTGTGTCTGTTAAATGAAAATAAAGAAAAATAGTAACAAAGACAAATAATAAGAACCACACTGAATGCGCAGCACCTGTCTTTGTAAATAAAGAAAAAATAGTAATAAAGACAAATAAAACACCGAATGCTCACCACCTGTGTTTTTTAATGAGTACAGGTAGACCAGGAAACACTGTGAAGCAGGTAACACTATAAATATTAATCCCTTCACTACGATGACATTTTTGTTATATCAAACGATTTAATTAAGACAGGTGTGGCATGTCCCTTCAGGAGCCACTTTACTACGGGAAGTTATTTATTCATTTTTATTTATTTATATTTTCTATTTTATTCAATTTATTTACTACCTATACTGTGACTGAGATTGAACCCAGGTCTATCTGGCTTCGGTGCTGGTAGGTTAAGGAGATTCCCTAGCACCTCTTCCTTAGCGATTTAATTTTGGGGTCCAGCCTTAAAATATTTTGTTCCTTACATATGCAGAGTATGGCGATATGAGAATGATTTAAGTAACACAAAAAACTACAGTAACAGAAGCAAAATAAATCGCTGAGGAAAAGGTGTTAGGGAGCTTCCTTAATTGACGAGTATGCGGGCCTAGGAGGGTAAGAGAGCGAGGTGAAGTGCGAGAGGGAGACCGAGGATGAGATGGAGGGATGAGGTGGAGAGGTATATGAGAGGGGAGTAAGTTGGAGAAAGGGCTTCCTGATGGCGGAGAACAGTGTGACATGGAGGCGATTTGTTTGTTACCACCCCTTCTGGTGTTTAAGTATATGGCCATAGATAATATTTCCCAAGCTGATAAGAATCGTGTGGACACACACACACACACACACACACACACACACACACACACA
>NC_136969.1:31961648-31974148 GCF_032717465.1 Coenobita brevimanus
GAGAAATGGGAGAAAGAAAATGTACGAAAGAAGAAAGAGTGAAGTGATGGAGGAGGAAGAGGAAAAAGATGAGGAAGATTGGCAAGAGGAACAGTGATGAAGGAAGTAGGAAAAAAAGGATGTGGATTGAGGAAGGATAAAGAGAATAAACGAAAAGCTGATGAACATAAAAAGGGGAGGTGAGGATGGAAGGAGAAACTGAAAGTGATGATAAAAGTAGGTAGAGAGTTTCGTGGAAGGGGTGAGATAGTAAAGGAAGAGATATAAGAGAAAGGAAATAGGGGAGATTGTAAGTGGGATTGGTGTTGGCTCTCTTGGGATAACATTATGAATACTGGAGAGAGAGAGAGAGAGAGAGAGAGAGAGAGAGAAACATTGGACGAAAATATGGAAATAAGTAAAAAAGCCTAAAAAACAAAGAATAAGAAGAAATAAAGATATTAAATTACGTAGAGCGAGGTAAATTATAGAAACTGGCCTTCAGAAAAAGATTAAAGGAAACAGAGAAACGTGAGAGAGAATTAAAGAAAGGCAACATAGGACATTAGGAGCTTAACTGAGAAAAGAGAGACAAGGTAAGCAAGGAGACTGGAAGATATTAAAAAGTTTGTGTGTGTGTGTGTGTGTGTGTGTGTGAGAGAGAGAGAGAGAGAGAGAGAGAGAGAGAGAGAGAGTTTAGTACAGGTTGGATAGAAAATGAAAATTGCGTTGTAAATTAGGTCATTTGAGAGAGAGAGAGAGAGAGAGAGAGAGAGAGAGAGAGGCAGAAGAGATGAGTAAATGACTGGCGGAAATTACGAAACAGAGAAAATTGAGATCGAGAGAGAGAGAGAGAGAGAGAGAGAGAGAGAGAGAGAGAGAGAGAGAGAGAGAGCCGCAGTGCAGACCTAGTACCCAGCCCCTAGAAAAGACAGACCATATTGGCCCTTAATAACTGGGTCTGTAAAGGTGTTTTTGGCTTAACTTTCTTAGGTCACGTTGGTTTAATGTTGAGGAGGAGGAGGAAAAAGGGAGGAAGAGGAGGAGAGGAGAGACGAAAGAGGAGGAGGAAGAAGAAGAAGAAGAAGGAAAGGAGGAGGAGGAGGAGGAGGAGGAGGAAGATGTGGGTAAAGATGTAGAGAAAGGATGAGAGTTGCCGAAAAGGAAATGAAGAGGAGGAGGAGGAGGAGGAGGAGGAGGAGGAGGAAAGCCGAAGATGGAGGAGGAGGAAAAAGATAAAACTGGGAAAGTAATAAGAAAAGGTTAAAGAAATAGATTACATATAAAGATAGTTACAAAAGTTTTTAAAACAGAGAGAGAGAGAGAGAATGTTAGCCGTGAGGTGTAACTGTATCCGTGTGTGTGTGTGTGTGTGTGTGTGTGTGTACAAACGTAACGTATGTATGTATTTACTAACCCCCTCACTAAGCCAATAAGTTTCCTCCACAGTCCTCGAATAAGAAAGTCCTCCTCCTCCTCCTCCTCCTCCTTCTGGAGTAAGTAGATCAGCCGATTGTCGCATCCTACACATAATCAGCTTCCATCTCCTCACTTTGTCCACCATTCTATCCCCTATATGTATTATTATTATTATTATTATTATTATTATTATTATTTATTATTATTATTATTATTATTATTATTATTATTATTCGGCAACCCATAATCCTCCTCCTCCTCCTCCTCCTCCTCCTCCTCGATCCCTCACTTACATAATGGCAAGATTTTACAAGTATCAAAAGCTTCAGTACACACACACACACACACACACACACACACACACACACACACACACACACACACACACACACACACACACACACACACTCTCTCTCTCTCTCTCTCTCTCTCTCTCTCTCTCTCTCTCTCTCTCTCTCTCTCTCTCTCTCTCTCTCTCTCTCTCTCAAAATCCCCACACAGCACTTACCGCTTTCTTCAACAGATGTCCTGCCGTCACCTTCCACCTTTTCATTCTTACCTGAAAAATAAAAAAGAAGATTCTCAAAAATGGTTACTGTTCAGAATATATAATAGGGTTTGTGTGTGTGTGTATGTGTGTGTGTGTGTGTGTGTGTGTGTGTGAGAGAGAGAGAGAGAGAGAGAGAGAGAGAGAGTTGCGTGTGCTCGTGCGTGTGTAAGAGAGGAAATTGAGGAAGAGTTGTGTGTTTTCATTTTTGCGTGTTTTAAAAGAATTTTGGGAGGAAGTCGTTTGAGAGAGAGAGAGAGAGAGAGAGAGAGAGAGAGAGAGAGTTTCCGTTTCCGTGCCTGAGAACGAATGGAAGAAAGGCATTTGTCTGTTTGCCTTGGAGAATATTTTGAGTATTTGCGTGATTCAAAGAAAATGCGGAAATCGTCTGGTGTTTGCGTGTGCGTGCGTGAGAATGAATCGAAGAGGTTTTGCGTGTGGCAAGTTTTGTGGATTTTTTTTTTCTAGATTTACGTTGTGTGTGTGTGTGTGTGTGTGTGTGTGTGTGTGTGTGTGTGTGTGTGTGTGTGTGTGTGTTTTATGAAGAAAATTTAAAGATTTGTGTAGGAATTGCTTAGTTATTCGTGTAGGAAAATATTATCATAGAGCATTATATTTCAGTGAGTATTAAAACTGAACGATCGAGGGTATGGATATTCGCACAAGTTTTACCGATACTTTTGACGCTCGTGATAGTTACAGAACATGCCAGATTTTTCCATACCAAACTTCAGTCTATAATTTGTATTGCTGGGCAGATCAGGGGAATAGTGACAGGCTTCCTTTAAATAACAGTGAAAAATGTGCTGCTCCCTTACATTTCTCTTCTACTCGTTTCTTTAACTGCCAACAAGAAATTCTGGTGAGCATCGAAAGTTTGAAGATATAATGTAATGGTTTTGTATTTGTGTGTCTGTGTTTTTTGGCATTGTTGGTGTGATTACGTGGATGGAAGAAGTAGAAAGATTTGTGTTCCTGTTTGATATTTCGTCATTTGTTGCTTGAGACTTTGTGTTTGGAAAGTTGTTAATCTTTTGGTTTATGGTGTATGTGTGGGTGGGGGTGATTGTGTGTGTGTGTGTGTGTGTGTGTGTGTGTGAATGTATATATGTATGTGTTTGACAATGTATATATGTATGTGTATGACCCGGAGTGAGTGCATTCATCCATAGAGTGTGAGTAATGTGCATCATGGCGCTTAAGTGCGCATATTGCAGACGTATTGAGAGCAAATGTGTTCCATTCTGTCATCCCACGCATTAGGAATTGCAATATATTCAGAGAGAGAGAGAGAGAGAGAGAGAGAGATTGGTGTATGTTTGTGTGTGTGTGTGTGTGTGTGTGTGCCTGTATTTTTGTGTTTGTGTTTGTGTTTGTGTGTGGGGAGGGAACGGGGAAGAATTAAAAACTATATGTCCTATCTTCAGTAACGGATGTAATTTGCGGCACACACACACACACACACACACACACACACACACACACACACACACACACACACACACACACACACACACTCAGTCGGTGAGTCTAATTGCATGTCATTCAGAGCGATGCGTGTAATGTCCTGGATTGAGTGAGAAATAACGTGAGTGCATGACTATCCAGGTGCGTGATGTGCATGATTGAGTGAGTGAGATATCGAGAGAGAGAGAGAGAGAGAGAGAGAGAGAGAGAGATTAATAGTGCATGATATCGCCAAAGTGCTATTATTCTCGGAGATCGAATGTGTGTAATGGCGACTCTGTGTCTGGTGTCTTTATATGGTCGAGTTTGTGTGTGTGTGTGTGTGTGTGTAAGAGAGAGAGAGAGAGAGAGAGAGAGAGCGTGTGCGTGTGCGTGCGTGCGTCAGTAGGTCAGAAGAAAATCCCACCACGATCCCTAACACGCACTGACAACTCACACACACACACACACACACACACACACACACACACACACACACACACACACACACACACACACACACACACACACACAAACACACACTCTCTCTCTCTCTCTCTCTCTCTCTCTCTCTCTCTCTCTCTCTCTCTCTCTCTCTAATCATCCCCAAACAAACAAGCAGTATTATCCATTGCAAATAACACCCCATCACGACAAATTACGTTTATCGAGAAAAATAATCCATCCTGCATATGCTCAGTCGTAGATAATTACAAAGCAGTTTTTCCTTGATGGTAAGTAACGATATATACACCGCGAAGTTGTGTGTGTGTGTGTGTGTGTGTGTGTGTGTGTGTGTGTGTGTGTGTGTGTGTGTGTGTGTGTAAGTTTGATTATACATAGAGATACGTGCGTGCTTGCTTCGTTTTGGGGTATGCCTGCCTCGTTATACTTTATCGCCTGTATATACTAGCCAGTCGGTAGTATATTTACCTAATTAAGTGGATATAATCTCTTGGTATACTCGAGGAAGATATAGAGTGAATGACTGCTTGGTAATTTCGTGGGAGTCGTTAATAATCAAGTGCATTTTTCTTTTTTATCAGTCCGAATGACGTGTGTTGCAGGACGAGTGATTATTTATTTATTTTTGTTGTTGTTGCCCTTACTCATGCTACGAAGCTTTCTCTGTCTCTTGGAATATCGACGTTTGTAACCGAAGGGCATTAACCGGAAGAGCCGTAAGTTCCCGAAGCTATAGTCCTTTTACCTTAACCTGGTCCAGATTTTTACCCGTGGCAGCTAATTTTCCGAACCTCTGTGGCAGAAAAAGACAGTACTGTTGCTCTACATCCTATACATAGCACTTCTTCATGACTATCATTGTCTAGTCTTAATATCCTACTGCTACTCAGGACTCAGTGGAGGGAGAGAACAATTTTATGCCAAGTTAGAGTAAAATGGGTATAGTGCTTTTTTATTTGTTCAAAGTGGAATCCCTCACCAAGAAACTGGCCTCCTAAACTGAATGAAATCAATTGTTAGTCTGTCATTAAGAGAAAACTAGAAAAACACTCCTTCGTATCGAATTTAGTGGCGAGAGTTATTAATAAAAAAAAGAATGATTAATAAAAAGATGTAAGGGGTGAGTGAAGTGTAATTACAGAATAAAATAGTAACTAAATAAAATCACGTGGTAGTCTAGCAGAAAAGAAAAGAAGAAAAACATACTAAAGTTAATGACGAGAATGATTAAGTAAAATGATGTTTGGAGTGTGAGTGAAATAAAAAACGGTAAATCAGTCTCGCATCATCCCTTTTGAGGTGTAGGACCCCGAGGCTAGTCAACCGCAGTCCTGTATATTTTAAGGATAGGTGACAGGCCGACTTCCCATGGTGGCATTACATGATCCAAAAACCACCAGTCGCCTTTTGGGGAATCGAATCTATGCAGGGCCTTCACTGCCACGATGTTTTTACCGGGACCTAAAGCTGCTCCTAAAATTGCCTTCTTTCCACCTTAAATCCAAAGCTGCGACAAGAGAACAGTAACATTATAACAGTAAAGAACAGGTATGAAATGTATGTAAGGCTTTAGTATTGATCTTTACTGCGACTGTGCTACGTGAAATAGGCTACTAGAGGACGAAAATCTGGGCCAAGTTAGAGTAAAAGTAGTACAGGAAGTTGTAACCACGTGCCTAGCGACAGTAAGATAATAATTACATTGTGGACTGGGAGAATTACCGACCATCAGGCCAGACGCACATGGGGTTACTATGAGATCTGTAAACATTGCAGCATCGGCGTCGTTTTTAGTTTATATTTATATTTTATTTGCATTGTTTATTTTCAAACTTTTCAATAACCTTGCCTAGAATTTTTGTCTGTCCTTATATATTTACGGTTGGTTAGGCATTTCAACACCCAAGTCCTGGGTTTCTTTATTTTAGTAGTATTATTGTTTTACTGATTGATTTTTATTTACTCTGAACCATAACCCGAACCTCTACGCTACTGGCAAGGTAACACAGGCTCGGATGATGAACAGATACACCTGATTTTGTTTAGCACCTGGCCACTGCCTTCGACCTCAGCCAGGGAGAATGATAAATGATGCGGAGTCACGCGGCGCCTGAGTGTGTAAGACCCTCTAGGAATTCACTACTAAATTCACATGGAAAATTCAGACTAATTAGCATACGTAGCCTGTTGAATGGCGCCACGTTCATCAAAGAGCACAGTGATGGATGCGAATCGATGAGGGGATGGTATTAAAGCTCCCACACTAATACTATCACACCAGCGCTGAATGAGATGGCCTTCGCGTGTATTCGGTATGGACGGTGGGTATTAGTGGCGATGTGTGACAGACGCGAGTTCGATCCGGGCAAGGTGGAGTTTGTGGATATACTTTGTTCAATCTGACATGGATCCCAGGGTAAAGTTTGTGCATATGAAGTTTCGTTGTCTTGGAGCTGTGGTGGTTCAGGGGTGTCACTTTCGTCTGGCGATGCGAGTGAGTCTGTGGATGAATAAAATCGTGACAGAGAGAGAGAGAGAGAGAGAGAGAGAGAGAGAGAGAGAGAGAGAGAGAGAAAAAAAAAAATAAGCATTCAGTCTTTTAATTCGAAATCTGTAATTATGGGTGCTTGTATAGTTTCTCTTTCCAACTGATGAAACTAGGCCCCACTCAAATGAAATACTGCGTCGTGGTTAAGTGAATCTCCTTGGTTACTAGTCAAAATAACCTTCCAGTCTCTCTACACTTATCCATTAGATGAACTGGAAACACGCTGTAATGTATCCTTTAATTTTCTTCCACTTGTTTATATCCTGTCTGTTTATGGCGACACACACACACACACACACACACACACACACACACACACCGTTGTAATAAAGGAATTCATCCCATTATATTTCGTTTATGATCAGACGATTTTATTATTATTATTATTATTATTATTATTATTATTATTACTACTACTACTACTACTACTACTACTACTACTACTACTACTTCACAGACTTCAGACTGGAGAGATCAGAGATATCATTTACAACTTAAGATTTACCCTGAGGTGAATAAAATCGTCTGGAGATAGCAAGGAATAAATCAGCAAAATCCTTCCCACTTATACTAACAAAGGACAACCTCTCCCAAGCTGAAAGAAATCGTCTGCCGGGAGCAAGAATAAAATAAAGGAAAAAAATAACACCAATAATTTCTCCAGCTGAGTAAAATTGTCCCGAGATAGGAATTAAAAAAAAAAATCCTTCATATTTATACGGCAGAATTTTAATCTTGCAACAATCACGCTCTGCATTTGCATAATTTACCTGATTTGGTGACGGAATTTTCGAGGCAGGAAATAATTCAGCTCATTTGTGTAATGGATTTTGAATACCCCATTAAAGGTATTCGATAATTATTATCTAGAATATTTTTTTGGCTTTTTAGAATAATCTGGATTTTATATTTTTTGTGTGTGGTTTGGAGTGGTGGTGTTTAGTGTTATAATGTTGTTGTTATTATTATTATTATTATTATTATTATTATTATTATTATTATTTATTCGGCCCTTTCAGCATGAGGACTCAATATCTATTCTTGCTATCCCCAGACGATTTTCTTCAGCGTAAGGGAGAGCTTTCGAACTGAAGGGGTACAGATGCAGCCTTCAATAACCCCTCACCACTATTGAAATATCTTTAAGTTCAGTAAAATCGTCTGAAATCGCAGGAATACAGTCCATAAGGAGTTGTGTCATCAAATGCAGAGTTTAAGGTTTTCTGATAAGGTATATTGATTTTTTGGTTTATCTTTATTTTTTTTAATTCGACCGCGGTATATTGAGTTGTATGTATTTTTTTTATTTATTTATCTATTGAAAGTATTCGGCTCCGGTGTTTTGAGTTTTGTTATCTATTTATTTATTTATTGAATCATTTATTTAGAGTGTATTTAATTTAATTTCGGGTCATTGAGGTTATATTTTTCCATCCTTATGAGTATTTATTTATTTATTTGTACATTTGTTTTTTATTTGTATTTTGAGAATGTGAATGAGTATATTAATGAATGGGAATATTTGTGAATGTGCATATCCTTGCGTGAATGAGGGTAGGTTTGTAAATTAGGGAATATGAAGAGATGTTAAGCTTGGTAGATGTATGAGAAAGAGAGAGAGAGAGAGAGAGAGAGAGAGAGGGGGGGGGAAGGGGGGGAGAGGAAATCTTGTGTGTGTAAGGAAGACATATATGAAGGCATTAGGAGCAAATCTTAAGATGTATGTGCCGGGAATGAAAGATACGGCGAGGAAATCGTGAGAGAGAGAGAGAGAGAGAGAGAGAGAGAATGAGAGAGGAGGGGTTTAGTGCTCCAACAGGATGAGGCCCGTAAAGGTTTTCATCCGAGGAGTGGTTGGTGTTTATTTTCGCTCACGTAATGCCGCTCAGGGGCAAGTGAGGCTGGTCATCTTTGCCATAAATGTCGGCCCTGAATACTTTGCCTCGGTCCTGTGTGCTCCTGATGGGGGAAAAATAAGATTGGATGATAGAGGATGAAATGAGTGAATTATATGTTCGCTTGGATGATTGAGGATGAAATGAGTGAATTATATGTTCGCTTGGATGATAGAGGACGAAATGAGTGAATAATATGTTCGCTTGGATGATAGATGATGAAGGGAGTGAATAATTTGCTCGTTTGGATGATAGAGGATAAAATGAATGAATATGTTCGCTTGGATGATAGAGGATAAAATGAATGAATATGTTCGCTTGGATGATAGAGGATAAAATGAGTGAATATGAGCGAGCATTGCAAGAAAAAATTGTAGGGGGCAAAAGAAGACTGAATGATATTATGAAATGAGTGAATATGAGTGAACATTGCAAGAAAAAGCTATAAAGGTTCAAGACGGTTTTATAAAGTAAAATCATGCAAAAAAAAAAAAAAATTATGCGATGGAGGTCTGAATACTGAAGTTATAATTGTAAAGGACTACCATTAAAATAGATTTCCTGAAACTGAATGTATGAAAAAACTGTATAAGCAATATTTCCAGACATCTCGAAATCAGCGGATCGTGACTTTGGCCATTTTCTTTTTTTCCCCTTCGGAAGGAACAGCTTTATGGGCTTCATGCATTTGGTTTTTTCTTCTCTGCACGAAAAAAGAAAACAAAAAAATGCATAGACAGAAAGCCAGAATTCAGATTTGTTAATACGCAACAGGAATCAGTGAAAGAGTGAGAGTGAATATTGTCAGTGATAATATGCTGTATACGAAAAACTAAGGTGAATATTGTGAGTAGCACTGGAAGATTATAAGGTAAAATAGTGTGAGTTTGTGGGTCCAATTGAACACTGAATTCTCACATGTGTTTTTCTACCAGCTCATAAATCTCTCACCCTCTCCCACCCCTCGTGTTTTACCATCGATTTAGTTGGGTATATTTATGCATGGACATTTAACTGCTTTATTTATTTAGTCATTTATTTATTTATGTGTGGTTTTGATTGGTGGCCGGGATACATTTTGATGTTGATTTTTACTTTGTTATTTCTAGATTGTTGTGATTATTTTTTAGTTTTTTTAATAGATATTTGGATAGAAGTAGATAGATGGACCGGTACATAGATGGACAGATAGATTTATGGATGGAGGGAGGGATGGGGGAGAGAGAGAGAGAGAGAGAGGGGGGGGAAGGAAGTGGGATGGAAAGCGGGAAATAGGCACACATGCGAGATGTGGCAAAGCATGACACACACACACACACACACACACACACACACACACACACACACACACACACACACACACACACACACACACACACACACACACACACACACACACACACACACACACACACACACACACACACACAGTCATTAGTTTCTATTTTTCTTTCATCCCTCTAACCATTTTCTCATTCTTTATTTAGTTTTCTGTGTCTCCTATTCCCATCGTTACTTGTCTGGTGATATTTCAATTTTTATTTACGTTTTCATCATCTTTATTATTTTTATTTCCTTCCCATCCCTTTTCATCCTTTCCATCATAGTTTATTATATTTTTTCCTTTATGTGCGTCATTTGTCTCGTGTTGGTCATATCGTCTTTTTTTTTTTGCATTTTTTCGTCTGTTTTTCCTTTTCCTCCTTTTCTTTTCCTATTTTTACTGTGCATTTTTTCCCAGTCTTCCTTCTTTTCTCTTCCCTATTTTCTCTTCCTCCTTGTTTCTTTTCTGTCATTTGTTCGTTTGTAAGTTCAGTTTGTACATTTCTTATATTCATACTTGTTTTCTTCCATCCTTCCGTCCATCCTTCTTTCCTTTCATTCCTCCTTCCTTCCTTCGTTCTTGCTTTTATTCATCCTTCCTTACTTCGTTCTGTCCACTTCAGTGTTCATTTATATTAATCTCACTTTATTGCTTCCTTCCATCTCCCCCACCCTCTTTTCTTCCTGTTATCTTCCATTTCTTTCCGCCTGTCTTCCTTCCATCATTTTGCACCTCTTCCATCCATCCAGCCATCATTCATTCACTCAGTCATTCATTCATTCCATCTTTCCATCCATCCATTCATCCATCATTCATTCATTCATTCATTCATTCATACATTCATTCATTCATTCCATCCACCATAATTCATTCATTCATTCATTCATTCCATCATTCATTTATTCCATCCATTTACCCATCATTCATTCATTCATTTTCTCTACTTCATTTCATCATTCATTCATTCTCTTCCTTCTGTCTCATCATCTACGTTCCTCGTTCCTTTTCCATTCACCTTCATTTCTCCTTTCCTCTATATTTCTACTTTTCTTGCTCATTTCCCCTCAAGTCCTAATTAATCATTCATCCGACTATCCCCTTCTCCCCCATATATTCTCTCTCTCTCTCTCTCTCTCTCTCTCTCTCTCTCTCTCTCTCTCTCTCTCTCTCTCTCTCTCTCTCTCTCTCTCTCTCTCTCTCTCTCTCTCTCTCTCTCTCTCTCTCTCTCTCTCTCCCCCTCCCTCCCTCCCTCTCCTCTTCTTTCCCTTTCTCCTCATCTCTTCCCTCTGTCTTACTTTTCCATAACATTCTTCCTTCCTCTTCTACCTGCTTCCTCATTTTCATTCCCTCTTGCCTTCTTTTTCTTCCCTCATTTCAATCATTTCTTCATCCTTTTGTCATATTCTTTTTCCTCTTGTCTCCTCTAAAGTATTTTTTTTTTCTACGACTTCACTCTTCCAGTTCCTTTTTTCCCTCCCTCCTTCCTCTTTTCTTCCTTTTCTCCCTTCCATTTTTTCTTCCATCTCTCCCTTCCTTCTTCCTCCCTGTCTTCCTCACTAATGCTTCTTCTCTCCCTCCTCTCTGCTTTTCCACTCTCCTCCTTTTCTTCATTTACTTCCCCCTCCTCTGTTTTTTTTCTCTCTCTCCCTCCTTCATTCTTTTTTTCTCTTTTCCTTGCTCATCGTTCCTCCCTTTCCCCTTCCTCCTCCTCCCTCCCGCCTCTCCTTATTCCTCCCTCGCTCCTTCCATCCCTCTTCTCTCCCTTTTCCTCCTCCATTCTTTTCCTTCCTCCCTCCCTCCCTCCCTTTTACCTCCCTTCCTCCTGTCTGCTTTTTCCTCCATCCCTTCTCTCTTTTTCCTCCCTCCCTCCCTACTGTCTCCATTTTCATCCATCTCTCCTCTCTTTTTCCTCCTTCCCTCCTCTCCTTTTCCTCCTTCCCTCCTCTCCTTTTCCTCCTTCCCTCCTTTCCTTTTCCTCCTTCCCTCCTTTCCTTTTCCTCCCTCCCTCCTTTCTTTTTTCCTCCCTCCCTCCTCTCTCATTCCTACCTCCCTCCTCTCTTTTTCCTCCATCCTCTTCTTTCCCTCTCTCCTCAGCTCTTCTCGTCCCCTCCCTTTCCTCCTATTTGTCTCTTCCCCTCCATTTATTCCTTATCTGGCTTGATTCTCTCTCTCTCTCTCTCTCTCTCTCCCCAAGGTCAAGGAGAGAGGAATCAGGAAGTTCTTTGATATCCACTAAGTAATTCTAGTAGTAGTGATTGGTTAGCTGATTGGTTTGGTTTGGTTGGTTGGTTTCGTTTGGTTTGGTTGTCTGGTATGGTTTGGCTTGGTCTGGGTTGGCTGGCTGGTTGGTTGGTTGGGTTGGTTGGTTTGGTATGGTTGGGTGAGTTTGTCGGCTTGGTTTGGATGGTTGGTGGATAGGATGATCTGGTTTGGTTGCTTTGATTGGTTAGTTTGATTTGGTTTGGTTTGGTGGGTGGGTGGGTGGTGCGTATTTGGTATGATGTGGCTTGGTTTGATTTGGTTGGCTGGTGATGACATTGGTTTTTATGGGACAGTACACAATATTGCAATTTAGATTGTGCCCCAAAAGAAGTAAAATTTAGTACAAACAACAGGTACTAATATTCATGTTTTGGTGGTTTAGTTTTCTTCATTCCAGTCAGTCCCGAGAGAGAGAGAGAGAGAGAGAGAGAGAGAGAGAGAGAGAGCGAACGAACTAACGAACGAGCGAAAAGGAAGCAGAACTATAATAAGAGAGGATGGATAGGCTTGAATCCTCCACTTTATCACCTGGGCCGCCCCTCCTCGTCGACCAGGCCCCCTGGCGTGTTGCTCAGGGCGACATGCGACCTCTTCTTACACACACACACACACACA
>NC_136969.1:31979148-32024148 GCF_032717465.1 Coenobita brevimanus
AAATAATGAAAAAAAAAAAATCTTTCCAATCAAGTGACATCCGTAATATATGCATTGATATCCCCAACCCCCCCAAAAAAAAAAAAATCCACCGCCAGTATGAGGGAAGGAGGGATTTGGGAGGATTTTGTGGCCTGTGGGATTAAGTTGCTATTTTCTTTTTTATTTGCTTGGAGGATATAAATTTCTCTCTCTCTCTCTCTCTCTTTCTCTCTCTCTCTCATTTCCTTGGAGAATATAAGTTTAGTTTGGATTATGGCTGTTTTTTTCCTATGCTGATTCTCTCTCTCTCTCTCTCTCTCTCTCTCTCTCTCTCTCTCTCTCTCTCTCTCTCTCTCTATCATCCCGCCTTTATTGCAAGTATCCATAAACTTCAAGAGATAATTAGATAATAGTATTTTCCTTTCTAATTAACAAGGAATTACAGATCAATCGCAAAAAATATGGTGCGTGTGGAAATTAGAATAGGAATGAAAAAAGTGGGATGAAAGAGAGAGAGAGAGAGAGAGAGAGAGGAATAATATGGAAAAGGCAGAGAAAGGGGAAGACAAAAACATCACAATGACTGATGGGTAAACGGTATAAGAGAGAGAGACAGAGAGAGAGAGAGAGCAAGTAGGAGAGAGTGTGACGTGGACAGAATAGAGAAAAACAAAATACAACAAAAAAATATTAATCGTCTTCTATCAATCACAATTTCATCTCAAGAAACTGCCATCATACATAATACATCTTACTGCTGACTTCAAGCTGACGAAGACCCAACACAGCTCCACCCTCGAGAAGCTTAGGGTCCGTAGCCAAAGTTTTAAGTCTGGGTTTAAGGTTCTAAGTCCCTCTAAATTGTACCCCATCTTCAACCCTCTCCCCTTGGACTTTTCTTGTGTACCCCATTTTACTCTAACTTGGCCTAAAATTGTCATCTCTCCATCTTGCATACTAACACATGAAAATAACACTAGAGTATAACATCATTTTTTTTTCCTTACTCTAACATAGCCTAAAATTGCCATCTCTCAGCCTAAAATTGCCATCTCTCTCTCTTGAATACTGAATTGCAACATGAGCATAATAGAATATAATAACTTTTTTTTATTCTAACATGGCCTAAAATTGCCGTCTCTCCATCTTGCACTCTGAATTGTAACATGAAGTAAGGTTATAATATAATGCTAGTCATGAAGAAGCGCACTGGAATGTGGAACCGCATTTTCTTTTTTTCTTTTTTTCATATTCTGCCACTGAACTACGTGAAATAGGCTACAGTACAAAAGGACATAAATCTGGGCCAAGTTAAAGTAAAAGAACGATAGTCGTATGTAATAATTTTAGTTTTTACCGAATGAACGTATATCAACGTATGTGCTGTACAGAAGAACCTTAATGATATATCCATCTAATTAAAGTAAATATATCTAAATAAAATAAAATAATCGAACATACTGCATTGAAGGAGGAAAATATAACTCGTTTCTTGGTAAGTTAAATTCTCTCTTCGTAGTCTTGAGGTTAGAGACGGTCTATAGATTAACAGACATCTTGAAGAAAATTGGATTCCTCTAAGATTTCATCATCATCATCATCATCATTGCCAGACGCCATGTATCCCGAACGGGGTGGCCAAGGGCTTAGAGTTAATTGTTTTATAGGGAGGGGCACTAATCCTCCACCAACCCCACTTGACACGTAGGGATGCCAACAGCATCTGGTGTTCCCAGGCGGTCACCCATCCAAGTACTAACCAGACCCAACGTTGCTTAACTTCGCTGATCGGACGGGAAGCGGTAATTCGAACCAGCGCTTGCAACTGCGTGAGTACAGCAGCTTACCAAGTGAGCCATTTACCGAACTTAAATTTCTCTCTCTCTCTCTCTCTCTCTCTCTCTCTCTCTCTCTCTCTCTCTCTCTCTCTCTCTCTCTCTCTCACACACACACACACACACACACACACACACACACACACACACACACACACACACACACACACACACACACACACACCAAGAAACCCAAGCCATCTGAACTTTGACCCGAACTCCTTGAAGTAGCAGGGGGATCACGATTATGTGCCAAGACGGGTATGATACTCCCAGTGTCTGGAATTATACCACGCTCCGTTGGTCGGGAAATACCAGTGAGTTTGGCTTACGTCCATCGCTGGTGATATTAAGTTGGAGGGGAAAGGTAGACTCACTCGCTTGCCTACTAGCAGATATGTAGAGATAGGTTGGTAGGTAGGTAGGTAGGTAGATAGATAGGTAGGTAGGTAGGTATAGAGAGAGAGAGAGAGGGGTGGACTAATTCGCTTGTCTCAGTAAGGAATGGTTCTCGTGTGTCAGTGAGTGGGACTAGCAGATTTGTAGAGATAGGTAGGTAGGTAGAGAGAGAGAGAGACTACAAATCCTCCCGACCAGCATTCACTCTCATTTGGGACAGACATATAAGAGGGTGCAGTAGTGTGTCCTTTCAGTTGTCCATAAGTAATGGCACTCTGTTTAGATTCCTAGATTACAGATTTTGACTCATAAACACAGTCTGTGCAGCACAGTTTTCGCATACACTTCTCACCCCACACTCCAAAAGACTTCTACGGGTGTCGCATACTCTCTCTCTCTCTCTCTCTCTCTCTCTCTCTCGACCTTAATTTTAGCACGTTGTCGAAAAGTTTTTCACGTTGTTTTTAACAACCATTATTGTATACAGCTATTACGAACAAAACAAAACAAACTTATTTCTATATCAATATGTATTTTACAACCATTATTATTTTTACAACCATTCTGCTATTAAGCCCATTAATATTTTTACCTGCGGCGAAACTGACAGGTCTATGAGTGGTAGACCTGGGGATCTTTTTTTTTTTTTTTTTTTTCTATTCAAGGCAAATTCGAATATTTGCTTTTGGAGAATATTTGAAGTTTTGAGTTGACTGAGCGTGTCAGCTGTTGCGTCAGCTGACTCATCAACTGACTACTACGCGATTTTCAATTTCGCCTATAAGGAGGCATTTTAGCGACTTTATTTATTTATTTTTTTTTTAAATGAAATACAAAGTTGCTCAGGTTGATATTTTGAGTTGATTTGACATGCCAGCTGGTGCGATGCATAGTTTCGACGCAGGTGTGTGAAGACAGTCTCTTCGTGTTCCAGCCGCTAATTATTATTACAGCCATTTAATATTGTTCACCATTAATGTTTTACAACCATTATTTTTTACGCCCATTATTTTTTTACAACCATTCCGTTAAACGCATTATAACAGGTTTCTGTGCTCACTCACTTTCACACCCGCTCTCATATTTATACACTTTTACCTTCACTCTGGCTTCCTTATTTGAACTAAACATTAAGAAACATTTTGCCTGCGTGTCTTAAAAGCTGATGCTGAAATCGGTATTCCCCAGCAGTGCCATTAACCCATAAATCCAACGGGATAATGTGCATAGAGAGAGAGAGAGAGAGAGAGAGAGAGAGAGAGAGGTGCTGTGATTACTGTATTCAGAGTTACTCGACACCTTCATTCAGCCGAGGGAATGCAATCAGTTAAGGGGTTAAGAACAGTCTCAGTTATCCCGTTCCCTGTAAGAAGATTAATTATTCAGATATATATATATATATATATATATATATATATATATATATATATATATATATATATATATATATATAATTGTATGCATGCATGTATCTATCTATCTCACTATATCTATCTGTCTATCTATCTACCCGTGTATCAACCTATCTATCAGTGTATATGTATATGTATGTATATTATATATATGTAATAGATACATACATACATACATACATATACGCAAGAATATGTATATTCATATCGCCTACACTATTGGCTCACTGTTTCTGAGCAAGTATTATCATTTGTCAGTAGGACGAGTAAAATACTTCACACATGATGGTCTGTATGTGGCAGTGTTTTATCTTGTGTGTTGCCAAAGTCGTCCGCACAACCTGTGAGAGCTGTGAATCATAAAATATTTCCAATCCTTTATGTCGTTGCTCTGGACAGGTTAATATTCCCGCAAACCCTGTAGTCGGTAAACATCTCACCTGACTGGACGGGAAGAAGCTTTTCCAGGTGTCACGCGAGCTTCCAACTTTCATTATTCGGTAATATACTGTACGAAGACGTGATGGTGTGGTGTCGTATCAAGTGATCTTTTATTGTGTTTGAATTGTCAGTGCTTGTGTGCGATATTCGATGGCTTTTGAACTATTGCAGAATATTTTGACGGGTAATGATGAGAGAAAATGAGGGAATAAACCAAGATTGTTTATTGTCATGGATGCGTAAGATGTAAACAAATATTGAACCCCTTGAATCCGGTAACCTACTTTATTTATCTCTTTAGATATTTGTATAGTATTTCTTTCTTCAGACGATTTTTTTTTTTACTTAGGACAGACTTTACGAACTCAAGGGATGTAAAAAGCCGTAATCTCCTTCACTAGATCATAAAGTGCGTATCGTGGAAAATCTTAAAGCATCGTCCGAATTAAACTTGTATTCATCTCCAAACACATGAGCATTACATATAACGAATTCTTAATATTTCGTCCACTCCCACTGTGTGAAATAACTCATTGATAATTCACCTAAAAGCACTGTGTGTCGGAATGCAGAGTTTTACCAGTTCTATTCTAAAGGTATACTAGTCTGTAATATAACGAAATCTTTCTTTGCATTTCGTCAACACTGCCTGTATATTCTTCTTTCACAGTGCACCTAAATTCCTCCTTCACAGTGCACCTAAGTTCCTCCTGCACAGTGCACCTAAATTCCTCCTCCACAGTGCACCTAAATACCTCCTCCACAGTGCACCTAAGTTCCTCCTTCACAGTGCACCTAAGTTCCTCCTTCACAGTGCACCTAAATTCCTCCTTCACAGTGCACCTAAATTCCTCCTTCACAGTGCACTTAAAGGCACTGTATATCTTAATGCATACGTAGTACCACATAATACGCAAATGTACAATATGACGATTCTCTTTTCTTTTTTTTTCCTTTTTTTCATATAGTCGACTTCGCGTATTTGTACAATTTTTCGTGGGTAATGCACCGAAAAAACAGTATATATTTTTCCTTAATGCAGATTTATTACTCGACAAATTTCAGTTGCATACCAGACTGTAATATATCGAAATATTTCTTTACAAATGCCTTTTGTTTAAAATTCTTTCTTAATGCACAGAAAGCCAGTGTGTAAAACTTACCACCCAACGCAAACGTATGTGGAATATAAAGAAATCTTCCTTTATTTTTGTATTTCACGTGATTATGTGCAAAATTCTTCCTCGATAAATTCACGTAAAGACAGTGTGTATCCAAATGAAAACTTAGTACCATGCAAAACACAGGTGCGTCAAATGAAAACTTAGTACCATGCAAAACACAGGTGCGTCAAATGAAAACTTAGTACCATACAAAACACAGGTGCGTCTGTAATATAACAAAATCTTCTGTTTTCATTTTTGTATTTCGTGTGTATGTGGAAAATTTTAGCTTCACCATGCACCTAAAGAGTGTGTGTATTTTAATGCAAACTTATAAGACAAAACGCAGAAATGTCAATAATATTACGAAACATTTCTTCGTATTTCTTTTTCTATTTCTTATGTGTTAATTTCTTCCTTTAAGTCACCCAAAATCAAAATCTTTTAATGCCAACTTAATACCATTCAGAACAAATAAAAAAAAGTCTATTTGTATTTACTCGTATTTTTGTATTTTGCGTTTATATGTACCAAATTCATCGTCTAATTCTCCCCAGGTCAAAATATTGTAATGTTAACTTCGTACCAAAGGAACCCAGTGGCAGAATACACGATTTGAAGTCTGGCTTGTAATTCCTATACGTCATTCACTGCTTGGGTAGGCTAATGCACGCAGAAGTTATGCTACGAGGAGGCGTGTGATTAGAGAGAGAGAGCACATCTAAGAATAACTCCACAGTACTAGTAACGACGCCAGAATACCTGCAAAAAATAAAACCCACATCTACCTTAGTTTACCTCCCTGAGCACCACCTCATAATAACTTCAATGGACAAACCTAACTACTTTATGCTCAACTACTATTTATTTCCTGGACAATCACTTATTTCCATGTTTGTCCATTAACACAAGCTATGATCCCCTATAAACCAAACATATCGAAATAACTCCAGAACTGTACCAGGAAGGCAGAAATAAAAATGAAAACTTAAAATTCATACTAACAGTAACGAAAAAAACGCAGAATCGAACTCTATTTTTTTTCTTCTTTGGAACAGTCTTGGGGAGTACTGGCCTTTGGTTCCTTCTTCAGTGCCTTAAAAAAAAAATCATAAAAGCACCAACCATATCGAGAAATTTGTTAAAACGTCGTTGGAGGGAAAGGGTTAATATGAATTCCATAGTATGGCTGTAGTCATATTTGTTCCCAACATTAGGCCTACAGGAAATTATTTGGCTTGTCACTCAGGATCGTTTTCTCATTGGCGGAGGAGATTTCGTATTCCATCCTCCTTAGCGATTTATTTATTCACAATGACCTGTACGGGAAATTATCTGGCTCTCATTTACGTAAATATACAGACAGGCCGACAGACAGACAGATAGATATATGGATAGATATATAGATAGATAGATAATGAATAAAAATAGAGACGTAAGATTGGTCATAAATTTACGGATATGAGTCCCAGTAGCAAAAACCCACAAGTTAACGCAAACTTACCTTTTCCTCTCCTTGTCGCCCCCTTCAGTTACAGATCCTAAATGACGCGAGAAAATTGTGTTAGATTACGACAGGATATATTGATCTTAGAGTTACGATTGGAAATTTTGGTCTTAAAGTCACGACAGAAAATTGTTGCCTTAAAGTTACCTTAAATTGTGATCTTAAGTTACGACAGGAAATTGCGGGCTTGAGTTACGATTGGAAATTTTGATCTTAAGGTACATGAAATTGTGATCTTAAGTTACGACATGAAATTGTGATCTTCATTTACATGAAATTATGATCTTAAATTTGCTACAGGAAATTGTGATCTTAAGTTATGACGTAAAACAGTGAACTTGAGTTACATTAAACTGTGATCTTAAGTTACGTTGGGAAATTCTGATATGAATGTGATGGGGAAAAAAAAAAATAAGTGTGAACCTGGGTCGCTGCATCATACGGCCAGAAGTTAGCTTAAATTTGCTACTTGCTTCCTTGTAGGCTCTTGGTGGTCAGGTGTATGCTGTATAGGGCTCTCAGGTCGGACCATGCTGTGCTATATGCTCGAGGATCGATTCCCAGTAGTGAGTGGAGATTTTTTTTAATATAGATACATTTTTGTAATTTTTTTAAAAATCCTGTCAAACGCTTCCAGGGGCGTAGGTCGGTCCCCTATCCATAAATATTCTTGACTCGTAGCCTAGCCTAGGGTCCTTACTCTCTGAATGGGGGTAGTATGATCTTGGCTTTTTTTTTGCGCCTTTCTTGTCCATTATCTTACGACAGGAAATTAATCGTAAGTTTGAGAACCTGATCTGCTTTAATGTAGCCTAGCCTGGCGACCCTACTATGAGGGGCGTAGTATTTTTTTTCTTATCCTTTTATCTTAAGTTATGACAGGAAATTGATCGTAAGTTTGGGAACCGTGGCCGCTATATCGTAAGCCTGTAAGACACCGTATATTTACGTCCCCCGCCAGCCTGCCTCTATTCTATTTTCCTTCCCTAATGTTTTTCTAATGAGCTTATAACACACGGGCTGCCTTCTTCCGCTTCATATGTTTGTCGGATAAAGGCGGATTAGCGGATTAGCCTGTGGTGTACGAGCATTTCCTGTATACTTAATTCTTTTTGCCTCCAGACGATTTTTTTTCGGTATAGGGAGATTTCTTTCATATTTATCGTACTAAAGAGGTTTGAGACGGCTTTCCTTGAAGCTGTCATGGGATTATTATTATTATTATTATTATTATTATTATTATTATTATTATTATTATTGTTATTATTGTAGTTGTTATTGTTATTACTTTTTTTTACCTAGGACAGTATTTATTGAACTGGATGTGTTAGATATTGACGTCATAAACCCTTTCACTAATATTGATCTACCTTTACGCAGATAAAACTGTCTGAAAGTAAGAAAAATACACCGTAAAAGATATCTCGGGTTGAGAGAGCAGGTGAGCTTAAAACACACAGGTTAGTTAAATCCCCATGATCTGTAGGTTGCATGAAGTGGGATTAGCTTCTGAAATGCAATCACGGCCTTTATCCACTTTTCATGCTGCCTCCAGACGATTTCATTCAGTTTAGGGCAAGATTTTTCATACAGGGGTTACCTATAGCTAATATCTCAAGACGATTTTATTAAGCCTAGGAAAGACTTTTAGAGCTGGAATGGTTAGATCTGGCCTTCATCACCCCCTTCGCGACAAGACAGCTCCCTTGAGAATAAAATCGGCTGGATAAAATCGTCCGAATATAGAAGGCCGTCCTCGGGTTGAAAGAGCAAATGATCCTATAACGCACAGGTTGGCTTCTTCAGCGTGATTTGTTGATCGGATAAGGCGGATTAGCATATGCAGTACGGCCACTTCTTTTATACTTAATTCTTGATATTCTGTATTTTATTTCCTAGCTCAAGACGATTTTATTTAGTCAACGAGAGGCTTTTTCATGAGGTGGTTTAGATGTAGCCTTCATGGACCGGTTCAGCCATAGCACGTCTTTTAACTTTCAATATTGCTATTTTCAGATGAATTTCTTTTCCCCGAGAGGTTTTCCGAACCGGAGGGGTTAGGTATAGCCTTCATTCATACCTTCGTAAAAGACCACTATAGTGAATAAAATCGTCTGGTAGCAACAAGAATAAACTCTGCCAACGTGTCCTCGTGCGGAAAGACTAGTAACACAGCGGTTGGGCCGTTCCACCCGAAATGTTTGTAGGATAAAGGCGGGTTAGTGAGCCACTTCATCACCAGAGGGCCTGTCATTACCCCCGTGACTAATGCACTGAGTTTCGTTTTATAATAATCCGGAGTCAACTTCACGCCTCTCAATTATGTAAAGATGCTATAAACTGTGGTAATATAACATAGATTTATTTTTCCCAATCACCGTATTTACTTAAAAGTTTTGACGCCAGAGGCTAGCTATCGTGATCAAGTTTCTGTGTGTCTAAATAAGTATTATATATATATATATATATATATATATATATATATATATATATATATATATATTTATAGATAGATAGATAGATATAGATATATATATATATACTAATAATATCTCATCAGTGCCTGATCCGATTTAGATCAAAACTGGTAGGCTACATTGTCTGTGGATCTGGAAAGAAGTGGTGCGGTATTAGTACTGGTCGGTCACAAGTCTAAGGTCGTCGGTGAAGATCAAATTTGTTGGCACAGCGTTATCTTATGAATGCCTGATCCGATTCCGATACAGCTTGGCAGATACATAGGGTGTGGGTCCGGGAGGAAGTGACTCGGACTGTGGTATATATCGATGGAAGGTAAGGGTCAAGGGTCATAGTTGACGTTCAGAATTTAGGGTGTGGCGTTTTTCTTCAGTGCCAATCCGGCTTTGGTGGCAGTGGGTCAGAGGTCATGGCCACGGGAAATAATCCGACTTTCGTGGCATTGGGTCAGAGGTCGAGGTCACATGTCAAGCCACAGGTCAAAGTTACGGGTCTAGGTCATGGGTTAAGGTCAGAGTTCAGGTGCGTCTTTGCTGTGCTCCCCAAACACCGTCACAAGTTGATAGTTGTTGCGATTTGACTTGACGTGTTCAGATCATGTACAGAAGTGATAAACAGTGCTTAAAGAAAATCCCATGCATAGTAACAGAGGATAGCCTGGCATGTCCTTAAGTCCGTGAAAAACAAGCTATTGATCTGAGTTAAGTAAAAAAAAAAAAAAAAAAAAAATACTGCTCTGAGTTCCGTAAAAAAATAATCTATGTATACTAAAAATTGTGGTTCTTGATGGCCGTATAAAATTCCGCTTTGATTATGTCAGGAAGCTGTAAATACTCATTAAATACCCATACGTAGTTATTTTCCATTTATATCATTGTTATTATCCCATTCAGTCTTTATTGATTCATCGTTACTTTTGAAAGACGTTTATATGCAGCTTTGGGGAGACTTTTCGAGCTGGAGGACTTAGATACAGCCTTCATGAACCCCTTTACAACTTAACACACATCCCACGTCGAACAAGCAAAATTTCTAAAGAGGGTAAGGCTTGTATTCTCGTTAGGTATGGAAGCTCCCTAACACCTCTTTCTTAGCTATTTATTTTTGGATATGGCTGATTAATATCCTTTTGTACGTTATTTATGAAGAGTATCGGGGTATTGGAAGGGTTATGTAATATAGAACAGGAGAATAATGTTTTATAAGCAAAATAAGTCACTCAGGAAAACGTGTTAGGGAGCTTCCACAACCAGCGAGAATACAGGTTTACTGTAGTTCTTTCCTGTTAACTTGGTGCAGATATTCGTCCTTTTGTAGTGTACACTCAGTAGCTCAGTGACCGAATAAGACAAAACACGACGTCCATCATTTCCATAGTACTTCCTCGCAATTAGCATCATCCTCTAGTGTTAATGTATTGTTATAGCGCAGCATTCAAGATGGAGTTACGGCAGTTTTAGGCCAACTTAAAGTGAACAGAGTATATGTGTGTCTGGATTTGAGGGTCGCGAATTGTTCAGATGGGAAAATTGTAGGCCTACCCATATATATATATAGATTTGGGGGGGAGATAAAACCGTTTCGGCCCTACTTTCACCCTCTTCTGGTTAAGTGATCTCCATATGTGGGACTTATTCTTCCGACGTAAACTGTATTTTCGTTGGATCTGCGGTGGTTCGGTGGTTATTGCACTCATCTCGCGGTGCGTGTGATGTGAGTCTAGGGATCGAGACATAGTTGATGACAGACATGCAGAGTATGTAAGGTTAGTAATTCCTTTCATTTTTTCGCTGATGTGTGATCTGCCAGTGGTATATGCAGACTCTGATAAACACAAACACAGCCAATACAGCATGTCTCCCCTTCAGCTCTTAAGATCCTTTGAGAAATAGGGAAAGGATGATGATTATGAGAGAGAGAGAGAGAGAGAGAGAGAGAGAGAGAGAGAGAGAGAGAGAGAGAGAGAGAGGATAAAGCAAAGAAAGAATAATGAAGGTGATGATAATGATGATGGTAGTGACAGTGATGATAATAACAATAACGATAATAATGATGAAAAAGACTAATAAAGATGACGATGATGAAAATAATTAACTTAGATAAACCCACAATCTTATGGTCTCAGTTAATTTCGCTTTAAAGACGAAGATATGGTTTGTGTGGAGAAAGACAATTTGGATTAAATACACATTTTTTTTGGCGTTAATCTCAAAAAGACCCTTAATTAAGTTGCCTCGCCAATCTTGTAGCGCTTCTCTTTCATCACCATTAGAGAGAGGGAGAAAGAGAGAGAGAGAGAGAGAGAGAGAGAGAGAGAGAGAGAGAGAGAGAGAGAGAGAGAGAGAGATGGGGGAGTCAACAGAGATGTGAAAGATAAAGGAATGAAGGGTAAACACACTAAGATTGTGGCAAAGATAGGGAATGGGGAGAAAGCGGAGTGGGCAGTTGTAGTAGTAGTAGTAGTAGTAGTAAGAAGAAGAAGAAGAAGAAGCGGAGGAGGAGGAGGAGGAAAGTTAAGGAAATGTCGTATTGAAGAGAGAAGAGGAAGAGGAGGGAAGCGAAGAGATAACTGAGAGAAGGCAAAGAATTTATAGAAGAGAAACTTGAAGACAGGGTAAGAACAGAAGTGTAATTTTAACTGTCTCATAGCTAAATCATCACTATACTCCTTTTCCTCTGACTTGGCCTAAAACTGCCATCGACCCACCTTCAGTGCTGAGGTGAAACAGTTGTTTAACGCTAGAAACTTGTGCTAGTCACGAGGAAGTGCAACTTAAAGGATGAAGAGTCGTAGCATTTTCTGTCTCAGAGCTACGTGAAATAAGCTGCGAAAGGACGAAAATCTAGGCCAAGTTATTGTAAAAGAACTATAGTGTTGAATTTCAAGTAACACATTAATTTTATTCGACTGTGGGTTATAGGAACCTGAGGGTGTTTATACTGGTACTATTAACCCCTTCATGATAAGGGTAACTCTGGTATTCCGTCCCATCTAAACCCAGAAGATTTTTTTTCAACTGAGGGTGAGAAGCTTGACAGAAGCTTGATACATATGTAGAGGGGAATTTTGCAGGAATGGAGAGAAAAGATTAATTAACAGAGAAAGTATGATACAAGATTAGATTTGATTTCTTACGAGGATAACACGTCTACATGATACTTCGTCTAGATGTTATTTCTTATGAGAATAGTTCGTCTAGATGTTATTTCTTACGAGAATAGTTCGTCTAGATGTTATTTCTTACGAGAATAGTTCGTCTAGATGTTATTTCTTACGAGAATAATTCTTCTAGATGTTATTTCTTACGCGAATAATTCATCTAGATGTTATTTCTTACGAGAATAACACGTGTAGATATTATATTCTTACGAGAATAATTCATCTAGATGTTACTTCTTACGAGAATAACACGTCTAGATGTTATTTCTTAACGAGAATAATACGTCTAGATTATATTTCTTACGAGAATAATTCGTCTAGATGTTATTTCATACGATAATAACACTTCTAGATGTTATTTCATACGAGAATAACACGTCTAGATGTTATTTCTTACGAGAATAAAACGTCTGGAGCTTATTTTTTAAGATAACACGTCTAGATTATATTTCTTACGAGAATATCACGTCTACATTATATTTCTTAAAAGAATAACACGTCTAGATGTTATTTCTTACGAGAATAACACAGGTCTTGATTTTTTGTTCCTACGCAGACTCGCCATATAAACAGTTATATTTGGAAAAGTATCAGTAGAGTCCAAATCCATCAAACCTATGGGTAAAGTTACAGCTGTAGACAAAAATATCTTTCCAATATTTAGTCGAATAGATATGAAACGCGTACAATATTCTGAAAAAAATATTGAACTGCAAAGATGGCTTCACTGGGTTTCGTAAGTTACTGATCATTGTCTTTGTATATCGTTATGAAGTGTATCGATATTTATGTCCGCAAGTGTAGCTGCCTTTATTACTGACCTCACGTCTTTCCAGCGTCCTTTCATCTTATGGTTCATCTTCCTATCCTTCTTCTCCGATTAGTTTCATAAGCTCCTCCTTGAATATTTAAAAAAAAATGCTCTGTCGTCGTCGTCATCTTCCTTATCCATATCCTCCTCCTCCCCCCTATCATCATCATCATCATCATCATCATCGTCATCATCGTCGTCGTCGTCGTCGTGGTCTTCGTCGTCATCGTCCTTAATTTGCGCTGAAAAAATGATTTAAGTCCATCCGTACAATAACGACGTTCTGTCATTCTTAATTGTCATCGAATTTTATTTATCATAAGAGAGATTTTTGGACCTGGATTGGTTAGATGTCGCCTTCAGTAATTTCGCCGCAGCTGTAAGTATTCATTGTAGTGAATAAAATCTTCCTGAGGTAGCCTGATTGATATAGAAAATGAATAACAGCGTGGTTAAAATAGAAAATGAATAAAAGCCTGGTTAAAATAGAAAATGAATAAGAGCCTTGTTAAAATAGAAAATGAATGTCAGCCTGATTATAATAGAAAATGTATAAAAGCCTGATTGAAATAGATAATTTATAACAACCTAATGAAATAGAAAATGTATAACAACCTAATGAATACTGAAGTGTTTAACCAGGCTAATGAGATTGGTAAATGAGAAACTTTTTTTAATTAATATAAAAGTAATGTTATATACCATTAACATTTTCTTTTTTTTTCCAGTATTCATGCATTTTTTTTTTCAGTTGGTTTGGACAGTTTCTCAAAATATGCGACGTACTCAGGCAAAAAATGACTTACAAATATATTAAATCATTTCCTTAATTTCAAAGTGACGCTTCTCAAAGGCAGTGTATTTTTTGAGTCCAGTAATATATCCTATCATTGAAACTGTATTGATTTTGTAGGAGTAGCGCAGAAGGGAAGCACGTCACTGAACACAGATAAAAGTGTCGATTGCAGCTGAAAACAATGCTGTTGAAAAATAAATTGTGAACTTATTGTGACATTCAGGGAAAAAATGGAAACCAACCGAACAAAAAAAAAAAAAAAAAAAGGGATTGGGTCTGAAAAATTCTCTTTCAAAAAATACCATTAACGTACTGTGACATTCGGGTAAAGAAATGTCAACAGGTAAAAATAAAAATTAAAAAAAAAAAAACGAAAAAAATGGTTTGTGTAAATCGTGTCTGTTGTGATTAAAAGAAAAAAAAAATCAGTTCCAGGACGCAGTTTTGTTTTTATAGTAGTTCGAGAAGTCTATTAATAAGATAAAATAAGCGTTAAGAGAGAGCCAGCATAAAACAAACAACATTCTCAATGGATTAAGTTTATGACGGCATCGAGCCTGTCGTGACACACACACACACACACACACACACACACACACACACACACACACACACACACACACACACACACACACACACACACACACACACACACAAAGAAAACATCGTAAAAAAGAAAAGTATAAACGCATCTTCACATATCGCAAATCTAAAATGGCATACCAGGTAAAATAAAAATCCAAATCCTTCCATATCACAGACGAGGAGATAAATCAAAAAATAGATAGATAAATACAAATAAATAGTATCCGGAATTTATAGAAAGTTTGGTGCAATTTGGCAGGTGTGTCCTAACGGGAAGTAATTACCTGAGTCTGTGTCGTAATTAGGGATTTATTCGGCTCCAGGTACGTTTATCAAAGAAGGATTTATAATGAAAAGGATTTGGGGGTGGATGTAGGTGAGGGGTGGGTTTGGAGGTGGGGATGGAGAGAAATGGGGGAGGGAGGAGGGGTGGTGAGGAGGGAAGGATAGAGGGGAAGAGGTGAGAGGGATGGGAAGGGAGGTGGAGGATTGAGAGAGAGATGGGGGTGGTTGGAGGGGAGGTGAGAAGGAGGGAAGGATGGGGGGAGAGGTGAGAGTGAAGGAGAAAGGGAGGGAGAGGGAGATGAAGGGAGAGGAATCAAGAGAGGGGTTAAGATGAAGCTGGGAAGACGAATTAAGGGAGGAAGGGAGGGAAGGAAAGACAGAGGATGAGGGAAAGAAGTGTGAGAGGGAGGGGTATGAGGGAGAAGGGAGTAGGGATTGAAAGAGAGGGGGGGGGGAAGGAAGTGTAGATGAGATGTGGTGATGGGGTGAGGGAGGGGAGAAAATGGGGAGGAGATAGGGTGAGGGTGAAAAACAAAAGTGGGAGAGAGGGGGGAAAGAAGGAATTTATAATGAAAGGGATTGAGACGGTGTTCTGTAGGCAAGGGGGAAGAGTTTATGTGTGTGTGTGTGTGTGTGTGTGTGTGTGTGTGTGTGTGTGCGTGAGAGAGAGAGAGAGAGAGTAACGAGACACAGGAAGACATGGAACAAGGCGAAAGAAAGAAGAGATAGAGATAAGAACGGCTGGAGGGGGGAAGGTGTGAGAAGAGGGAGATGGGAAGAGATAACAGTGCGGAGGAGTGAGAGGAAATTGATTTACTCTTATTGAAAAAAAAAAAAAGAAGTTGCAAGAATACATCATTGTAGTGAAGGGATTGACTCAAAACCTAACACACACACACACACACACACGCCATTTTCTCTCTCTCTCTCTCTCTCTCTCTCTCTCTCTCACCTCTTTATCTCCCTCATCTCTCCGTCCATCCTCTCTTCATCACCACTCTCTTTTATCCTCCCTCCCTCCCCTCCCTCCCTCATGCATTCAGTACTCCCTCCCTCCCCCTCCCTCCCTCCCACTTCCATTACCACTCTTCCTCCCTCTCTCCCTCCGTCCCTTCCCTCTTCCTTTCCCTCTGTGTATTTTCGCTCTTGTTCTTCCTTACTACCCTTGTCTTATTCTTTTTAACTTATACCCTTTGTTATTAGTAGAATAGTGTAAGAGATAGCCAGATTCTCTCTCTCTCTCTCTCTCTCTCTCTCTCTCTCTCTCTCTCTCTCTCTCCTTCCAGTCTTTACCTTTATTTTCACCTGAAGTTTTTTCCTTTCTATCCTCCTCCTCTTCGTTTCTTCTTCCTTACTTCCTTCCCTCCTTTCTGTCCCTCCTCCTGGTTTCTCCTCCCTTCATTCCTCCCTCTTTCCCTCTTCCTCCCCCTCCATTTTACCTTCTTCCCTCCTTCCAGGCATATCTTTCCCATATCTCTCCATCCTTTTTTCCATTTTTATCTTTTCTGATCTGCCTATCCTCATCCTTTCTTCTTCCCGTCTGCCCACCTTTACTCTCTCTCTCTCTCTCTCTCTCTCTCACACACACACACACACACACACACACACACACACACACACACACACACACACAGACCAGAGCGTAAAAGATATCTCTCGCCCTTAAATATTCTGGGTTCAGGAAGCCTAGCCCCGGATCCCTGCCAGCTGAAGGGGGGTTGGGGGATGGGAATTAGCTTGGCTGCTTTTTCTATTCTTTTTTTTTTTTTTTTCTTATTTTTCGCCTCACCACTGCTATACTGTACGTCCGAATGTGAAAACTTACGAAACATCAACTTTGGAAATTTAGGTAGGTCTTGTGAAACCCAGGGATGTCAGTGATACCTGGGATGCCTGACCCCTCATTATATTGGTTATTGTACACTGTTGCGTCTTTATCTGTTTTCTATCGCTACTTCAAAATTTGGTTATATGGTTACCACTCAGCGTAGTAAATGGATTCCTGGTGTACAGGAAACCGTTTGGCTTCTTACTCAGTATAGAGTCACCCACAGACAGAAGGAAGAGGAAGGAATGAAGGAAAGAAAGACAGAAGAGGGAGTGTAAAGTCACCCATAGGCAAAAGAAAGAGGAAAGAATGAAGGAAAGACAGAAGAGGATGGATGGAAAGGATAATAGAGGAGAGGAAAGGGCAGACACCCGAGAGCAGCACTACATCGAGTGAGTGGATATATATATATATATATATATATATATATATATATATATATATATATATATATATATGGTATATAAGCAGCATGTCATTTTAAGCCGGTTACACGAAAGCATAACTGTCTGGACACTGTGTATATACTTAAGTTACTTAGCAGCCACAAGAAAAGGCGTGTGTGGGGCCAGTGACCTTCATGGGTGAATATCCATATTTATGGCCTGGCCTTCACAATACAAGTCTCGTGCAATAAACTGGCGGCACTCTTGAATATACACGCCATGTTCAGCCTCTTGACACACACTTCACGCAACATCTTGGCCAATTTCTGCGGAAGGAATGTGGACGTTGACCTCAACCACTTCACTACGATGACGTATTAATATATTCTTACTACCTCCCCCGCTTTTCAAACTGGTAGGGTTAAACATCGCCTTCATCAGTTCTTCAGTAAGAGAGGCTTTTCCTAAGTCGAATAAAATTGTATGGAAGTTGCATTAATAACAAAATAATATACATCATCGAACTGAAGGGGTTAACGCTCTCATACCATATAATACCACCGACTCTTCGCATACCACACCATACCATGCACGAGAGGGTTAATGATACCAATACATATTAACACTTAGGCTCCTGTCGCTTACTCTCAGCTAAATAGAATTGTTAGGCGTAAAAGATTGGAGTTTTCACGAAGAGAAGCCCAGAGGCAAAAAAAAAAGCTGGATGTGAGGCATGATGGTTCAGGATACACACACACACACACACACACACACACACACACACACACACACACACACACACACACACACACACACACACACACACACAATCAGTCTGATTGTCTGGAGTAACTAACGATCCTTAGCCCCGCCTGTTGCCAGTCAGGACAGGTCAATCAGAATAGGGTGATTCCCCCCTCTCTCTCTCTCTCTCTCTCTCTCTCTCTCTCTCTCTCCATTTCAGCTTACTTTTTATCATGTGCCTTGTTTATTCTTTCCATCCCCTCCTCCCCCTCCTAATTTTTTTTTTTAATAATATAGACCCTCCACTGACAAGGAGAGAGAGAGAGAGAGAGAGAGGAGCCAACTCAACTCACTCTAGCCAGAGTTCTAGACGAAAATCTCAGGGAAGGAGAGAATCATAGGTCAACAGTTTAGTGTGAAGGAGGAGGAGAAGAAGGAAAATAAGGTAAATAGCACTAATAATAATAATGATAATAATAATAATATAATAATAATAGTAGTAGTAGTAGTAGTAATAGTAATCTGAATGTTATTATCAGTATGATGATCACCCTCATTTCTTCCTGCTCTCATCCATCCATCCCATCATATCCTCTCTTCCCCTTTCTCCTTCCCCTCACGCTTCCTTCATAATCTCCCTATTTCATCCTCTCTCTCTCACTTCATCCACGTCTCAACTCATCTCCCTCACGTACTTCTGCCCTCTTTCCCTTCCCTTCCCTTTAGATTCATTACCCTTCCTTCCCTCTCCTGTCACTTCCTTCCGTTGCCTTCCCTTTTCCACAGCCTTCCCCCCCTCCTCTTCTAATCATCTTTCTCTCTTCATACCCCCTTATGCACCTCACATTCCATCTTATCTTTATTCTCTTTCCTTCCCTTCTTTTCTATTCATTTCCCTCCCGTCCCTTTCCATGTCTTTCAGTCCTCACATTCGTTCCCTCTCTTCTACTCCTCTCTCTCCCTCTACTCACTGGTGTATCTTTCAACTCGCTTTTCCATTTGCTTCATTATCTTTCAATCATTCCTTTCTTTCCCCTTCCTCTCCTTGTCAGATTCTTTCCCATCACTTCTCATATTTTTTCCTTTTTTCTCCATTACCTTGCCTCTCCTTTCCTTTTCCCCTTTTCACATTCTTCCCTCTCTACTAATCGTCTCCTCCTCCTCCTCCTCCTCCCCTGCCTCATAACTGCTCTCTCAACAGCCGCTCATAAACCTTGCGACTCAGCTGCCTCACAAACACCCACCCCTTAATGACTCCATTCCGCATCACATACCATACCATACCATGCCATCGGCTCTCCTCATCCCATACCATAACATCGATTCTCCGCATTACATACGATACCATACCATACCATCTGCTCCCCTCATCGCATACCATACTATTGACTGTGCATTACATACCAGACTATACTGTGCTATACCATACCATACCATACCGCACCATGCCATACTATACCACACCACACCACACCACACCACACCATACCATACCATCGTATTTTATCTCATATAGACTCAAAACATGTTCCTCTGTCTCATACAAACTTTATGTATACTATTGACACAGTTGTAAGGCGCAAGGTTTCTCAATTTTGGTCCGATTTCAACCACACTTGGTGAAATGGTCGAGGGTCAGCCAAGGAGCTACTCTACTGTTTTCCAGGACCAGAAAGGCCAAGTGGAAAAGTCAGCTTAGAATTTTAATCCGATTCAGATGATGATTAGTCAAGGATGAAGGAATTTGATGAGAATACCCAGTCAAGGCCAGAGGCACCTTAACACCACTTCCTTAACGATTTATTTTCCAAAGTACTCATTAATATCCCCTGGTTTTGCTTCCTGTATTTTTTCAGTATCGACATAGTTTGCGTGAATATCACATAAGAACACAGTAACCGAGCAGAATCAGGAATAAATCGTTAAGGAAGAGGTGTTAGTAAGCTTCCTGACCGCACTAGAATACCTCTCCCTCCCCCCCCTCCCAGTGTCACAGGGTAAGGTCAAAGGTCAGTGTATGTGTGGTGTAGTGTATTGGTATTTACTTGGCGTTTGTTAGCATTAGTTGTGTTTGTGCTGATTTTTTCCTTCCATTCCCTTCTGTACCTTATCATCCTTAACGCCAGTTCGTCTCACCTACCCTACCCTCTTCTCTTCTCTCCTCTTTTCTATTCTCATCTCATCTCTTTTCTCATCTCCACTCTTTTCTCTTCTCTCCTTTTTTCTCTCTTCTCTTTTCTCTCGTCTCCTCTCCTCCTCTCTTTCCTCGTCTCTGTTCCTCTCTCTTCTTTTCTCCTCTCGTCTTCTCTCCTCTCCTCTCCTCTCGTCTCCTTTCCTTTGCTTTTCTGTTTTTTTCTCTTCCCCTTCCCTTTGAATCCTTTCTTTCATCATTTCCTTCCCTTCTTTTCTGTTCCCGGTTACATAATTCCCATCTTTCCTTTTTTGCAGTCTTCCCTTTTCATTTATTTCTCTTGCCTTTTGATAATTTTTCTCCATTTCTGCTCTTCTTCCTTTACAGCTCCTTTATCTCCCTTCCCTCTTATCTCTTCCATTTTCCTATCCCATTCATTTTTCGTACTTCGAAGGGAAAACGAACTGAAAATATGAGAGATGATAAGTTCAAAGGAGAGGATGGAGGAAGGGGTTATGAAAGAAGGAATGGAGGAGGAGGCAAGGAGATGAGGAGGGATCAGGTGAAGCGGGGGAAGAAGATAGGATGAGATGATTATTGAGGAGGAGAGATAATGAAGAAGATTAGGAAATGAGGATGAGGGTGTATCAAGAGGAGGCAAGAAGATAGGAACAGAATTGAAGTAAATGAGGAGGCAGATGCGAGTGGAGAGGATTAGAGAAGAGGAAAGATAATGTGCAAGGAATAGAAAGGAATGCCAATGATATTTTTATAGTTATTTTTTTTATCATTTTTATCATGTTTTAATTTTGGCTGACCGTGGCAAGCAAATATTAAAGAAACGCCTCCCAGTTTTGTAAGATTTAATTATTTTTATTATAGTAAGGTTCTCCAGACGTATATGTTTCTCTCTCTCTCTCTCTCTCTCTCTCTCTCTCTCTCTCTCTCTCCACACACACACCCACACACACACACACACACACACACACACACACACACACATTCCCCAGTATTTACTGGTTTAAGCACTATAATTTGTATGTGTGTGTGTGTGTGTGTGTGTGTGTGTATACAGTACTTACCTGAGCTCCGAGCCACCACCAGCATCACCTTACCTGACCTGTGCTTAGTGAGTGTACCGTCGTCATGGCAGCCTCACCTGGAAAGTCAACAAGATGCCATAATTGAAAATTGCTGATGCAGTGATGTTGAGAGAGAGAGAGAGAGAGAGAGAGAGAGAGAGAGAGAGAGAGAGAGAGAGAGAGAGAGAGAGAGAAGGAGGCAGCGGAAAAAGTCCAGCCCCCGCATTAGACAAAATAGTACCCCCTAAAAATCCTTAATTTCATCTTTCACAACACCCAGAGCGAAATTCCGATACTCAGTTAGAAAAACCTGCAAGGAATTTTCCATTACTTTTTCTAGTTAACTTTTTCTTTTTTTCGCGGGTCTAATTGAAGACTGGATGTTATTCGTAGTGGAAAAAGAAAATCTGGAAGGGAGGGGGAGATTGAAAGAAAATGGAGTGTGAGAGGTGTGGAAGAAAATGGAGCGTGGGTAATGGGTGGATAGCTGTGTGTGTGTGTGTGTGTGTGTGTGTGTGTGAGAGAGAGAGAGAGAGAGAATTAAGTATGTTAATGAATCATGTATTAAAAAAAAAAAGCACATGAGAAAGCAAAGAAGGACAAAAACACTAAGATGATAAAGGAAGAAAGGAATAAGAGAAAGAGAACAAAGAATATGTGAGACAAAGATGGGGGAGAGGGAAAGACGGATGTAAGAAGAATAAAGGAAGGAAGAAGGTAAAACCGCAGAGAATATTGGAGGAGGAAGAGGGAAAAAAAATTGAAGGAGTAGGTATTTTAAAAGGTGAAAGAGTGAAGATAGAATGAAATGATGATAAAGAAATAAAGGAGTAATATGATAAAAAATAGTAGTTAATGGTAAGTGAAAAAAGATATGAAGGAGGAGAGTAAAGTTAGAGGTGGAAAAGTGAAGATAGAGGGGAGGAAACTGAAAGGAAAATAAATGAAAGAAAAATAAGGTGGAAGAAATTAATGTAAGGGCGAGTCGAGAAAGGAGACATAATTAAATAAAAAGTTAGAGTAAAAGTAGAAACAGAATTTTACCGTCGTCGGATACACTTTGTTAGATAGAGTGTTAAGTTACGTGTGTGTGTGTGTGTGTGTGTGTGTGTGTCAGGTGAAGCTCGGATTCCTGGGACTTGAATGGTAAGAGATTGGGAGTGTGGCTTATTCAGCTGGACAGACTTTATATCTCACCCTTTCAAATATTTCTTTTCTCTCCCTTTGGACCTTCTCACCTCACCTTAGAGTTGAAAAGGAGGTCTGGTTGATGATGATGATGATGATGATGATGATGATGGTGATGATGCAAAGTGGAGAGATGAACAAGTTTAGTCTGTATCGTCTGTTGCCTTACACTGCATTCTGTGAGTGGTAGACCCAGTCAGAAAAATTTTGCCATCAGTTGAATTTTGATCTTGTAACTCGCCTACCTTTCCCAGCCACTGCATTTACATATAAATCTTGTTTTCCTCCTCCTCCTCCTAATTGTTCCATACTAATTGTTTTGGTCTCTTATGAACTCTGGGATTAATCTCAGAGAAAGTTATCACATTATCAAATCTTTATGGCGCACTCTCGTTTTTTTTTGTTCCCTTTTATGTTTCTCTCTCTCTCTCTCTCTCTCTCTCTCTCTCAGCATCAGAAGGTTCTTACATGTTTTCCTTATTTATGTGCTCCTTTTCCTTCTTAATATTCCAGAAACTGAAAGACATCCTACATTTTTATCCTTCACAGGCTTAGTTATTTATCCTTTATCTAAATATTTCCCTTTTTTTTTTTCATTTTCCATTTATCAGCTACTTTTCAGATATCCTACATTTATTTATCTCCTTTGCCCTTATTTTCCTTATTGTATTTATATCGTTCTTAAGTCTCTCTTTCGTGTTTTTGCCTCTATTTTTTTTTTTTTTTTCTCATTCCTTTATTCTGTTTGTCGGCTGATCTATTTTTATTTAGAACATTAGGTCGGAGGTCAAGGTCACATGGCAAGGTCATCTTAAACAGTTTATATCCTATGTGAACGAAACTTTATGAAAGGGTTCAGGTTAAGAGAAGGATATAGAGATGCAATTTGGAGATATCCAGCTTTCCAGTAATTTTAGTCTTTTTTTTTAATATGTATATCATTGTTTTTCCCCATCCGCTGCCAGTTTTTCATTCTTTTCAAGCATTTTCCACTTCTTTCACTTCTGTATTATTATTTTTTGTATATTATGTGTCGTTTCACTATTTATTCAGCCTTTTCGGTATTCATTCATTCGTCTTTTTCCTTTCTCTTTATGTAATCCCTTTTTCCCTTCAATTTTTATATCAGGAAGTTAGTTCTGTTTTCCATTTTTCCTGTGCCTCTTCAGTCCTGTTATTCTCTGTTTTTCTAATTCATATATTTTTTCTTTTCCTTCCTATATTTTCTGTCCTTTGCAACTGTTCTTTCTCTTCCTTTTTCTGTGCCATTTCCCTCAACTTATTCACTTTTTTTCATTCCCGTTTTCTGTGTGCTTTTATTTTTTTTTTTTTTCTGTGTTCCATTCTATAACCAATTGTTGAACTCTTACATTTTTCATCCATTGCTACGGTTCTTTTTCTTCCTTTTTCCAAGCCATTTTCCTCAGCTTATTTATTCTGTGTTGTATTCTCTCTCTCTCTCTCTCTCTCTCTCTCTCTCTCTCTCTCTCTCTCTCTCTCTCTCTCTCTCTCTCTCACCTGTTTTTCTCCTCCTCGCATATGAAGTCAAAATTTAATCATTACTTTTTCTTCCCAGTCACTCTCCCTTCGCCTCCAAGTCATTTCCATTCCATTTCTTTCTCAGTCCTAGAGCTTTTTATCTATCTGTTTGTCTCGTTCTATTTATGTATCTATTTTTATCTGTCTGCACCTTTTCATTGGCCTATCAGTCCCTTTTTTTTTTTTTTTTTTTTTTTTTTTTTTTGAAGTCCGACCTGTTTATATTTCCGTCTCAATCTGTTTATTTTAGTATTTGATGTGGATCTATTTTCACGTAGTAATTTTGAGACCTTTTATCTGTGTCTGTATGTCTATCTATCTGTCTAACCGTATTTCTGTTTTGTATCTATATTCATGTCTTTTCTGTCTCTGTCTCTCCGACTGTAGATTTATTTCTATCTATCTACCTGAATCCGTATCTATCTGTTCATTTCCTTGTATGGTAATCTTTAAAATTGTCTTCCCATGTCAACATTAATCGGTTCATCACACAGTTTTATTTTCTTTATGCCCTTTGATATCCTGACACCCCTTTTTAGTCCCATATAGGTCAAGTTGGTCGGGAACTACCGTATGGGTTTGCGCGGTTCCGTCAGTACTTAGGTTCGCTACGTTCCGTCAGTACGTGGGTTTGCGCAGTTCCGTCAGTACGTAGGTTTGCGCGGTTCCGTCAGTACTTAGGATCGCGCGGTTCCGTCAGTACGTAGGTTTGCGCGGTTCCATCAGTACGTAGGTTTGCGCAGTTCCGTCAGTACGTCCGTCAGTCCATCCGCAATTTCATGTCCATTCTGTAACTTCCACATGGAGGGACAGATTTTGCTGTAACTTCACACAGTTGTCCCCCATACCATGACGGTGTGTCGCGCGCAACAACCAACCATCTACTCCCAAGGTCAAGGTCTTTACACACCCAGATTGTGGACACAGTACATACCTTTACCTATGATACCCACATTGTATACACAGTACATGTATGGTAATCATCAGGTAGGGGACTTTGTATTGCATGGCGGTACTTCATTCACTTGTCTGTTTCTATCTTCGACTGACAGTAGATCAATTTTCTGTCTATCTGCCTGTCTCAGCATCCATCTGTTCATGTCCTTGTATATTTAACTTTATAATTAAGCTAGTAATAGTAATTATTATTATTATTATTATTATTATTATTATTATTATTTAATAATAATTATAATAATAATAATAATAATAATAATAGTAATGAATTAAAGATAACATTGACCCCAGTGTCATTGTCTGCTATTACTTTCCTTTATCTTTGTACCCAAATAAAATCGTCTGAGAGTTGCAAGAATATAATAAAAATAAAGAAATTGTATAAAGGATGTGCTTGCTGTAAGGGGATTCACGTGTTATTCTCTCTCTCTCTCTCTCTCTCTCTCTCTCTCTCTCTCTCTCTCTCTCTCTCTCTCTCTTTAAAGGTTTCTCCAATTACTCTTCATCAAGTCTGTTTTTCGTTTTTTGTGTGTGTTCTTTTTGGGAGGAGTATTTTGAGTTTCATTAACCTTGGGGCTTGTGTAGCTTCTGATTGTTATGAGAGAGAGAGAGAGAGAGAGAGACGAAGAAGAACGTCGTACCAAACATATTAAAGAAATGGCTAGGAGTAGGAGGAGAGAAGGAGCAGGAGGAGGAGGAGGAGATATAAATAAAATAGTTGGAAGGAAAGATCATGATTTAGAAAAGCAGAAAGATGAAGGAAGACGATGATGATGATGATGATGATGTATAGGTCCTGATCCTCTGAGGGTGAACAAGATGAGGGCGAAGGTGTTGACATTTTTTGGTTAGATAATGGCAAGAGAAGCTTTGTTAATACCTTCAGAAAAAAAAAATGAGGTTAATGAAAAACATGTAAATAATTCAAGGCTGATGCGTAATAACAACCAGAGAAAATAAGAAAACATAATTAAAGAAAAAAAAGACGTAATTGGTAAATGAATAACATGGTTCAAAATAACCTCCAAAGAAATTTAAAACCAGAACGAAAACATAGTATGGTAAAATCTAATTAACAAAAAGAATAAGTTTAATTTCAACTTCAGAAAAAAATGCAGTAGCTTCCCATCAAAACCAATTCCCATTTTCTTTAATTACAGGACCACAAAACCGCACAGGCAATTGTTACCTTAATTAAATTGCCTTTTTTTATTTCAATTACCACGACTAGAATAAAATTACTTGATATTTATGGTAACTACTCTTCAGGGTCGGTATAATTATATCTTATGCCGACGGTAAATTGGTTAGCGGAGTTATTTTATTTTTGATAATTAATAGAAATAATTTTGGCCCTTTTAACGGCAGATTGGACTTTCTAAGGGCGTGATTTTATTTATTATTTTTTTTTACTGGATCGTGATGTGGGATTTGGGTTTGAGAGAGAGAGAGAGAGAGTTAGATTATTTTCTTTAAAAAATATAGTTTATTTTTTTTAGCCAAATGGTGAGTGAGAGAGAGAGAGAGAGAGTTTATTTTGTTAAATAGTTTGTTTTTTTATTCACAGGTTTTATATTTCTTGCTTTTGTCGTATTTCCTTTTTTTTTCTTCTTTTCGTACCGCAGTTTTTCCCTTAGTTCGTCAGTAGAAGACAGTTTTGTATGGAAAGGAAACTCTTAGCAGATCAAAGGTTAGATATTATTAAACTTGGTAATCCTCGAGTTTTAGGTATAATAGGCAAGGGGAAATCCAAACAAGCAGGTACGAGGTTAGAATGAACTTGATGTGCCTTTTGAGTCTACTGGAATACGATGATGATTATGATGAAGAATAATCAGGTATAATTATATGGAGAGAGAACTAACATTTTTAAATATACGGAAATCAGGGAAAATCTAAAATCCATCCCATTTTTTGACAAGTAAATAAAAATAAACCCAGTCCCAACAGGTAAAAAAATAGCTGAAGGCAGGTGATAATGCAGGTACGCTAATTAATACCAGGCTCTTTATACCAGGTGTGGAAATGCCCCTTATATCCCCATTAACCCGGGCATATATTTAGCGGATAATTACCCATCGCTGCACGCCGTAAAATCCATTGAAGTTATAGGCTGTCCCGGGCCCACCATTAATTGTAGAGAGATATTATGGCTGCTGGAAAAATGTAAAAAGGTTTGGGGATGTTCGTCCTGTACTACCTACCCCCTGTGTATCTATCAGTGTTTATCTACTTGTCTGTCGGTTTGTGTGTGTGTTTGTCTATCCTCTGTCTCTCTGTCTGCCTGTCTATCTATCTATCTATCTATCTGTCTGTCTGTCTTCCAGGGAAATATGGCTGGGGTCCTGGAATGCTAATAAGACCTGAATCCGTCCCCATTTAAATCTATATATCTGTCAGTCTATCCATCAATCATTCTATCTTTGTCTATATGTACATGAATCTATCTGTCTTTATATGTCTATCGGTCCCTATATCTTTCTGTTCAAGGAAACATGAGGAATTAGGAGAAAAAATAAAGAATAAGGCATGAGAACAGCCGAAAGTTTAAAACCTCTTGCCCAGGGTTTCGCAAAATTAGACCAGCAGTTTGGGGGTACGTAGTCAGTTTTGCAGTGTGTGTGTGTGTGTGTGTGTGTGTGTGTGTGTGTGTGTGTGTGTGTGTGCGCGCAGTATTCAAAGAATAATTTTAAGGTATCATACTTTCACTTTATATTTACACTGAAAGCGGAATTTTTAGGTATTTTTAAGTACAGGCATTCGGATTTTTTTTTATTAAGGCTTCCGTAGCGTTTATTAATAACACCATATATTTCAGTAATAAATAAAGGAAGAGGTACTGAGAAGTCTCAATCCTTCAAGAATAAATTCTCTCTCTCTCTCTCTCTCTCTCTCTCTCTCTCTCTCAGGTGAACATACAGATGATAATTAACCTTACGTGCTTCCGCCTTCTATGTTATTACTCTTTAAGAAGCGATTTTATTTAGCAGTAACAACCTCAGAGTTGTATTACGATTTTCGTCAGCTTTCTCGTGGCTGGAACAACTCTAGTATTTAGCGTTATGTAGAAGCAGACGATTTTAGATTTGGTTAGGAGCCTGAGGGTTTAAGACTTAACCAGCATATTATGTTAAGATATAAACTTTCTACACGTCTACGAGCAGGAGGAGGAGGAGGAGGAGGAGGAGGAGGAGGAGAGAGAGAGAGAGAGAGAGAGAGAGAGAGAGAGAGAGAGAGAGAGAGAGAGAGAGAGAGACTTTGCCCATTCCTTGCTTCATGTCGCGTTGCTTCATTATAACATCTAGCACTGTATAATGATGATGGGTATTAAGAAGCACGTAAAGATTAAATATGTTTATGATATGTTTAAACGGATATAAACTAAAAACTTGTCTTCTGAAAAATGTTGCTTGCTTCATACCGTCCTTTTATTATTTTAGATGAGATAATTTTGTTGGTTTTAATGAAGTATATATTAACTTTATTGCCCTCTGTAAAAAATTAAGATAGATGTAAATTACTAAGAGAGAGACAAATTACAACGTGTCTTGTGGGAAAATATATTACACGCCTCGTATTACGACACTTCATTATATTAGTTGGTATAATTATGTTGGTTTTAATAGAGTATATGTGGATTAAATTTACGCCGATGTGAGTAATGTTATTAGCCTGTGTTTATGCTCTCAGTAAACAAGCTCATAGGAAGACCATAATTCTTTTTCCTCTTTTCTTTTTTCTTTCTCCTCTCAAGTTTACAGTTCTTCTTCCCTCTCCTCTTCTCAGCTTTCTTATTTCTCCTTTTAACTTCATAATACTTCCCCCCCCCCCTCCTCTTCTCTTCCCTTCTCTTCAGTTCATAATTTTTTTTCCCTCTTCTCTCTTTACTCTCTCAGCTTCATAATAATTCTTTTCCTCTTTGCTCTTTCTTCTTTCTCCTCTTTTATCTTTCTTCTTCCTACCTTCTCATTTTTTCCTCTAATTTCCCTCGTCAGTTTTCCCTTCTTCCTCTCCTCTCCTTTCCTCTCCCTCCCACTCGCTTTTTACCTCCCCCTATTCATCCCTTCTTTTCCCTTCCTTTGCCTCTTCTCCCCGCTCCCTTCTCCATTCTTCCTGTCCTTCTTCCCCCTGTCTGTCTCACCCCCCCTCCCTCCCCTTCCCCTCTGTCTCCTTCCCCTGTCATCCCAATCTGCCCATCCATCGATCCCCCTATCTAAACGACCCGGAAACGACAACCTCCCCTCCCCCTGACTTCCCCCACCCCCAGAACCAACCCCCCATTACCTCTACCCCTATCCCCTCCACCCCCACCTATCTAGCACCACCTCCCTCCTTCCCTTTACATTATATCCCAGCCTCCCCTCCCCCTGACCTTCCCCCAGCCCCAGAACCCCCTTCCCATCCCCCCACCCCTATTGCCTCCTCGTTCACCTAACTAGCACCACTCCCCCTCCCCCTCTTCCCTTCACATTTCTCTCTCTATTTTCTTCCTTAACTCCCTCTCACTTCTCTTTTTCTTCCCTCTTCACCCTTCTCCCGTTTCTTCTTTCTTCCCCTTTTCTCTCCTCTTTCATCTTCTTCCCCCTCTTTCATTCTCTTTGCCTATCTTCCTTCTCCCAAACTTCCCCATATTCTCCCCTCCTCTCCCCTACTCAAGCCCCCCCACCTACATAACCCCTCCCTTAGTCTCCCTTCCTACTCTGTGCCTTATATCCTTTTCCTATTTTTCTCCCTTTCCTTTTCCCCTCTTTCCTTCCCTCACCCTCTCCTTTCTACACACCCTTTAGCGTCCTCTTTTCTCTCACCCCATTTCGTCCCCCTCCCTTCTCCCCTCCCTGCCGTCATTTCTCCCTCTCCCATCTCCCCCTCCTTGCCTTCCCAATAACCCCACTGAATACCATGGTCTTCATGCCTCCGTCCAACATTGGTGGAGGAAGAATTAAGTGATTGGTCTGTCCGTCCGTAACACACTTCTGGGCGTGATGTCTCGTGAACCCATTGACAGATTTCCACCAAACTTTTGTCAGTGATGGAGTATGAGGAGATGATGAACTGATGAGGCCAGCTAAGTCAAGGGGTCAAAGGTCAAGGTCATACGGGGTCAACTTAGTTTATCTGTGAGGACGATGTCTCCTGAACCCATTGACGGATTTCCACCAAACTTTTGTCAGTGATACAGTATGAGGAGATAATGAGCTGATGAGGCCAGCTAAGTCAAGGGGTCAAAGATCAAGGTCATATGGGGTCGACGTAGTTTATCGTTGTGAGCGCAGTGTCTCCTGGATCCCTCTACGGATTTCGACCAAACTTTTGTCAGTGATACAGTATGAAGGGACGATGAGTTGATTAGGTCAGCAAGGTCGTGGAGTTTGTATGGCGAGTCCGCGTGCCAGGCTTGGTAGAGGCGTACCTGGCGATGCTCGGGGCCTGAGTTCTTGGCGCTTCGTTTATATTCTTGTAATTGCCACCCTCACACGATTATATTATATGGCATCTGTGAGTCATTCGTAACTGGATGGGTTATATTCAGTCATCTTTAGCACTGTAACTAAATCATCCTAACTTGAGTAAACTCGTCTGGTGGAAGCAAGACTGAAACACAAGACCCCGTCGTATTGAAAGGGTTAACCACCTCACTCAGATGAAGTGTTGAGAGCGGCCCTGTCCATCGGTCCATCACTAAGGATTATTTTTTCGGAAATTTTGTGTTTTATTTAGCGGCTTTAGCGAACACTCAGTTTGAGGCCACATTTATGTAGCGCTTCTGTACATGTTTATTTTACTCTAGCTATCTGTAGACGAGTTTATGAAGTCTGTAGCCGTATTCCTGTTGGTGAAAGAAACTCCTTAGCACCTTTTCCTTAGCGATTTATTTTGGGATACAGCGGGTTAATATCTTTTTGTACGTTCTTTATGCGGAGTATGGCTGTATTGGAAGGATTTATATGACACGGAAATGGGCAATGAAGTGTAATAAAGTAAAATAAATCGGTTAGGAAGAGGTGTTAGGGAGGCCCCTTTTCCGACAGAAAAACAGGTCTGATATAAGAAAACTTAATAATAAAGTAGGGAAAAAATAATAAAAAATGATTAGTTAGGTAAGAAAATAATGATAAAGTAGGGAAGAAAAAATTATTAAATGGGTAAGAAAAAAAAGATAGAGTAGGTAAAAAGAAAATGTTAAAAGAAAAAACTAAAGCAGGTAAGAAAAAGTGTTTAAAAAAAATGATAAAGCAGGTAGGAAAAAATAAATTAGGTCATCGTACTGAAGCTGTTAACAGTCTTCTTGAAACTCTTCCTCTTCCACTAACAACCCGGAAGCGAGCCTACCCCTCCCTCCACCCCCACACACCCTTTCCTCCACCCCCCCACCCCTCCCTCCCATCCACTTCCCACCCCATGCCTAACCAGCTCTTGTATCCCATGTTTTATCCCCCCTCCCCCTCCTTCATCCTTTCTCCTTCCCCTCCCTCATCCTTTCCCCTTCCCTTCCTTCATTTTTCCCCTCCCTTGTCCTTTCCCCTCCCTCATCCATTCCCCTTCCCCCTCCTCCATCCTTTCCTCTTCTTTTTACTGCAGTAGATACCTTTTTATGCCTCATCTTATCTATATTTCGTGTGTACTCATATGTACTCCATCATCTTTTCCAGTTTCCACTAAAAAATTATCTCTGTCTCTCTGTTCCCTGACTACAAAATACCCTTCCTCTCCTCCTCCCCCTTCCTCTCCCCCTTCCCCTTCCTTTCTCTTCCCCTTCCCCTTCCTTTCTCTTCCCCTTCCCCTTCCTTTCTCCTCCCCTTCCTTTTTCCCCCTTTCCTCTCTTCCTTCTTCCCCTCCTTTCCCCTTCCTCTCTCCCCTTCTTCTCTCTCCCCTTTCTACTTTCCCCCTCCTTCCTCTCTCCCACTTCTTCTCCCCCCTTCCACTCCCTCATTCTCCCACTCCCTCTGCCATCTTCATTCTGCTGGCCTTCCTTGTCTTCCCTCATTCTACATTCTATCTCACCCTTCTTTCCTCTTCCTCCACAACTTTTTTTCACCACTAACTTAACAATCCCGGAAGCGACAACAGCCCTCAACTTCACCTCCCCTTCCCTCCCCTCCCCACTCTTCCCCTCCCACCTCTCTCCCCCCTCCCCAACCCCTTCGTATACCTAACTATTTCCTAACATCTCACACGTAGCAGAATATATTGTCTTATCTGTACTACTCCCTTCCTCCTATCTCTTCCGTCAACCTTCCCTATTCTACTTACTATCCCTCCATCCCTTCCCCATTGTACATACTATCTCTCCATCCCTTCCCTATTCCACATACTATCCCTCCACCCCGTCCCTGTTCTACATACTATCCCATCACCCCTTCCCTATCTCTTACCTATTCTGTTTTCTGTGTATTTCCTTTCCCTTTCTCCTCATTCCTATTTCTGTCCACACCCTTCTCTTCCCCTTTACCCCCTCTCCTACTCCCTTCTCCCTTTCTTTCCCCTTGCTACCTTTTCCTCCCCTTCCTCTCCTCTCTCCTTCCTCCTTCCCCTCTCTCCCCGTACTCTCCTACCCATTGACCATTATCACCCCCTCCCCCCCACCTCCTGCCTCTCTATCAAACTATCACTTATCTTCCTAACAACCCCGGAAGCAGCAGACCCCTCCCCTCTCCCCATTCTCCTCCCCCTCCCCTCTCCCCCGTCCCCTCTCCATCCACCCCTCCCCCTCTTCTACCCCTTCCCTCCCCCCCACCCGCACCACCAAAGTATCCCTTAATGTTTCACTTCTAAGTAGAGTCAATTTTATCTGTTCTTCATTCTATATCTTCTCAGTTCGCTACGCTTTTCTAGTCTAGTGTCTACTCCCCTTACCTTCCCCATTTTGTAGATTTTTTTACCCTTCGCTTCCCCCAATCCTCTTTCTCTCTCTCTCTACCTCTCTAACAGTCACCTTCCTCCATCTCTCATTCTGTCCCCTTACATTCTTCCCCTCCCCATCCCCTCCCACCGACAGCTTTCTAACAAACAGCACCTCTCCAACAAACCTTGAAAGTAAATCCCTCCTCTCTCTCTCCCCCTCCGATTTTCCCTCTCCCTTGGCCCTTTCCCCTCCCCACCCCTCCCTCTCTTATCAGCAGCCTTCTAACACAAATCTCCTTTCCATCTCTCCACTAACAAACCCGGAACCAAACTCCTCCCCTCCCCTCCCCTCTCCACCTGTCCACTAACAAACCCGGAACCAAACTCCTCCCCTCCCCTCCCCTCTTATCAGCAGCTTTTTAACAAACATCCCCTCTCCACCTGTCCACTAACAAACCCGGAAGCAAAACCCCTCCTTTTTCTCCCCTTCCCTCCCCTCCCTTTTCTTCCCATCCCCCCCTCTCCCCAGCACCTAAGCCTGGCCTAATATCTCACACCTAAGCAGAATATATTGTCTCTATCAAGGCGGGCCGAAATATGGCCATCATAATCGCGTCCTCTTGTGGTGAACTTTTAAAATACGAGAGGTAGTAAAGAACCACTCCCTTTGGGGGTGGGGGGCGTGGGAGGGAGTGGGAGAGAAGTGGAAGGAAGAGTGGGAAGGAGAGGGAGGAAGAAGAGGAAGGGCCATGGGTGTGGTGGGGAAAAGACGTTTTTTTTAGGTACATGTATAAGGTAGGGGGGAGTTGGGAAGGAGAGGGGAGGGATGGGGAGTGGGAGGGAGTGGGGAGAGGTGGGGAGAAGTGGAAGGGCGATGAGTGCGGTTGGGAAAGGAAGTTATTATTATTATTATTATTATTTTTTTTTTTTTTGAGATACTTGTTTAAGGTGGAGGGGGGAGTTGGGTGGGAAGAAGTGGGGAGTGGCGGGGCGTGGGAGGGAGTGGGAGGAAGGGAGAAAGGGTTGGGGAGAGGGAGGGAGAAAGGGAAGGGAGAAAGGGATGGGGAGAGGGAGGGAGAAAGGGATGGGGCGGTGGGTGTGGTGGGGAAGGTAATTGTTTTTTTTTTAGGTACTTGTTGAGGGAATTGGGGGAGAGGGGGAATGAAAAGATGGGTGAGTTCAGTGTGGAAAATGGATGTGGTGATAAGGAAGATTTTGTGTGTGTGTGTGTGTGTGTGTGTGTGTGTGTGTGTGTGGCGGTATATTAGGGAGATATTGTCTGCAGTTTATTGATTTTTATTTATTTTTTATACCATATATATATATATATATATATATATATATATATATATATATATAATTAGGGCAAAGCAGGAAGAGAGAAAGGGTATAGTTGGGGAAGTTCTTGAGTTATTCTTTTGTGGGACTTCTTGTTTGCTTTTTGTTGTTGTTGTTGTGGTGGTGGTGGTGGTGACACAAGAGGTGGTTAAAAATTTGTTCCTCTTGGGGTGGAGGGATGGGTGTGGTGAGGTGCATTAGTACTATTCAGCCCATTCAGTACGATGACATTCACTCTTCCACACGATTATATTCTAAATAGGTAGGTAAGGCTTTTTAAGGCTAGAGGAGTTAGCATTAATTGACCCTCTCACAACTCAGCGTCTAAAACTGGAAAAAAAAAAAGATAATATAAGCATCAAGAATAAAAAGATAAAAATAAGTTAATGGAGTAAAGGGGTTAAGGGGAGAGAGTGAGGAAGAAAAAGGGAAACTGGTAGGATTTTTTTTTTTTTGCTTTTTGAGTAAATGGAAATTGGATAGGGAGGAATTTGGGAGAAGGCATGGGGTAGTGGAGGGTGAGGGAGAGAGGAAAAGGCAGGCATACTTGGGGAGGGAGAGGGGAATTGGGGAGAGCATATTTGGGGAGAGAGTGGGGAAAAGGTGGGCACATTTAGAGAGAGAAAGGGGAAAGGGAGAGTATATTTGGGGAAGGAGAGAGGAAAGGGAGGACATATTTGGGAAAGGAGAGGGGAAAAGGCAGGCATACTTGGGGAGGGAGAGGGGAACGGGGAGTGTAATAAGGAAGGGGAGAGTAGGAGGGGAGAAGAAAGTAGGTCCTGTAGAAGTTTTAAAATACGAGAGGTAGTAAAGAACAACTACCTTTTGTGGGGTGGAGGAGGAGGGAGAGAAAGGGGAGAGGAGGAGGAGGAAGAGGAAGAGTGGGAGAGGAGGAAGAGGAGAGGAAGGGAAGGGTAGATGAGGAAGGGTGTAAAGTGGGAGAGAGTTTTTTCTTAAAGGTTTATTGAATTATTTTTTATTTTTTTTCTGGCGATTCTTCTTTACTGTCTTTATTTATTTTACACTTATTTATTATTTAGGATGAAGTGGGTAGTGACTTTTCTTGTTTTCATTGGAGTGTGTGTGTGTGTGTGTGTGTGTGTGTGTGTGTGTGTGTGTGTGTGTGTGTGTGTGTGTGTGTGTTTTGAGGAGGAAGATTTAGTGTGTGTGGGTTTTTTTCTGGGGGAGGGACAAGGGGAAGTGTTTTTCTGGAGAAGTTATTACCTATTATATTTTTCTTTTTTTCTCCTTTTTTTTTTCGTGGCGGTGGATTTATTCTCTGATGGAAGTTGTTTTCAGTTTTATGGGGTAATTATTTCTGACGGGGTTCTCTTCCTCTGCTATTTTTCGTTGATGATAGTGTGCATTAGGGCTGCTATGATGATGATGAGGGAGATGGTGATGATGTTAATGATGATGATGATGATGGTGGTGAGGGAGACGGTGATGATGATGATGATGATGATGATGCCCGTTGATGGTGTTGATGATGATGTCTCTTGATGATGACGATGGTGTTACTTCCTGATGATATGATGATGATGATGATGATTATTGGAAACGATGATGATGATGATGATGACAGTGCTTCTTGATGATGATGATGATGACATTTACTTATGAAGTCTTTAACATATTCTCTTCTGTGGGACTATTTTCTTATTTATATATTTTATATTTATCTTGTTTTCCTTTCTTGTTTTGGGGGATTTTTCGTGTTTTCAGACTGACGATTTTAGAAAAGGAATCTCTCTCTCTCTCTCTCTCTCTCTCTCTCTCTCTCTCTCTCTCTCCACACACACACACACACACACACACACACACACACACACACACACACACACACACACACACACACACACACAATTTTCCCCTGCCACATACTTCTTTCCTGCCATATTTTTTTCCTTTAATTAGTGAGGCTTATTTCCAGGCTAGTTTTTTTTAATCACACTAACTCTTCCTTCTTTGTAATATGAAGTTTTTACAGGTATTATCACCATTATAATTTATTTATTTATTCATTTATTCTTTATATTTATTGGAAAAAGGCGTATTTTTTTTTGTGTGTATTATTCAGATTTCTTTTTTATGCTTTTGTGAATGTTAGAACTTTTCCTTAGTCTTTTTTTTCCATTTCTCTCTTTTATTCCCTCCTCTTTTCTCTCTTTCTCTCTCCTTTCCTCTTCTCTCCCTCCTCTTCTTTCATCTCTTCCTCTTCTTCCATCATCTCACCTTCTTCCACTCTCCTTCCATCTTTTCTCCTCTTTTTCTTCTCCCTGTGTCACTCCAGTGCCCTCCTCCATCGCTTCCCCCTCCCTCCACCACTCCCCCTGCTTTCTCCTCGCATCTCCTTCCCTCTTCCCTCCATCTTCCCCTCGTTCTTTCCCTCGTCAATCTCCACAATTTCCTCTCCATTGTTGCCCCATCCTCTCTCCTGTCTCCCCCTATTTGTTTCTTCAGTACGATAAATTATTATATTTTCCCTTATTATTATTATTATTATTATCATCATCATTATTATTATTATTATTATTATTAATATTATTACCTCCGCCAACGAAGTTGTTCTTGCCATCTAGCTATTTTATTCCCATTAGAAGTGATTTTGTATTGAATGGGTTAATGAAGACTTCATATGAAACCCAGCTTCTTGGAAAAAACAAAAAATCAACTAATTAAAACCACCTAGAGCAGGGGTTCTTAACCGGGGGTGTCCATACCCCTTGGGGGTATGGGGACAAAAGTCTGAGGCTATGGGACTTGTTCTTTGAATAAGTAAAAATAAATATATATGTAAAAGAAAATATTATTTGCCGTTTCTCCACAAGGAAATAAATACGATTAAGTCCTAATGATATTCTTTTCTGTTTCGGTATCCACCTGTAAAACCAAGCTGTTGGCACCATTTGAAGGCCTACTGGCGCCTAATGGGACTGGTGATGATGATGATTTCGACCGTCTGGCGAAAGGAGTATTTGGACATCATTGGCAGTGCACTGGGGGTCTAGACGGGGAAAATGGTTAAGACCCTCTGGTCTAGAGAGTATAAGATGAAGCTGAGAAATGTTTCATGGGAGGGGAGCGGTAGTGTCTTCATCAGCGCTACACAACAGTACAAAAAATATCATCATTATTATTTTCGCTGCCACAGGTTAATGATATTCAGGTGAGGGAAGCAGACCATCACCAAAGGATAAGAATAACAAATACGTCTGTGCCATATATAGATTTATTTAGTTTCTTTCCTGTGTTTAAATTACATATGTTTTCTTACTAGATGTCCCCGTGCTTTTGGATTCTTCCTACCAGTTTCTATCAGTGAAAACTAGTATATATGATGATGATGATTATGATGATATGCAAAGTTACACACACACACACACACACACACACACACACACACACACACACACACACACACACACACACACACACACACACACACACACACACACACACACCAGGACACTGATTCTTTTTTAATCAAAAGCATTTGTATAGACTTTAAAATGTCCTTTGAAACATTTTTTACGTCATCACTAAAATATTGCTCCAAGGAAAAATCTTGCTTTTTCCCTTTTTTTTTTTTTTTCGAAGCACCCCATAAACCAAGTTACCGGAGAAATTGAGCTCATATCAACCTTAAAGAAAATGGGGTGCGCTCTTATAGCCCTCGTAAAAAAAGAAAAAAAAAGAATGTAGCATTTGATTTTTTTCACACCGCGCATCGCAGTAAATTGTCAGAAAGTTTTCGTAAATGTATGATTGAAAATTTTTTGCCATACTTTACTCCGAATTTGTTAAAAGTGTCATGATAGTTTACCCGACACTTAAATTATACTGGACTCGAAAGTTTCTTAAGAATATGCGCGAATTTCAGTAATGATGCTGAAATATTCATGACAATATTCGCAATAGAACCATTAATCATACCCATACCCTCCGTAAGGTTGAATTCTAAGGATCATGCACTTATACTAGACAGTTTTTTAAAATATGCTTTGAAATGTACTCCGACTTTCAAAAAATTTTACCTCAAGTATGATTGAAATTTACGAAATTTCACCCAAAATTATACCTAAAATTTATTCCACATTAAAAATTATATATACCTAAAATTTTTCCCACGTTAAAAAATTATACCTAAAATTTATCCCATATTAAAAGTTATACGAAAAATTTATTCCACAAAAATATATCCAAAATTTATTCCACATTCAAAAGTATACCTAAAATTTATTCAGTATTCAAAACTGTACCTAAAATTTATCGCACATTAAAATTATACCTAAAAGTTATTCTACATTCAAAATTTGACCCAAAATTTGTTCTACACTAAAAGTTATACGTAAAACTTATTCCTCATTAAATATTATACCAAAAATTTATTCCCCGTCAATTATACCTAAAAATATACATGGAATTATACCCCAAAGTTTATACTTAAAATTGTTTTCACTACTACCATAATTATACCTCAAAATCATCCTTACAAAATGATACTCCAAAGTTTCTTTAAATTATACATAAAAGTTTGGTTGAGATGAAATGATCTTCCTGGAGCAGAGCGGATGTGGTGGTGGAGGCGTTTATGGCATGGAGAATCATCATGGGCTGGGGTGAAGATGGGGAGAAGTGAGGGTTGGGGAGTAGGGAGATGGTGGTTGGGAGAGAGGGGGGAAATATGGATAGGAGAAACGGGGAAAAATAGGTAAATGGTTTGGGGGAATCTTCTTCATGAGCTGGGGTGAAGATGGGGAGAAGGTGAGGGTAGGGGAGTAGGGGGATGGTGGTTGTGAGTGGGGGAAATATGGAAAGGAGAAATGGGGGGGAAATGATGCTTGAAAATGGGGAAAAATTACTTGAGAATCTTTATAATGAGGTGAAATAATTGAAAGAAAAAAAAAATTACGGGGTTTGCAGAATAATGCTTAGTAACGTGAGAAACGGAAAGGAATTTTGGGGAAAGGGAAAGAGAAAGAGTCACACATTTTTCCATCAGAGATTAGATACTATTTTTTTCCTACAAGACCAGACGATTTCTTTCTGGTGAGGGAGAATTTTACCCGACAGTGTGTTAAAAAAAAGGGGGGGGAGGGGCCTGAAGAATAAAGAGTGAATTGGAGAAAATGAAGAATGAGATAGAAATTAATCAGTGGAAATTGAAAAGCAAGTAGAGTAAGAGAAAGAAAAAATGAATGAAATAAAACTGAAAAAAGTAATAGCGAGGAAGAATGAATGGGTAGAAGAGAATGGAAAGGAATGAGATAGAAATTAATTTTCGGAAGATGAAAAGCAAAAGGAGTAAGAGAAGGTAAAAAAAAAAATAAATAAAATGAAAGAAACTTGACAAATACGAAACATGATGGTATGAAAGCGAAGTAGAAAAAGCCTATCATTAGTTTAAAGTTAAAAATAGAAAAATTAAAAGGTCGTGAAAAAATAGATAGATATTTGAAGTTTACGGCAAAAATATAGAGGCATGAAAGAAAAGTAAAAAAAAAAAATGTGTCAGAGGTGAGAGAGAAAAGAAATAAAAAAAACTGAAGTAAAAAGTAAAGGGAAGAAGGTCATTAAAAAATTGTTGATAAAAGCCGCTAATTGAAGTTTACGTCGCGATAAAAATAGATAATTAAGTTGACGGTATGGATAAGTAAGTTAAATGACGCTGTTACGAAACCTGACATGAACTGAGAGGGATGGGGGTACTTGGGGGAGGGGAGGAGGAGAAGAGAGGAGGAAAGGGAGAGTGGGGGAGGGAAGATTAAGATGAGGGAGGGGAAGAATGAAAAGGATGGAAAGTTGGGGGGAGGAAGGAAAAGAGAGGGTTGCAGGAAGTGGAAGGAAGAAGGAAGGGGATGGGGAGTGGGGGAGGAAGGGAGGGAGAGAGGGAGGGAGTGGAAGGAAGATGGGTAAGAGAAGACTGAACAAAGGGAGAGAAGAAAGGGAAGGATGAGGAAAGGCAAGAGAAGAGGGGATGAAGGGATAAAGGAAGGAGAAGTGTGAATGAAGGAGAAGGAGGAAGTGTAAAGGGAGAGAGGACGAAGGGAGAGAGGAGGAGGAAAGGTGAAAAAACGGTAAGGGGGATTAGGGATGGAAGGAAGGGGAAGGAGGGAGGAGGAAAAGAGAAATGGCGTAGGAAGGGAAAAGGTAGGGGACGAAGGGTGGAAGAATGGAAAGGGCAGGGATGGGGAAGAGGGGAGGAGGGGGATAGTGGGTGAGGGGAGAGGGGAATAAGAGGACAAGGCGTTGGGGAAGGAAAGAGTAAGAGAAGAGGAAGAGTATGGGAGAAAGAACAAAGAAGAACGAAAGAGAAATAAGGATGGGGAATGAAGAAATTTAGCAAGTGGGAAACAGGAGAGAGGAAGGGAGGTTTGCGTGGGTGAGGGATATTGGCGTGGGAGAGGGGAGAGCGGGAAGGGGAAGTAGAGGGGAGAGGGGGAAGGGGAAATAGAGGGGAGAGGGGGAAGGGGAAATAGAGGGGAGAGAGGGGGGGGGCGGATAGAGAGAGGCTTTCAGTAACAATACCCCATGTTATGAAGGTTAATAATAGCGGTTGTTTTGAAAGCACACTCATTTTGGCCCGGACACTGAGAGATTATGCTTGACCTCACCTAATTAGAGAGAGAGAGAGAGAGAGAGAGAGAGAGAGAGCAGTTCAGCCAACCTTATATATTTGTTTTACCTTTATCTAAAATTAATGAGTTTAAATATTAAATTTTGTGGTGCTATATACGGTATTTTTTTTTTTTTTATGTGCTCGACTCTGGGCATAGGCTTCACAACCTGTTCCCAAAGCCCAGTAATCCTCCTACATATCATACACCACTACATGTCAGGGTTCGAATCCAAGGTTCATATTGTGGGTTAAGGAAGCTCCCTAACACCTCTTCCTAAGCGATTGACTTTGCTTATTACACCAAGCTTCTCTCCTCTGTGCTAATCATTCTAATATCACGGCACCGCATAAATAACGTACAAAACGGTATTAGCCAGCCGTATCCAAAAATAAATAACCAAGGAAGAGGTGTTACGGAGCTTCCTTAACCCACGAGCATACTAGCCCTTGAATATTATTTTTATTCTTTAAATATATAAACACTGACGGGGACGTAAGGTATTCTGTGATTTAAAATGATGTAGGCAGACGGTAACACAGTCTCCGCCCTCCCTAAGTGAAATATTGCATTAAAATACAAGAAAATTATATTCCTGATTTTAATTCACAGCTGTACTTTCATTATTCTAATCTGGCCAATATTTCCTATCTCTCTGTCTTGAACACCGAGATGTAACTAGAGCATTAAAATGTGATGCTGGTCACGAAGAAGTGTTATGGAAAGGATGTCGAGTCCTATTATTGCCTTATTGGGAGGAATAAGAAATAAGCTTGAAATAAACTGCAAAAGGACGAAACTCTTAGCCATGTTAAGATGAAAGAATTATATTTACATTATCCCCCAAATCAAACTTCTTTTAGGCAACAACTGAGCTTAAATGGGCCAGGGATCTTTGTTAGGAATGAACTGCATGAATGAAGGTGCAAAAAGACGAAATTCTGGGCCAAGATAAGGTGAAAAGAGTATAGTCACATCATCCCTCTAAATCTGACTTCTTTTAGGGATTCATATAAGGTTAAACAGCCTGTAGTGGGGATGCAAGCCAGGTCACACGCCGGTATCCTTGTCTTATTAAGGTACGGAGCTCACACAAACACCACCTTAATCATCACCTGCCAGCCGCCTTGTGTGTGTGTGTGTGTGTGTGTGTGTGTGTGTGTGAGAGAGAGAGAGAGAGAGAGAGAGAGAGAGAGAGAGAGAGAGAGAGAGAGCAGACCTTCATTAGGACAGGCGACTCACACCACCTTAAGCATGATCTGTTAGGCCGAGAGAGAGAGAGAGAGAGAGAGAGAGAGAGAGTCAGCGCGTCTCTAGAGAAAGAACGAAAAGAATGAAGACGGAGGAAATGGAGAAGAATTACCAGAGAGACAGACAGACAGAAAGACAGACAGAGACAGAGAGAGAGAGCTCAGTGGAGAGGGATTACCACTGATGAATAAAAGAAGAAAAGAGGAAAAAGAAATCCCAGTGGAGGGGGGAAGGAAAGTTGGAGAAGGAGGAAGGAAAAAGAAAGGAAGGGAGAGAGGGGAGAAGGGAAAGGGAGAAGGCAGAAGAGAAGGGAATGGGGAAGGAAAGAGAAGAGGAGGAGGAGGAGGGAGGGAGAGAGAGAGAGAGAGAGAGAGAGAGAAAAAACAGACACCTAAAATTTGCCCCAAAATGAAAGCAGATAGACAAAAAAGATTACTTGTTCAACCAAAGGACGCTCTAGGCCAGTTTGTTCTAGCGGCCTCCAGACGATTTTATAAAGCTTAGGATAGAGCTTTCGAACTGGGGGAGGGGGAGGGGGGGTTAGACAAAGCCTTCGTTAACCCCTTCAATATGAGAGGCGTTTCCGTAGGTAACAAAAAGAAAAAGTGACGTAGCGAGAAAAAAAAAACAACCTCCCCATTTTTTTTTCTTATGTCCATATCCACAAAAATACACGTAAGATCAATTGCCTCTTGATTTTGATTTGCAGGAGGAAGGTCAGACATGGGTATTATCTGTAGTCTCATTCCCTTGTCCATCCTAGGAACGAAAACCACAGTAACGGCAAGGGGTTGATCATATGGGTATTTGTTGACCTGTGCCCTGGTGGAGATTGGAGCACAGAATTAACACTTACTTAACCCGGGGACGTGGACATAATTTTTAGCGTGTTATACGGAAATTATATAACTCGTCTCCTCAGAGTATACCAAACTCATCTCCTCAAAGTATACCAAAGTCGTCATCTCAAAGTATAGCAGTAATTACACCAGTTATCCCAGCGGTATATTAATCGTCTTGTGTGATGTGAGCAGCCCTTGTATTCCAGCCAATATCAGACGGTTTTATTCAGCTGAATCATAGGAGCGTTGGATGTAAAGACTGGTACCATTAACCCTCTGATGGTCGGGACAGCTGTAGCCTTCTGTTTCATCAAACCCAGACGATTTTATTCAGCTGATCAATAGGAATAAAAACGTCAAGAAAATCGGACCAAAAAGTTGCAAAAGAAACAATGTATAATGGATAAAAAAAAAATAAAACATAGCGGTGACCAGCGAAAATCGAGAAAATATATATGGTTTTGGAACACCGAAAAAAATATTATAATTATTTAAAGAAGTAGATCAGAAATAAAATCATATACAAAAGATAGAGAAGAAATACAGAGATATAAATATGTATGAAGTACATTAAAAAAAAATCATGTGATGAAAACTGAGAAAATAGTTTAATATATACGCAGTTCAGTCAGAGAATTATACTGTTGGCATAATAATCGATGAAAGAAAACAAGAAAATAGAAATACAGCCGAAACATGACACATAAAGACGAGAAAAAACAGAGCACGTATATATAAGCAGTACATGAAATTTCAAAAAAATCCCTGACATGAAAAAAAAAAAAAAATCAGCAAGGAAAAAAGTGTACAGATAAATAAATAAAAAAGTGTCCCTGAAATAATAGGACACGAGAACCATTGAAAAATATAAAATAATGAAAGTCAGCGAGAAAAGGGTCCCAAATTCTTGCCATCTCTGCGACTGCACCCTTATCTTGAGAATTAATTAGGAAGCTTCATACCGGGAGAAACTTAGGACCCCGCAGAGAGAGAGAGAGAGAGAGAGAGAGAGGGGGGGAGTGAAGGAAAGGAATAAAAAATGAGAAGAGTGAGAAAAGGGAAAGAAGAAAGAAAGCTGTGAATAACTGGAAAATAAAATAATGAAGGACATGAGAGAAGGTTAGATCACAGAAAAGCAAAGAGTTAATAGAATAGAGGGAGAAGCTGAAAGTGAAATGAGAGAGAGAGAGAGAGAGAGAGAGTAAAATAAAGTGAAGGCTGGCCATCCATTATCCTGGGAAATCATTAGGATGCTTGATGACTTTGGCTCCCCCCCCCTTCACCCTCTTCTCTCTCTCTCTCTCTCTCTCTCTCTCTCTCCTTATCGTCTCTCCGTCTACCCCCACTCCCTCCCTCTCGTCTTCCATCTCTTTTATCTTTCTCCTGCCACTTCCCCCCCTCTCTCATTTTACCCCCCCTCCTCCCCGTCTTCGTTCTTCCGCCCCGCTGTCTTCATCTTTCCTTCCCACTTGTTTCTAGATCTCCCTTTCGTCCTCCCTCTCCCTCTCCTTTCCTTCTCTTTAATACCTTTTCTACTCTCTTTCTCTCTCTCTCTCTCTTTCTCTTTCTCTCTCTCTCTCTCTCTCTCTCTCTCTCTCTCTCTCTCTCTCACACACACACACACACACACACACACACACACACACACACACACACACACACACACACACACACACACACACACACACACACACACACACACACACACACACACACACACACACACACACACACACTACAACAACGTACATATACAAGTCCACCGAATTACGCACATAAACTCTTTCCACGCACACAAAAAATAATATAAATTAATTACACTTTTACTAGACGACTCAGCTAGTTTTTTTTTTAATGACTTGTTTTTTTATAGATATTTGTTTTTTAATGACCTTGGATGTAATTATGGGAAAGTGCATGGAGGAAGAGGAGTGTGTGTGTGTGTGTGTGTGTGTGTGTGTGTGTGTGTGTGTGTGTGTGTGTGTGTGTGTGTGTGTGTGAATCTTCCCTTTGCATATTTCAGTATTTGAGTTTGTCGTTCTGAATCTCTCTCAGAAACTGTGTGTGTGTGTGTGTGTGTGTGTGTGTGTGTGTGTGTGTGTGTGAGAGAGAGAGAGAGAGAGAGAGAGAGATTTTTTTTAAGCTGTTGCACTATTTTTCACCTCACCCAATTCTCACTCTTCGGTTTCTTTATAGTTTCTAATGGCAAGTTTTGTTTTTCAAGCAATTCATGTTAAAAATTTATATTCTCAATGACTTTCTTAAATTAGGTAGTGCCCTTCCTTCTGACTTAACTTCCTGATATTGTCGTGAATATATCTACTATCAATTTTTGTTTCCTAAATCCAAAAAACGAAAAAAAGTGCAAAAATCATATCACAGGGATGACACATTTCTT
>NC_136969.1:32029148-32049148 GCF_032717465.1 Coenobita brevimanus
AAGGAGCGGTTGGGGAGCGGACAGGTCTAACCGTTTGCCGAGTTTAAAATTCAAACCCGCGGCGACAAAAACCGTTTAAACAAGAGAGTGGCGGGTGGCAGGGAGGGAGGAAAAGGAGGAGGCATGACTGGAGGATGGGGAGAAAGGAAGAGGAGGAGGGAAGGTTTGGAGGACGGGGAGGAAGGAGTAAAGGAGGAGGAGGAATGAAGGAGGGAAGGGTGTGTTGGGAGGAGAAGAGGAGGAGGGAAAGATTGGAGGATGGGAGAAAGGAGGAAAGGAGAAGGGAAGGAGGCAGAGGATAGTTCAAGAAGGAGGATAGTAGGAGAGGAGAGGTGATAGTCTGATGAGGAAGGTCAGGAGGAGGAGGAGAGGAAGGAGGAAAGGAGGGAGGGGTTGGGGAGGAGGGAGGGGTTGGGGAGGGGTGGGGAGAGATGGAGGAAAGTTAGGTAAGGCCCAAGTTCTTTGTTATTAATTTTTCTTAAGCAGTTTGGGAAGCCTGTTTATAATAATCGTTTTTCTTGCGTAAGTTTGCTTTATTCTAGCCTAAGTTTGTTGTTGTATGTGTTTTGGATTTTGTTTATAATTGTGTGTGTGTGTGTGTGTGTGTGTGTGTGTGTGTGTGTGTGTGTGTATAAAAATTTCATCCTGCAGTCCACTGGGTTCACGTTCAGATGAGCAAGTGACCAAAACAATAACATTATATATATTTCATTATGTTTGATTTCTGTATGTTTAATTTTGTTTCGCCCTTATTTTTTTCTTCCTTTAAGTACTAGTGCTCTGATCAATGTCTTTTCGTTTCTTTATTTTATTATTATTATTATTATTATTATTATTATTATTATTGTATTGATGTGTTATACGAAAATTCATATATTATCGATTACGTCCATCTGTGTGATTATGGTTTAGGGATGGACGTCTCTCTCTCTCTCTCTCTCTCTCTCCAAGGGGGATGGTTGATTACAAGAAAAGGATAATTGTATCCTGCAGTTCAGCGGGTTCTCTAAATTAACTTTGGGCCTAAATTATTATTATTATTATTATTATTATTATTATTATTATTTTTATTGTTATTGGTCACCATGTCATAGGTGGAGATCTTTCCGTAATTTTTGATTATTATTATTATTATTATTATTATTATTATTATTATTCCGTCACTTTTTGTCTCCGATTTTTATCATAACTATTGAGGATATACGCAGCACTATGACCCTACTACATTGACCTAGTTTCAGCGCCCTTGACCTACTTTTCAAGGTGACAGGCCAAAAAAAAATCTAAATAATCATGAACATGGAAGGAAATCCCATGATGAAGTAATTCTCCAAACATTTGTGTGGAAAGAATTTGAAGGTCATTTATACGTGAAATTACGATATTGGTGACACCGCTCTTTGCCACAGCTTTCGACTCCTTTACCGTACAGGATTAACCTAAACACAAATGACGCTCTTCTTGGGCCGAGAAGTTTGTCTGGCAGTTTTTACAGTTTCATGTTTTTCTTCCTGTTTTTTCCACTCCTTGTTTGTATGAGTTGGGTCTTAATGATAAGTTTGGATTGACGTGGGCCATTTTCCCCTCAGCGTCTTAAACTTTTCCTGTTTTAATGTATTTCGCCATCTCACACCCCAAGGCCTCTTTCCTCCCCACCCCTCCTCCTCTTACCCTCTCCTCTCCCCACCTTTCTTCCTCTCCCCCTTTCCCATCCCCACCCTCCTCCTCTTACTGTCTTCCCTCCTCACCCCTCCTCCTCTTACCTGCTTCCCTCCCCACTTTTCTTCCTCCCTCCACCACTCCTTCACTTCCATTCGTCTACGGCTTTTGACTCCTTTCCACTTATCATACCTTCTTCACTCTTCTCCTCTCCTCTCCTCTCATTCATCCTTCTCCTCCTTCTCTCTTCTCTCCACGCCCCTCTTTTCTTCTCCTCTATTCTCTCCACCCCCCTCTTTTCTTCTCCTCTTTTCTCTCCACCCCCTCCATAAACCCCCTTCCTCTTCTCTCAACCCCCTCCTCTTCACCCTTCCTCTACTCTTCACCCCTCCCCCATCCTCTTCTCTCTAGCCCCTCCCTCCACCCCCTCTTGTTCTCCCTACCCCTTCCTTCCACTTCTCTTCTCCACCTGCCTCCCTCCACTCCCATGTATTTCTCTCCATCCTCTACCTCTACCCCCGTTTCTCTCCACGTGCTTTCTCCACCCGTTCTCTCCACCCACTCCTCTCTCTCTCTCCTCTCTCCACCCCCACTTCGCTTTCTCTCCCCACCTCTCACCCAATTCTCTCTCCTTCTCACCCTCTCACCCTCCTTACCTCAGCTAATTCTCTCTCCTATCTCCATCTTTCCCTCCTCACCTCTCAACCCCCACCTCCCTCGCTCCCTTCTTCCCTACCCCCTCACCAGCAACCCTTTTCTTTCTCTTCCCCTCCCCACCTCTCACCCCCCCTTGCTCCCTCTCCCTTCTCCCCCTCCCCTTCCCATTGTCCTCCTCTTCCTCATTCACTTCTCCCACTTCACTTCTCTCCCCATGTCACCTATCCCTTCCTCTTTCACCTCTCCCACTTTCTCTTCCTTCTCCAGCTCCGTCCCCTTCCTTCTCTCCCTTCTCCAGCTCCGTCCCCTTCCTTCTCTCCCGTCCCTTCCTTCTCTTCTCCCCTCCTTCTTCCTTCTCCCCTCCCCCTTCCTTCTCCTCCTTCCTTCTCTTCTTCCTTCTCTCCGCCCCTTTCCTTCTCTCCTCTCCTTCCTTCTCTTCTTCCTTCTCTCCGCCCCTTTCCTTCTCTGCTCCCCCTTCCTTCTCTGCTCCCCCTTCCTTCTCCCCTCCCCTTTCCTTCTTTCCTCCTCCATCCTTCTCTCCTCCCCTTCCTTCTTTCCTCCCCCTTCCATCTCTCCTCCCCCTTCCATCTCTCCTCCCCTTCCTTCTCTCTTGCCTCTTCCTTCTCCCCTTCACTCTTTCCTCTCCCTTCCTTCTCTCCCCCCCCTCTTTCTCTCCTCTCCCTTCTCTTCTCCCTTCCATCTCTCCGCCCCATTCCTTCTCTCTTCCTTCCTTCTCTTCTTCTTTCTTTTCTTCTTTCTTCTCTCCTTCTTTCTTCTGTCCCTTCCTTCTCTCCTGATCCTTCCTTCTCTCCCGTTCCTTTCCTCCCCTTCTTTCTCTCCCCTTCCTCTCCCCCCTCCGTATTACTGCCAGGCCTCGTAATTAAAACACGGAACACGGAAAAAATACGGAGACGGAGCACCCATTACATCACGCCATTTTTTTTTTTTTTTTTTTTTGAGCGAGGAAGGAGAGGGAAAGTGTCTTGAAGGAGGTGAGAAAGAGTGGAAGGAAGAGAGGCGTGGAGAGAAAAATTAGTAGAGAGAGAGAGAGAGAGAGAAAGCATGACTGGAAGAAGAGGATGGAGGAAAGAAATGAGAGAGAGAAAGTGGAAGAAGGGATGGAAGGAGGAGATCAGTGGAGAGAAAAAAGTTAGAGGAAGGAAGGAAAGAGAGAGAGAATAATAAGACTGGAAGAAGAGGAGGGAGGAAAGAAGTAAGAGAGAAAAGATGGAAGAAGAGGAAAGAGGAAAGGAAAAAAAGGGGTAGAAAAGGGAAAAAGAAAGAGAGAGGAGGAAAATGATGGAGAGAAAACAGAACAGGAAAACTATAAATGTGGGAGAAGAGAGGAGAGGAAGAAGAAGTAGAGAAGAAGGAGTGAAGAAGAGATGAAGAATAGTGGGGGTGAGAGAGTGAAGAGGAGTAAGGATGGAGAGATGAAGTTAAAGAAGAGGAGTGGAAGGGTGAAATGAGTGGATGGGACGGAAAAGTGGAAAGGTAAAAAGAGTGGAAGATCGAGGAAGAGGGGAGAGGGAAGGGTGGAGGATAAGGAATGGAAGAAGAGTTGAAAGAAGAAACAGGAGAGAGAGAGAGAGAGAGAGAGAGAGAGAGAGTGGAGTAACGACGAGGAGGTGAGACCATTGGAGAAAGAGAGGAGTGAGGAGGAAGGGAGAGAAGAGACTGGACAAGGAGAAGAAGAGAAAGAGTGGAGGAATGTGATAGATGAGTGAAGAGGAAATAAGGAAGAGAAAGAAAGAGGAGAAGAGAAAGAGGAAGAGTTTGAGTTTTCTCTAAGCATATTTTCTTTCCTCCTCCTCCTCCTCCTCCTCCTCCTCCGCCTCCATCCCCTCTTTCTCACCTCGTCTCTGATCCTTATCACTCTCATTTTCTTCCATCTTCTCCTCCTGGTCGTCGTCCTCTTTTTTTCTTTTTTCTCCTTATTTTCCAGCCTCTCCTCCTCCTCCTCCTCCTCCCTTTATCGTATAATTTTCTGTTAATTTTTATTTTTTTCGCTGATATTTTTCCCCTAATCCCTTAAATTCTTCTCATTTTTCGTACTAGTTTTTTATCTGTTTCTCCATTCTTTTCTTAGTAATTTCCCTTTCCTTTATTTATATTATCCCCTTTCTCCACTTGCTGTTTTCTCACTTAATATTCTTTTCCAATTTCTCTTTATTTTTTAGTAGTTTATCACACACTACTTTTGTTTTCACCGCTTTACAAATTAATTTCCTGTCTATTCCTTCTTTATTAATTTCCTGTCTATGCCTTCTTTTATTAATTTTCTGTCTGTGTCATAATGTTACTAATTTCCTGTCTATGCTTTTTTTTATTAATTTCCCGTCTGTGCCTTCCTTTATTAATTTCCTGTCTATCCTTTATTAATTTCCTGTGTATGCCATCTTTTATCAATTTCCTGTCTGTGCCTTCCTTTATTGATTTCCCGTCTATGCCTTCTTTTGTTCCTTTTCCTTTAACCTCTTCCCTTTTATAGTCAGTTTTCTTTCCACGCCTTTTTTTCTTCTTTATAATCTCTTTTCTTTTTCTCATCAGTTTTCTTCGCGCCATTATTTTTTCACATTCAGCTTCCATGCCTTTTTTTTCTCTCCTCTTTTCTGTTTTCTTCCCACGCCCTTTTCTTGTCATTTTTTCTTAACTCTCCTTCTTTACTTTCTCCTTATGTGTTTTCCATCTCCATTTTCTCCTTCCTCTTTTGACATTTCTCCACACTTCTTGTTTTCACTTTCCTGTTCTCTATCAGATTAATGTTCACTCTCTTCTTCTTCCTCCTCCTCCTCCTCCTCCTCCTCCTCCTCCTCCTCCTCCTCCTCCTCCTCATCTGCAGGTAGTCCACTCATCTTCCTCCTTCGTCTTCATTTATTCAATTCCTTCACATTTTCTTTCACACTTCCTCGCCTCCCAAAATAACCCTTTTTTAACACTAGTTTTGTCTGCTCTCTCTCTCTCTCTCTCTCTCTCTCTCTCTCTCTCTCTCTCTCAGTTTTTCATTCTTTTCCCCTCTCAAGCTCAGTCATATTTTTTCCCTCCCTTGTCCTACCCTCCCATTTTTCACTTCGTTTCATTTCCTGTGTGTGTGTGTGTGTGTGTGTGTGTGTGTGTGTGTGTGTGTGTGTGAGAGAGAGAGAGAGAGTTTATCTTTTCTCTCACTCGATCCTGTTTTTTTGTTTTTGTTTTTTTTAGTTTTTGTTTCTTCCTTCGCTCGGTGTTTTTTTTTCTTTATTTTAACGCCTTATATTTCACTGGATACAATTTTTTTCCCCTTTGGCTCTTTCATTTGGTTTTTATTTTTTATTTCGCTATTTACATTCATTATTATTATTTTTTGTTACCTGGCTCTTGCTTGCTTTATCATTTTGCTTGTTTTTGTTTGCTGTTTCCGTTTTCTGTTCACTTCTCACTTTTTTTTTTTAAACTTTTCTAATACTCTCTCTCTCTCTCTCTCTCTCTCTCTCTCTCCTGATTTCTTTCCATTTTTCTTGAGTTATTTTAGAGAAACACCATTATATTTTTAGTCTCTTTCATTTTTTTTTTTTTTTCAATTTGTAGTCGTTATTATTTACACTTTTTTTTTGTGGTATGTGTAGTGCTGCTTTCGGGTGACTCTACACTGAGTGACAAACCAAGAGATTCCCATATGCTGTACCAGGATACCGTTTGCTACGTTGGGTGGTAGCCATATCACGCCTGGTAGTTTAGTGCGTTAAGAAGCTCCAACCAGATCGAGTTGATAAGGGTTTATATCCGAGGGAAGGTTGGATTTAATAAATACTGCCGCTCAGGGGAGGAATGAGGCTGGTCACCCTCGCCGTAAATGTCGGAACTGAGAGCCGCATTTTAAGTCACACTGTACAGTAGGTTTCGTTGCTCCTTTCTGTTAGCGATTTATTAGGTATATTGCACGTTAACATTCTTTTTGTATGTGAAAAATATTGCTCTAATACCGACATAATTTGCTTCAGTAACACACAGGAAGATACTGAGGAGTTACCTGTAGAATAAATCGTTCAGGAGGAAGTGTTGCGAAATCAGCGAAAGCCGCTTTAATACGACCTCGTGTAGCCAAGCCCCGGGCCCCTACTCTCAGATAGGGCAGAGGTGGATTAGGTGGTGGATGGATGGATGGATGGATAGATAGATAGATGGATGGATGGATAGATAGATAGATAGATGGATGGATAGATAGATAGATAGATAGATTGATGGATAGATGGATTGATAGACGGATGGTTATAAGCTTTCGTTCCATTACCTTTCATCTTTTTTTTTTTTACTTCTTTCTTGATGGTGTTCGATTTATATAATACTTTTCCTTTTCTTTCTTTTTTTTTTTGTATATATTTTGAATTTATATAATTCTTTCTTTACATTTCCGTTTAGTTCAGTTATTTTGATTTTTTTTTGTACATTTCTTTTGCATTTCCACGTATGATTTATTTTCATTAATTTTTACTCCCCATTTCATTTCCTTTTCGTCATTTTTAACTTTTTCCTTCGCTGTTGGTGTCAGAAGTTTTTTTTTTTGTCGTTTTTTAAATTAAGTTTGTAGTGTGCTTTGATTTTCTAAAGTGAAGATTTTTTCCGTTTCATGGCTGTTTTCACTCCTTCAGACCTACCGTACATGACTCCCTCTCTTTCGTTTCCCTCCCTCCCTCTCCTTCCTTTCCCTCCCTCCCCTTCTTTTCGCTCCCTCTCCTTCCTTTTTCCCCCTTCCCTTCCCTTTCTCTCCTCCTCCTTCCTTTCCCTCCCTCTCCTTCCCTTCCCTCCCTCTCTTTCCATTCCTTCTTTCTTTCCCTTCTACCTCCTCCTCTCTTTTCCTTAAGTCTCTCTTCTCCCTATCTTCCTCACCCTTCCAGCTTCCCGTTCTCTCCTTTCTTTCCTTCCTTCCTTCCCTCCCTATTTCCCTCTCTTCCCTTCCTCGGCCTCATTCCTCCCCTACTACTTTCCCCTGTCTACGTTCCTCTCCTCAGTTTCCCCCCCCCTTCTTCCCTGCCTCTTTCCTTCCCACTTCCTCCTTCTCCCTCCCTTCTAATCTCCCTCTCTTTACCCTCCCTCCCTCTCTCTCCTTATCTCCCTTTTTTGACAACGTTCTCTCGCATCATTTCCTCTCTCTCTCTCTCTCTCTCTCTCTCTCTCTCTCTCTCTCCCTCCCTCCCTCTCTCTCTCTCCCTCTCTCTCTCTCTCTCTCTCTCTCTCTCTCTCTCTCTCCCTCCCTCCCTCCCTCCCTCCCTCCCTACTTCAGTCTGTTCTTTTCCCTTTTTCTCTTCCTTCCTCCTTCCTTATACATCCCCCTCCCCTTCCCTCCTTTTCCCTTCCCATACCCCTCCCCTCCTCCCCTTCCTCCTCCTCACCCCTTCCCATTTTACCCTTTTTCCTTCCCCCCCCCTCTCTGTCTCAATCCATACTCTTACCTTCCCACCCTTCCTTTCTCCTCTCTTCCTCCTCCCTTCCTCCCTCCTCCCCCTCCCCGTTAACTCCCCTCTCCTTCCTCCCCTTTCCCTCTCCCCTTCTCCTCTTCCTTCTCCCCTGGGTCGTATCAGCTGGAATCTTCCTCCTCCATCTCTCCCCACTCCATTAGGTAGAGGAGGAGGAGGAGGAGGAGAAGAAGAAGAAGAAGAAGAAGAACAAAAGGAGGAGGAGGAGGAAGAGGAGGAGGAGGAGGAGAGGGAAAAGGATGAGAAGAGAAGAAAAGAAAGAAACGAGGAACTAGGGGAGAAAGGAGGAGGGTTTGTAGAGATGGAAGGAAGAAACCTTTAGATGGAGATAGTTTGCATAAGAGAATGAGGAGAAGAGGAAAAGAGAGGAAAAGAGCAAGAGATAAGGAGCTAACAGGAAGGAAATAAGAGAAAGGAGGAAGGAAGAGGAAGAGAATTTTGATGTAGGTGAAAGAAAAAGAAAAAAGAAGAGGGAGAGATTAAGGGAGATGGTAAAGAGAGAGAGAGAGAGAGAATACGAAACCGAAGCATAAAGAAAATATGAGGAAAAGAAAAAGGAAAGGAAGAAAGTGAACAAAGAGTTAAAGAGAAAAGATGAGGGAAAAGAAAATAGGAAGAGGAAAGGGAAAACGAATAAGGGAGAGAAGGAACAGGAAGAGGAGGAGAAATTTACGTGGTGGAAGAAATGTGGGGAGAGAGAGAGAGAGAGAGAGACAGAGACAGACAGACAGAGAGAATCTATTTTGTGAGTCGAATAAAGTTAAAGAACTAGAGCAAAGTGACCCGACGTCCCAACACCCCGCCCGCCTCTCAAATTTGGGTCCACCTACTCCAGCCCTTACCCTGATGGATTTCCACCAAAATCGTTCCACGTCCTCAGTTCCACATACCCAACACCTGTACAAAGTTTGAAGATGATCCGTTCATTGGCTCAGGAGTTAATCGATGCCCAGACTCACAAATAAACGCAGACGATCACAAACACCCCTTCCCTAATGAATTGCGGGCGGGGTGAATAAGAAATTAAGCGGTAATGAAGAGAGAGGAGGGAAAAATTGCAGTGAGAGAAAGGGAAGGAAGGGAGGAGGACAAGAGGAAGAAGAAGGCGGGAGGAAAGAATGGAGGAAAGGAGATAAAAAGTGGAGGGGAAGGAGAGGGGAGAAAAGAAGAGAGGAGGGAGAGGGAGTAAGAAAAATAGAAGTGGAGGAAAGGAGGTAAAAACTGGAGGAGAAGGAAGAGGGGGGGAAGAAGAGGAAAAGGGAGTAAGACAAAAGAAGAGAGAATGAAGAGATGGCGGAGAAAAAAGTGGAGGAGAAGGAGAGGGAATCTTGAGGAGCGCAAATGGACTGAAGGAGGAGGAGGGAGGGAAAAAATCTGAGTTGTAGAAGTTAGAGAGAGAGAGAGAGAGAGAGTGAGTGAGTTACGTAGATACACAGACCACACAGGCCTATAGATTCTTTCATAATTATTTTGCACTATCATTAATACAGACCTGTTTTTATTACAGAAGAATTGGATAGCAAGGCAGAGAGAGAGAGAGAGAGAGTTGTACTGGCCGGGAGGGAGGGAAGTAGAGGAGGAGGAGGAGGGGAGGAGAAGGAATGTGGGAGGAAGACAAGACCCAAGGGAAGGGTTAAGTCATCTGACACGTTCATAACCTCTCCTTTATACCTGTGTTATGTGTGTGTGTGTGTGTGTGTGTGTGTGAGAGAGAGAGAGAGAGAGAGAGAGAGAGAGAGAGTAACCGTACACCAGAAATAACACTACAACTTTATTTGTCTTTAGTAAGGCCGCACTTGGAGTGTGCAGTGCAGTTTTGTTTTTCATTATACTATTTTTCACATCACTTCCTAAACGTACCTCCGTTCAAGCATTTAAGCAGCGTTGAAAGAAATGAGGTAATATGGAAGGTGAAGTTAAGATCACAAAGAAGGAAGTTGACAGGGACGTTGAGAGCAGTGAAGAGAGAGAGCAGTGTAGGCGTGAAAACATAAGCTCTTTATGACGATATATTGTAGTTTTTTCACCTTAACTTGGCCCAGATTTTCGAACTTTGGTGCTCATTAGACGAAACTCAATGGCAGAAAAAAAACCTACTGACCTACAGTACATCCTTTCCATAGCACTTCTTCGTGACCAGCATCATGTCCTAGTGCCATTCTCTTGTTACAGCGGAGCATTCATGATGGAGGGATGGCAATTTTGACCATGTGAAAGTGAAAGGAGTATAGTTCCACCACGAACGAATAGTAGTAAAGCGTGGACGACTCTTGAGATAGAGATCGATAATGGGGGATGGTGAGGCAGGTTAACTCAGAATTACTCGAGGCTTGTATATTCTCTTTGTGTAAGTAAGCTCCCAAACACCTCTTCCTAATCTGTTTATTTTACTCATTTCGCCTCGCTGTCCTGTTTTGTGTTATCTAATTCATTCCAATATCACGATACTCTTCATAAATAACGTACAAAATTGTGTCAGCCAGCCGTATCCAAAAATAAATCGCCAAGGAAGAGGTGCAAGGGAGCCTCCTAAAGCAACGAGAATACGGGCCAAGGAGGGAGAGATGAGTAAATGAAAGGAATGTTCAAGAAGAAGAATGTAGTGGATGATGATGATGATGATGATGATATGATGATGATGATGATGATGGGTAAACTAAATCACGAAGATGGTTGGCTAAAGGAAAATGAGATGTTGACTTTGTTCATTATAACTGGGCGTAAAATTGCGTTCTCTCCATCTTGAATTATGCTTATTAAGTTAAACACTGGAATATGGTGCTAGTCACGAAGAAGAGCTATAAATGGGGATCCGGGGTCGAAGTATTGCCTTTTTTCTGCCATAGAGTTACGAGAAATGGGCCTCAAAAGGACGAAAATCTCTGCCAAGTTAAGGTGAATGAACTATAGACGCGTGTTTGAGGGTGAGGTAAGTTGGATGAAAGGGAGACCGATTTCAGGAACGAGATTGAGAGATAAGTTGGGGATGGGGAGGTTTGCAGGAGGGTGGTGTGTCATGGGAAGAGGGGTTGTTACTGAGTAGGGACACGAAAAGCATTAAGGTCCTACTGTAGTGGTTCCTCCCCCCTCAAAGAATGCGGCATCACGCGATAGAATGATCGGTAGGTAGGTAGGTAGGTAGATAGTTAGTTAGATTGATTGGTTGATTGATTGATAGGCTGGTAGGTAGGGAGGAAGGTAGATAGGTAGGTAGATAGGTAAGTAGGTAGATGGATAAATAGATGAATGTATTTTTAGACATGCAGATAGGTAGGTGGATGGATGGATGGATAGATATGTAGATAGATTCTGTAGATGGATAGATTGCTGGATGAACAGATAGATAAAAAGATGTAGATAGATAGATAGATAGATTACAGGATGCATATAAATTCCTCGAAAATGTGAAACGAATTAATGGCAAAAATTATGCGTATCACACGAAGCCCTGTAATTAAAGACTGACAGAGAATGTGGAATTATTCTCTCGCTAGAACGACGTAGATCAGGGACTATTTAATTAGAATTTGTACGTGACTGAAAGAATTAAGTGTAAGAGATGTAAGTTAGATTTTATAATTAGAATAGGACGGGTATAAGTAGACTCTGACTTGAAATGATTATGATGATGATGATGATGAGGGTGGTAGTAACAGTAGTGGTAGTAGTAGCAGTAGTGGTGGTAGTAATAGTAGTAGTATTAGTAAGTAGTAGTAGTTGTTGTAGTAATAATAATAATAATAATAATAATAATAATAATAATAATATAAAAATAATAATATCAAGAATTCGTTTTTACTAAAGACGTAAATGCAGTGTGATCTTGAATATTCAGTAGTGAATGAATGGGATACCGGATCCCAAGATAAGGATGGTGTTATTTTTATTAAGAACTTCAAGAACAGGCTAGATTGGAAAATAAATGGATAGAGATTGGATATAATATTTGTAAAAAAACAAAAAATCAGGTGAGAACTTTTACTATATTTTCCTTCGTTTCAGGCAATATACGTCCTATCCTATAAAATTTCCAGATAAGTTTACATATTATATTCATAAAAAAGGTACGGGACAATTATCACTTTATTTTCTTTCACTTTTGGTAATATACGTAGATTTGATGCTTATTTCTTCCTATCCTGTGAAATTTCCATCAGTTTTCCTATACCGTTTGATGTTCTTTCTCGCATTTTCATGCCAGGAGGAGGGAGATAGAGAGTGAGAAAGGGAGGAAAAAAGGGTAAAATGGAAAGGGGTTTAGAGGAGGGAAGGAGAAGAGAGATAAGGAAAGGGAAAAGGAGAGGGGAAGAGAAGGAAAGGGTAAAGAAGAGAAGAGGACCTGAAGGAGAGAGAGAGAGAGAGAGATGATGATATATAGATAGTTAAATAATGAGAAACCACCAAAACACACACACACACACACACACACACACACACACACACACACACACACACACACACACACACACACACACACACACACACACATACACACACACACACAGAATGAATCTTTAATAGCCTTGCCTTATCCTCAAGTCACTCAGTTTCTCGTACTTCATTCCAGCTAACACCAAAGGGATTTAATAGAGCAAAACTGAACCTAAGACACAACGTCATTAGTGTCATTATTACCTTTAAGTTGGCATATCATAGGGTGGTCCGTAAATAGCGCTACACTAGAAACACCTGGCTGTATCGTGTGTTGTGGGACGGCTTGGTCTGCTGGTGTGGGCGAAGGTATGACATTTGGAGTGGGAAGTGAATGAATTTTGCAGGGTAGACGCTGGTAGCTGAGCCGTCCCCAAAACACACAAGAAATCGGCCGAGAGTGGAAGAAAAGCGTTATATATGGACCACCCTGTATATTCTTGCTAGTCATGTAATTTTTCCTATACTCCTTTTACTCCAGCTTGATCAAAAATTACCGTCTCTCCATTTTCACGTACTAAATTGATACTAATAAATGAAGCTAGTCACGAAGAAGTGCAGTGGGATGAATACAGAGCCATACCATTATACCATTTTTTTTTTTCTGTCAATAAGCAACAAAACGAAAATCTGGGCCAAGTTAATGTGAAAGACCTATAGTTGGGAATGAGTATAGGAGCTTCTGTGTTAATTTATCTCTCCATCTGTCCATCTCTCACTCCTCCTCGTCCTCCCCCTCCTCCTCCTCCTCCTCCTCTCCTATGTTCCTCCTCCTCCTCCTCCTCCTCCTCTCCTATGTTCCTCCTCCTCCTCCTTCCCTCCATCTTTCCTCCTTCCCTCCAGACACGAGAGGGGAGGAGTCAAGAGAGACACTAACTCTCTCACTTTTGTGCTGGAGAGAGAGAGAGAGAGAGAGAGAGAAAATGAGACCAGAAAGCACCCAGTTCACCAGATTAAATTGAACTCCGATAACAATTTAGAGATCTTGTGCACAAACAGACAAATAAACAGACACTGGAAAATGAATAAGGATAGAAAAGATGTAGGCTTGTTCACCAGGTGGATCAGTGAAAGGAAAGGAAAGCCAAAGATGGTGGTGAACATTGAAATCTCCGAGAATGGAAATTTCACAGAAAGGAGAAACTGATAGGATGTGTTCCATCTTAGAAGTAAGATAGTCAGAGAATTTTTAATAGTAGAATAAGGGGATAAATAAACAGCGGAGATATATTTAGTCAAAATGACAGGACAGCCGAAGCCAGAGAGTAGAGAATTCAGAAGATTCAAGTTCAGGAACATGAGAGGATAGCAAATATATTAAGGTAGATTAATAGACATGGTTATGACGGACAGACAGGTAGATAGGAAGATAGGCAGACATATAGACAGGTAAACAGATAGATATTTGGATAGATAGACCTTGTTGCAAATGGTGGGTGGCGCTGTGTTGTGTATTGGGTACAAAGAGTATAGAGCTCTGGGCTATATTAGATAACTCGGGGTAATAGATGAGAGAGAGAGAGAGAACAGACAGACGGAGCAACACCTTATCCGTCCATCCATCTTTCTGTTTCCACATCTGCATATCTTTCCTCTCCATCAGCATTTCCTTCCATTTATATATCTCTTCATGTTAATTCAGTATATATCCTTATGTCTACAACCCTAGCTATCTCTCTCTATCTGTCTGACTATCTGTTTGAATCTATCTGTCTATCTATCTATCTACCCTTCTGTCTCTCTGCCTAAATATCTCTCTGTAACGACCAAACTAATTTAATCTATTAGGCTTAATAAATGAGTCTATTAATTCTATTGGTTATTCCATTATTGTGTGATTCCCTTCATATCCTTGGGTTAATTACGTATATCAATTATGACTCTCTCTCTCTCTCTCTCTCTCTCTCTCTCTCTCTCTCTCTCTCTCTCTCTCAGGAAATACGGCTTTGAAGATACAAGCTTTTTAAAACTGAAATCCAAAAATTCTTCAGAAAACGAGAAAAAAAAAAATCGTAGATGAGAGAGAGGGGAAAAAATGGTGAAATTTGAAGGCGAAGTGGGATGGTGGGAGTGTGTGGGCTTTGGTCTAATGAGAGAGAGAGAGAGAGAGAGAGAGAGAGAGAGAGAGAGAGAGAGAGAGACTAAGTGCTGAGAAAGGGGAGACAAAAAAATGGACACGAACATAGGAAAAAGTGATGAGAGAGAGAGAGAGAGAGAGAAAACCAATCTCACGTTGGCGTATGAAGTCCTTACCTGTAAAAAAACGAAAAGGTAAAAGTCATTAGAACATAGCCATCATAGTTCTCCTAATCTCCCTAAACCTCTTCAGGCCGATTACGTCTTCTCAGCTGCATGAAATCGTCCTGAGGTAGCCAGAACACATCAATAAAATAAAATAAATCGTGTGGAGAAGACGCACGATTATACATACGATTTATTTTCTGCTTTCTACCAACAGACGATTGTATTAAGCTGACAAGAAGGGTATTAATAATGATGAGTTGAGGGCTTTATCCGACGCTTGTCTTTAAAAATTTGCCTATAAATTTGAATAAAATTTTGAGAAGTCAGTTTAGAATATAGTATAAAACACGTCCTCGTAATCAAGAGGTTAATTGCCCTCATAATTAAATCCAAATGTATAATAATGGTACTTTGGCCATTTACCATTATTTATTTATCTTTATCCTTATTTTTTCTGTGGGCAGGGTGGTGGTGAAGTGCTTCAAGAGGTCGTCTGCTGTTCTAAAATTCGCGAGATCGAACCCAGGCTAGGGCAGGGGACAGTCTGATTTGAATTTCGTTAGAGAGAGAGAGAGGTGGGGGTGGGGGAAGCGAGGGAGGGAGTGAAAGGGTGAAGAAAATAGAACAGAGAAGGTAAACAGAAAATAAACTAAAAAAAAAATAGTCATACATTCAGAACAAACCCCAGAGAGAGAGAGAGATAGAGAGAGAGGTGAGGGTAGGGGAAGTAAGGGAGGTAATGAGGGGGTAAAGAAAGAGAAAATATATATATATAAAATACTAGCCACACATACAAGAACAAACCCCAAACTTTCCGTTTATAAGAGTTTCCCTTGGTGACATTTTCTTTATTCCGTTCTGCCGTTTTCTCGTCAAAAATTTGCAAGCCCAGGCATACTTTCAGCGCTACGAATACATCTTCTTGTGAGATGTGGGAAAGTTGTGTTCTCGTGAGTTTTTCTTAATTTCTTTCTTTGTTGATGAGTTAATTCAGATTTTTTTTCGGAAGTTTCTTTAACTTTGCGTCCCGTTTTTGTTCGTGTCTTCGTTGTGATGCATATTCTTCTCACGATTTTTGAGATTTTGTATTTATATATATATATTTTGTACGGCTTTGCACTTTTTTCAGCCTTTGTCTTGTGTGTGTGTGTGTGTGTGTGTGTGTGTGTGTGTGTGTGTGTGTGTGTGTATAGACTAGATGTATTATAGAACGTAGCTATTTCTCTTACTTCATTGTCTTTCAAAATGCAGTTTAATGTAATTTCGCGTCTGCCTGTATCTGTGTATGTTTACCTGTGTGTGTACGTACCTGGATAGCAGTATATCCATCTGTTTATGTCTGCGGCTTTGTATCTTTGTCTTCGTAGCTACAGTACATATCCATCAAATACCTACTTCCATCCATCCATCCATATAACACATACATGCATATCTATCCATCCACATCCGCCACATCTATCTGTCCGTGGGTTTATAGCTATGTCGAGGGATGGAACTCGCGTCCTTTAAGACAGCAGATCACTTCACTAACCGCTTGACCACCGTGTTGCCTTTAAGTACTATTATTATACATTAAACTTTCATTATAAGGCATTTAACCCCTTTATCTACGAGGACTTTTCTTTTTAAATATATTTTTATTATGCCTAGCCAATTTTAATCATTTTTATTTTATTTTTTTATTATTTTGAGATGTTGAATATAGTCTTCCGTAACCTTTTTATTGCTAAGGCCCTTTTTTTGACCTATTTAATCCAGTGTTTAATCTTAGTATTTTGTTCTGGTTTTCCCACCACCAGAAAGTTTTACTAAATTTAGAGGTCTCTAGTGAGGACGTTGAGTTGGCAATATATATAACTCCCCCAGTTCGAGAATACTGTATCTCCCAAGCGGGGAAAAAAAGGATAAGGAATCGAAACTAAAAGATTTCAGTGGATTCAGGGGGTTAAATATATTCGTCTGGACATCGAAATTAGTACAATTGAAAATCGTCTTCTAATTCAAAACATGAACCCTCCCCCTGCCCTTTTAACATCATGAGGTCCTGGTATATTTTATTGATTTTAACTCCAGACGATTTTTTTTATTTGGCTTAGTTAAGTCCTCGGGCTGAAGGGGTTATGAAAAAAGTATACAGTATTGGGAAAATTCTGTATATTTTTTTTTAACTTTCTTTTTTTCTTTCTTTTCAGGTAAGGATGGATGCTTCAGTGATCGAGTTCAGCCGTCGATCCTGTGGCTGGTATGTGTTTTTTTATTCTCTCTCTCTCTCTCTCTCTCTCTCTCTCTCTCTCTCTCTCTCTCTCATTTACATTTTAGTTTTCATCCTTTTCTTACGCAAATTTTGAAATGTCTTTAAATTGGTTTCGTTTATTTTTTTTTTTCGCCTCTATTTTTTCGTTGCCTTTTGTAATACTTTTTTTTTTAATCTTTACTAAAACTTCACCTACTGTTATTTGCATTTCAGTGTGTGTGTGTGTGTGTGTGTGTGTGTGAGGGGGGGGGAGGATGATTGAGTAGGTGGGTGGGTGGGTGGGTGGGGGATTGGGATGTATGTTTATTCTATGATTGATATTTCTGTGTTTGTTGTTTCTTCGGTCATCCATCCATCCACCTATCCGTCCATCCGTCCATCCGTCTGTCCATCCGTCCATCCATCCAACCATCCATCCGTCAGTCTTTCCATTCATCACTTCATGTAGTCACCATGCATTCTATATCATTTTTTTTTTTTCTTTGTATTTCCCTCCGTCGATACGTTTTCTCCTCCATTGAAATTCATCTCACTTTCCTTTCTTCCTACCTTCATTGATTCATTCAGATTTCCTTCCTGCATTTCCACCTTCCCTTCGTCCCTTCTTCCTGCCATTCTTCCCTCTATGCTTCCCTCCTTCCCTCTCATCTTCCTTCCCAGTTATTTTCTTCCACACATTTAACTTTATCTGTCTCTTCCTCCCTCCATTCCTTACCATATAAATCTTCTTTTTTTTCAATATTTTCACATCTCTCGTACTTCATTTGTTTTCCAGTCCTTCGTCTCATTTTCTCGTCATTTTATCTCGCCTTTGTCAGTGTCTTCCTTCGTTCTGACATTTTTTGTTTCTTATTTGTTTTCTCTCTCTCTCTCTCTCTCTCTCTCTCTCTCTCTCTCTCTCTCTCTCTCTCTCTCTCTCTCTCTCTCTCTCTCTCTCTCTCTCTCTCTCTCTCTCTCTCTCTCTCTCACACACACACAACCTGCCTATCCCCCCCCGCTGTCTCCCCTTCCCCTGCCCCACTCACTCTGCCTTACAATTCCTGTCCTTCACCTGTCTGCCTGTACCTGCCTATCATCTGCCTCTCCCCTGGACTTCCCATTCTCGTTGCCACTTCATTCCTGCCTCAACCTCACTGCCTCACTCCTGCCTAACCCCTGTTTCAATTTCTTCGTTTCTCCTTTCTTCACCCTTGCCACATCCTTCCTGCCTCACCTTGCTTCCCTCTTGCCTCATCTTTCCTGCCTTACCCTGCTTCACCCTTCCTGCCTTACCCATTGCTGCTTCACCTTTCCTGCCTCACACTCCCTGACATTCTTTTGTTGCCTGACCCCTTCATTCCTCTTTGTGCCTAACTCCTTCATCCTCACTTTTGTTGCATCCTACCTCACGCCTGCCTCACCTCTGTCTTTCCTTTGCTTCCTGACTCTTCCTGCCTCAACTTTCTTGCCTCCATGACTCAACCAGGGGCGTCTACTGAATTTTTGAGGTAAGGCAGGTGGATGGGGGAGGAAGGAAGGCAAGCATTGAGTAGGCAAGACCTTTTTATTTCATCAGTGCAGTTATTTTATTTTTACAACCATCAGTCGATTTTTTCCAACATAACTACTGCAAATAATTAAGGAATCAAAAAAGTCTATGGCCAGTTTTCTTGTAGGGAAAGGATGCTCCCTAACACCTCTTCCTTACCGAATTATTTTTGGATAAGTCTGGCTAATGCCCCTCCGTACGTTATGTATGCAGAGATTGGCGAGATTAGAATTATTTATGAAACGCAGAATAGGACGGCAAAGTGTAATAAGCAAAATAAGTCGCTTAGGAAGAGGTGTTAGGGAGTTTTGTAATTAGCAAAATAAGTCGCTTAGGGAGAGGTGTTAGTGAGCTTCCTTACCCGATGAGAATACGGGTCTATAACTCTTCATAGGCTGAACATAATCGTCCTGAAAATGGATATTAAAAAAGAAAATACGTATTGGGGTCAGAGGTTAAAGTAATCATGACCTAATAAGGGAAATCTAACTCTACCTGAACAGCGCTAATCACCACCTATAAAAGGATTGAATGCTCCTTTATTGAATGCCTTTAATTGCCAGAAATTCAACACTTATTTGGAGTTCAATTGTTTTATTCTAGTATTTTCTCATATATACTAAAGTACAATGCAGAACATTTTTCTTCTTAAATATAAAAAAAAAAAATGCCCCGTTTTAAGCCTGTCATTCAGCTGAGTTTTATGTTTGTGTGATGTATGATTATGTTAAAAAAAATAATCCCTCTGCTTCTAAGCTAAATTGCAGCAGATGAAGACATTTTAACTTGGAATATATGATGATGTAAAAACAGAATTAAGGGTTAGGTACTATACATGATAAGGGACGAATCGGTGGCATAGTATTAGCCGAGAGAGAGAGAGAGAGAGAGAGAGTTTCCTCCTCTTCCTCCTGCCTACTTCTTGTCCAGCCTTTCATCTTTCCTGCCTCCCTCTCCCTGCCTAACCACTCTGCCTGTGCCCTGCCTGCCCAGCCATTCAGAGGCAGCGCTTTGTGTGTGTGTGTGTGTGTGTGTGTGTGTGTGTGTGTGTGTGTGTGTGTGTGTGTGTTTGCCCGTCTGTCTGTCCATCTATCTGTGTGTGGGGGGGGGGGGGCTGCCTAATGAGCCGCCACGCACACAAAACACCAGAACACGCTCTGATTGTGTATTTTTGTGTATGTTTGTATGATATTTTCCTTGCATATTTTTCGTGCTTGTTTGTATATCTGATGGTCATCGTATTGTGTGTGTGTGTGTGTGTGTGTGTGTGTGTGTGTGTGTGTGAGAGAGAGAGAGAGACTGATGTGAGATGGAAAGCACAAATGTAACCACACAATGGAATTTCTCTCTCTCTCTCTCTCTCTCTGTCTCTCTCTCTCTCGTAGACCTTATCATTGCGTCGCCTGCGCATGGTCACAGATTATTATTTTTTCTTATATCTGGGCTGGACAGACTTCAATATTAAGGTTTCGTTTGCCACTGGTCAGGGGCAAATTGAGGTCAGCCATTGAGAGAAAGAGAATGAGGTTCTTTTGTGAATCGCCAGTGTGAAATTCGAAAAGAGAGAGAAAGAGAGAGAGAGAGAGAGATTATTTCATTTTTGAGTGCCTTCATCCTGAGGACGTCGGAGTTATTATTATTATTATTATTATTATTATTATTATTATTATTATTATTATCATCATCATTATTAATATTATTCGTTTTCTGACTTTAAATACATTGGAACTGATATTGTGTAATATTACATGGCACCGTGTGTGTGTGTGTGTGTGTG
>NC_136969.1:32054148-32059148 GCF_032717465.1 Coenobita brevimanus
GAGGGAGGAAAACTGGTTAAGGAAAGTATGGAGGAAGGAAGGAGTCGAAGGGGAACTTAGGGAGGAAAGTGAGGAAGGGAGAGAAACTGAGAGATGGAGGGAGGGAAAGAAGGAGGGAAGGAAGGTCAGAACGAGAGCTAACAAAGGGAGAGAAATTTGGAAAAGAGGGAAGTTGAGAATGGGAAGGAGGATGGGAGGAAAGGGAGGGCAGGAGGTATGGAGGGAGGGAAGGAAGGAGGGAAGGCCACAAGGGAGGATAAGTTAAGGAGGGAGAGGAGAAACAAAAGCGGGAGGGAGGAAGGGAGAGAGAGAGAGACTGAGGGAGAGATGGAGGAAGCTAGGGTAGGAGGGAATGAGAGTGATTGTGAACGTCCCTCTGGCATAAAGAGAGAGAGAGAGAGAGAATGGGAATGGGAATGATTGTAAGCGTCCGTCTGGCATAATGAGTTGTTCCAGTGTGATACGAACCTCAAGCACTGAGAGAGAGAGAGAGAGAGAGAGAGAGAGAGAGAGAGAGAGAGAGAGAGAGAGAGAGGGAAAAACACCAAGGGAGGGAACAAACTAAGGTTAAAGGAACTGGGAAAGGAAGGAAGGACGGAAGGAAGGAAGAAAAGAAAGAAGGAAGGAAAACAACTCAGATGATCTGGAGGGAAGTGAGGAAGGGAGGAAATCAAGAAAGGGAGAAAGGAATCTACAACAAGTGACGGAGGACAATTTTTGAGGAAAGAAGAAAACTGACAAGGGAGGGAAGTATGGAAGGGAGAGAACTATGGAAGGTGGGAGGGATCTTGAGGATGAGGGAGGGAATCTAAAAATGGAAGGAAAAAAATGGAGAAAACTTCAGAGGAAAGGAGGAAACGCACTGGCAGCGTCTTATTTTTGTTCTAATAATGCATGAAGAGGGGCCGTGGGGAAGGAAGGATACCAAGGAAGTAGGAAGGGAAAATGTTGAAGAGAAAAGAAATATATCAGTAAAGTGTGCTTTGTGGGCGCGTGACGAGCGAGCGAGCGTTTGTACATACGCCTATAATCATAATTTCATCTTGGTGTAAACTTCCAACATTTCTGGTGAAGTAGTTGAACAATAACAGAATTACTGAGCTAAAATATTTACTTCCTTATATTCTCTCTCTCTCTCTCTCTCTCTCTCTCTCTCTCTCTCTCTCTCTCACACACACACACACACACACACACACACACACACACACACACACACACACACACACACGCGCGCGCGCGCATGCGATCAACATAGGAAAATAAAGAACAACTCATACCTCGCATGTGTCACTTTCGTAGTGCTTTAAGTCCATTTTATAGTACAGCGTGTCGTTGAAGTCCTCGGTACATTCCTTTCGAAAGCTGGGATTCCAAGGGTTTTGGGGGGTCTCATGAATAAATATACAGCTACAAACAACATTTATTGAATGTATCTACTGCCTGCTGAAAGAATCTCTTCTCTGTCTCACATAGTAGAAAAGTTATTAGCCTCTGATAACCATCGCAGTCGGGCCGCGTCGTGTCGGGCTGGGCCGTGTCGTGTCGGGCTGGGCCGTGTCGTGTCGGGCTGGGCCGTGTCGTGTCAGGCTGGGCTGTGTCGTGTCGGGCTGGGCCGTGTCGTGTCAGGCTGGGCCGTGTCGTGTCGGGCCGGGCCGGGTCATGTCGGGCCACTCATTTCTCAGCTTAACGTAAACATCGCTTTGCTACGCATGCTCGCTTCGCTCACTGCGCCCGCTGACTCGTAAAAAGAGGAAGAAAACAGAGTAAAACTAGGGAGGAAAAAAGATAAAGAGGGAGAGAAAGGATGAGACTTGGAGGAAAAAAAAAATGAGGAAACTAAGGAAAGAAGGGAGGATACTAGGAAGTGGAAGGAGGGAATAAAAAAGAGGAGGAATCAGACGGAGAAGTGTTATGGAGGAAAGAAGGATGGGGAAAGTAGGCAGGGAAGAAAAATTTCACCTAGATATCAGATTATTTTAGATGAAGGTGAGGTTAGTATGGCATCTGATTCTGTGAAAGGACGATGAGATTGTAAACGTTATAATGCTGACTGCCACTGAGATTAAAACTTTGGTATATTATTAAGATGAAGATGAGGTTTAGTGAGGGACGATAGTGGGGGAGGTATTCAAGAAGAGGAGGAGAAAAAAAGGAGAAAAAAAACTTTGTAGGAAAGGGGGAAAGAGGTAATCAAGAAGAGGAAGAGAAAAAAAGAGAGAAGGAAACTTTGTAGGAAACGGGGAAGTGATTGGCGTGGTCGTTAATGAGTAGTGATAGGGGAACAGCAGCACTAAAGTCGCCCTTGCCTTAAACACGTCCACTCTACCCTACCCTCCACAGGAACCAATCGATGCCTCTTCCTGTTCCTCTCTTCCTTCTCTTCTTTCTCTCTTCCTCTTCATCTCTTCCTCCTCTTCTTTCTCTCTTCCTCTTCATCTCTTCCTCCTCCTCTTCTTTCTCTTCCTCTTCACCCCTTCCTTCTCTTCTGCCTTCCTCCCTTTCTTGTCTTGCTCTTCTTGTCTGCCGTATTGACTACCGCTCTCTTCGTTTCCCTTTCCTTGTTTTTTCCTCTCCTTTCTTCCTCTTTCCCTGCTTTGCTACCTTTTCCTGTCTTCCTGTTATTATCTCCACCCTCTCGCCTACCCTTCTCTTCTCCCTCTTTTCTTGTTTTTTTTCCCCTTCCCTTTTCTTTCTCCTTCCCTGCTTCTCTTTGCTGTCTTCCTCATTTTGACTTACCCCTCTTGCGTACTCCTCTCTTCCTCTCTTCCTGGCTCTTCACTCCCTTAATACTCTATTCCACCCTACCAGGTACATGAACAGTCGATGTCTCTTTCTCCCTTTCTCATTTTCTTCCTCTTCCTCGTATTTTCTTTAACTTTCTTCCCCCTTGGCTTCCTCTCTCTCCTTCCCTCCCTTTTCTTCGTGTCTTCGTATCTTGTTTTCTCTCTCCTTTAACACTCAATCCTACACAGCGCAGGTACCAGTCAATGCTTATGCCTCTTCCTCTTCCTATCTTCCTCTCCTTGTCTTCCTCTTTCTCTGTTCCTCTTTTCTTTTCGCACCTAAATCAAGTTTGGGCGTCTTTTATCTTTCTTTTCCTCCTCCTATTTTTCTCTTTTCAGTTCCTCGTGTAAACAGTTTGCCTTCCCTCACATTCATGTCTCCCTTTCCTCTCCTCATAGAAGTTGCTCACCTTTAATAACAATTTAGTTTGCCTTCTTTCCTTTTATTGTCTTCCCCTTTCCTCTTATATCACACTATTAAGTTCTACCTATCATCCTTCCTCTTTGGGACCCTCTTTTGTTCATTTCTTCATAGTACAAATAAATGTTTGGCTGAGAACTACGTACGCTGTATTTTATTCATATCTCGGCTGACGTCATACATTTATACTTCGCTCAAGAAAAACGAAGGGTACCAGCGATGTTAACAGTATCATGATTAATATTCATCGCCGAGTGTGTGTATGTGTGTGTGTGTGTGTGTGTCTGTCAAAATACACACACACACACACACACACACACACACACACACACACACACACACACACACACACACACACACACACACACACACACAGCCTTTAACAACACTCACTAACAGCACACTAGAGTTATGCAAATTAATGAAGCACTTAACAAGATCGTCATACCTGCTGCCTCACAAACACTTCCCCCCACACTACTGCCTCACACACCTGCCTCTTACACCTGACCCCTACACCTGACCTCACACCTGACCCACACACCTGCCTCACACGCCTGGCCCCTACACCTGTCCCACACACCTGCCTCCCACACATCTGCCCCCCACACACCTGCCCCACACACACCTGCCCCACACACATCTGCCTCCCACACATCTGCCTCCTACACTTCTCCCCCCCACACACCTGCCCCACACACACCTGCCCCACACACACCTGCCTCACTTAAACCTGCCTCACACACACCTGACTTACTACGTTACACCGGCATCTTACACCTACCTCACGCAGCACACCTACCCCACTACACCAAACCTGCCCCCCACACCTGCCCCACTGCACCAAACCTGCCTCACACACCTACCCCACTGCACCAACCCTACCTCCCCACACCTGCCCAGCACCAAGCCTGCCCCCATACGTGTCCCACTACACCAAACCTGCCCCCCACACCTGTCCCACTACATCACACACACACACACACACACACACACACACACACACACACACACACACACACACACACACACACACACACACACACACACACACACACACCACAGAACCATAGCATCAGCCTTAACAAGCACCCCTAACAACCCTAACAACTTCTACAACTATCCTAAATGGAACTACTTGCCATAACAATTATCTCTTTTGCGATAACTGTTCAGGTTGTATTCTAAGAGGCATTGTAGATATCGTAACACCTCTTCCGCAGCTATTTATTCTGCACATTAAGCATCAGTATCCTCTTGTATAGTATAATTGTAGATTATCGCTGTATTAAATCTATGCGGTATAAGTAGCAGAGCCAGGGGTTGGTAAAAATGATATCATGCTGAGTAAATAGTTGAGGAAAAGTTGCTACGAAGACTCCTATATAATCCTTAGAATCGTAGTCCGTAAACTAGATCAACGAAATAGGAATGGGTGCTGTATTTCGTTATATATAAATTATATTTTATTTTTATTTTTTTTATTTTTTTTTCATTAATACTTGTACTTTTCCTGGTATTCATTCCTCCATCCACAGCAGTATACTTTCTCCTACCATCCGCTCCTCCTTCCACTGTCATTTCTTTCTCACCATACCGTACTTTACCTTACCCTGCCTTACCTTTCCGAGTCTTCCCATTCCATTCCAATCCGTTCAGTTCTCTCTCCTTTCTATTATGGTCATCATTCCTAGCACCCCTATCCTCTCGTATCTTATCTAATACCTTATTTTACAGAACAAGTCTATGCCCAATCCTCACATACCCAATCCAGACATACTCTACCCTACCCTACC
>NC_136969.1:32064148-32094148 GCF_032717465.1 Coenobita brevimanus
AGAGAGAGAGAGAGAGAGAGAGAGAGAGAGAGAGAGAGAGGAGTACTGAATCTGTAGACAATTAACTCTGTGTGGTAATCATACTGTTCTTGTTCTGGCCCTAGTCTAATCTGTAGTGAACCCAGTGGACTGCAGGCTGAACTTGCCCTTTTTTACCGCAGTCTAGCATCCTTTTTTCAGGGTGGTAGATTGTTAAGGAACATATTATCACCCGGCAGTGAAGTTGCTCGGTTATATGAATGCCAGCACGTGAAGGCATCCCCACTCCAGCACAGTAAAGAGCATAGCAGTTTTGGCCCCTCTTTGACCTCTTGTGTGGAGGGTCCAGGATGGGCTGAGAAAGTTTTGTATATTCAGAGTAACACACACACACACACACACACACACACACACACACACACACACACACACACACACACACACACACACACACACACACTCTCTCTCTCTCTCTCTCTCTCTCTCATTGTTACAATGAATATGCATTTGTATAATTGTGTGTGTGTGTGTGTAATTCACCGGGTCGGTCAGGATCACTTGATGGTCGTGATCGTCAGCTTTTTACCCTCCCGGAAGTGTGTGTGTGTGTGTGTGTGTGTGTGTGTATGTGTGTGTGTGTGTGTGTGTGTCATGTATGTAGGTCTTTTTTTTTATAATTTCTCTTCTTGTAACACGCTTCATCTAGAGTTATTTGCCCCCCACCCGATGTAAGAAGAGCTTAACTTGAATCAATTTGGGTAAGGAAATGAAATTCTGAGTTCCCTAATGAATTCCTTCTGGCTTAGTACTTGATGCAGTGTGTGTGTGTGTGTGTGTGTGTGTGTGTGTGTGTGTGTGTGTGTGTGTGTGTGTGTGTGTGTGTGAGAGAGAGAGAGAGAGAATATCAGCATCCCACTCGCCGTCTTAAATTCATCCAAGAAATCAATTTATCTTCACGCCCCATCACTTCTCATTCTCACTCAGGCGTTGTGGATTCTGAAGAGTCTGAAGGCCGCACATTCTGGCGGTCTTAAGGGTTCACTCGCAATTCTTCGTTACTAGTTGAATGGATAGTAAGTCCTTTTTCTGCCTGTCCTGTAAAATTTCCTTTGTTTTTTCTTCGTTCCATTATGCAATATTTTTACGCACGTTAGTTTCGCCTTTCGTGTAAAAAAGAAAAGACATAGACGAAGAGAAAATAAGCTACCTCTTTACACATCTTTACGTTTACCCTTTTTGTTAATCTTATTTTTGTTTTTATCTTACTTTTTTCGGTGTAGAGGAGTACCCCTTCACGTGGTGGCATCTATATAATTATACTCAGGGTTTTTTTTTTATTGAGGCGAGGATGCATTTGACAGGATGGTGATGATTGGCTTAATGCAACATGTCCGAATAAAATTTCTATCTATCTATCTATTGCCAGACGCCTCAATCCCGTTTGGGGTGGCCACAAACAAATCGCCTCCAGATATGTGTTGTTTAATAATGCTAACGAGTAAAGAGATTATGAAGTAATGTAGCTAGTCGTCACCAGCCTGTCAAGCGCATCTTCGTCTCGATAAAAAAAAAAAAAAAAAGTCGGATCGTCCAGTGCACATATGCGAATATATAAACGTCCCTCAACATCCTTCCTATCCCCCGAAAGGAAGATGGGGCGCCGTAAAAGGGCGTCTTCAATCTATTCTTCCATTTCTTTTAAATTTTTCTTTCTCTCTGTCTCTTTTCTAACCTCCCCATCGACAGTTTTCTCCCTCCATCTTTCTCTCCCTTATCTAACCTCGTCTTCGAAGTTTTCTCCCTCTATTTTCTCCCCCCTGTCCAATCTCGCCCTCTACAGTTCTCTCCCTCCATTTTTCTCTCCCTTATCTAACCTCCCCTTCGACAGTTCTCTCCCTCCATTTTTCTCTCCCTTATCCAACCTCCCCTTCGACAGTTCTCTCCCTCCATTTTTCTCTCCCTTATCTAACCTCCCCTTCGACAGTTCTCTCCCTCCATTTTTCTCTCCCCTGTCCAACCTCCCCTTCGACAGTTCTCTCCCTCCATTTTTCTCTCCCTTATCTAACCTCCCCTTCGACAGTTCTCCCCCTCTATTTTTCTCTCCCTTATCCAACCTCTCCTACAGTTTCCTCCCTCCCTTTTTCTCTCCCTTAATCTCCCTAAAAATAAGCTGGCAAAAATAATGCTGGAATAGATAAAATAATGGCACTGATTGGACCCTGAAGCCGAGTTCCCAAAGTCTTTAATCCAGCCCATAAGATATAAAATGTATTCTGTTTTCTTTAAAGTGGGCCTGCTCTCTCTCTCTCTCTCTCTCTCTCTCTCTCTCTCTCTCTCTCTCTCTCTCTCCTTCCAAGATCCCGTTTTCTGAAAGTGACAGCGGCAGAAGCGGGGGGGAGACTTAGTTATTTTTTCTTTCTTTTTTCCCTTCCTCCATTTTTCAGCTCTAAGACCGTGAAAGAGGCTTGGCGGTCCCGTTTTTTGCCGAGGTTGGACTGAATTAATTTTGTTTTTTTCTGGGTTTGTCGCGTGTTTGGAGTTGAGGTTGTGTGTGTGTTTTTTTTTTTATATATATTTTTTTCGTAATGGAAATTGGGTGAGGTGGAAGGTGAAGGTTGTGTGTGTGTGTGTGTGTGTGTGTGTGTGTGTGTGTGTGTGTGTGTGTGTGTGTGTGGAAAAGGTAAAGGTTGTGTGCGTTTGTGGAAAGGGTGACGGTGTGTGTGTGTGTGTGTGTGTGTGTGTGTGTGTATGTGTGTGTGTGTGTGTGTGTGTGTGTGTTGCGATCACTTTTAAGTATTTGAAGAAAGCTAAAGGTTGTGTGTGTGTGTGTGTGTGTGTGTGTGTGTGTGTGTGTGTGTGTGTGTGTGTTCTTGTGTAGACCTATACGTCAAGACCACGCGGGGGGAGAGAGAGGGGGGGGGGTTTGCGTGTGTCAGGTGGCGTGCAAGATGGCGTTTGAGTGCAGGTCTCCTTCTTCACTCGTCCACATGAGTAAAGAAACAAGAGAGAAAATAAAAGGGAAAAATGTGCGGCTGATTTGGTGTTGTGATTTGTGGGTGTGACGTGGTAGCGTGAGGTGGATAGATGGATAGATAGATGGATAGATAGATGGATTAAGTGGTAGAGTGATAGACAGATGGATGATTGATAGACTGGTAAATAGATGGAGAGATGGATAGATAGATGGATAGATGGATAGATAGATGGATTATGTGGATGATTGGTAGACTGGTAAATAGATGGAGAGATGGATAGATAGATGGATAGATAGATGGGATATTTGATAGATGGATAGATAGATGGATGCTTGATAGACTGGTAAATAGATGGAGTGATAGGTGGATTATGCTACTGATTGGTAGATAGATAGATAGGTAGGTAGATAGATGGATAGGTGGACCATTTGATAGGCTGTTAGATAGATAGATAGATAGGTTATGTGATAGATTGGCAGATAGATGGACTGATAGATGGATAATTTGATAGACTGGTAGATAGATGGATAGATAGATGGATGGATTAGTCAGATTGGTAGATAGACAGGTCGACAGGTAGATAAATACATTCTTAAGTAGTAGGATAGACAGATGAAGATAGATACGCTGTTAGATAGACAGAAAGAAAGTAGTACGATAGATAGATGGATAGATAGAGGAATGAGTAGATTTATAGATTAAGTAGTACAATAGATAGATGAATAGATAGAGGAGTGAGTAGATAGATAGATAGATAGATAGATAATACTTTCATTGTTAGTGCATAATTGAACACTTTACATTTGAGACTGAATTAATTAAGAATATTTATCAACCAAAGTATATGTCATTACCTAATTATCTATCTCTGCAGTGTCGGTGTATCTATTTATATCTATTGTATATGTCAGTATCATAATTATCTATCTGGTTTATTCCTCCTCCTACCAAGCGATTTTATTTTTATTAAAGGCCTCGTACTGAAGGGGTTAATAATTTCGAAAAACTATCATGTCAAAAAAAATAAATCTTCAAGAGGTAGTTAAAATAAAACTAAAAAAAGTCACCGGATTCTATGCGTTAATAATAATAATAATAATAATAATGATAATAGTAGTAGTAGTAGTAGTAGTAGCAGTAGCAGCAGCAGTAGTAATAGTAGTGGTAGTAGTAGTAAGACGTAATTTTACCATTGATAATAAGAACAATAGATGAGGTTTAACCATATAAAGACTATAAAAAATAAAATAACTATATGAAAAAATATATACAAGACAAAATGAAGGAAGGAGAATCAAAATTTTGCCAGAGAAACTTGATTTTAAAGGAATAGGTTGGGAATATATATATATATTTTTTTAACAACAGAGGGATAAGTAGAGAGAGAGAAATGAGGTGTGATGTGGCGTGAACGTGTCGTGCTGATCGGAGAGAGAGAGAGAGAGAGAGAGAGAGAGAGAGAGAGAATTGTCAAGCTGATCGAAGTCATGGTGCTGTGTGTGTGTGTGTGTGTGTGTGTGTGTGTGTGTGTGTGTGTGTGTGAGAGAGAGAGAGAGAGAGAGAGAGGGAGAAAAAGAGAGACAGGCAGACGGAGAAGAAACATTATGTCCGTCAAGGCAAATCAAGCTCCATTTTCCGTGCCGAGAGAGAGAGAGAGAGAGAAACTATGTCCGTCAAGACAAACCAAGCTTCACTTTCTGTGCCCATGAACTCGACAGAGAAATGAAAAGGCTGAGAGAATTGCTTTGGCCCCTTCACCATGAGTCCCCTCCCCCCCCCCCTTTTTTTTTTCTATATTTAAAGTAGCATAGACGGATTCGTAGCGCCTATTCACTTGCGATTTATTTTGATTTACTTCTTAACATTCTCATTTATACCATGGCTCTTTCGCCACCATTACTGTTTTTTTTTTCCATTTTTTGTTTTGGAACTTTATTTAGAGTGACATAGACGGCTTCCCAGCGCCTATTCACTAGCGATTTATTTTCCAATTTGCTCCCTAACACCCTCTTGTATACCACTTACATTGTTTTTAATTCTGACAGAGGGCATAAGAAGCTTCGTGGTACCTATTCCCTAGCGATTTATTTTACTTAGTACACCTTAACACTTACGTATATTATTTCTTCAGTTTTAATATCGAATTACTTTGCATGGGAGGCACCTTAACGCTTCTTAGGGAGCGATTTATTTTTCCATAATAGACCTAAACACTCTTATATGGTTCTTATATTGTTTTAATATCGACAACCCAGCAGTATCGACACAGTAAAGGATATTCAGGTGTAAGTGCAGAATAAATCGCTAAGAAAGAGGCGTTACGAAATTATCAAAGTAAAGGATATTCATGTGTAATTTGCAGAATAAATTGCTAAGGAAGAGGCGTCATGAAATTCTCAAAAGTAAAGGATATTCAGGTATAACTTGCAAAATAAATCGCTAAGGAAGAAGCGTTACGAAATTTTCAAAAGAAAAGGATATTCAGGTGCAATTTGCAGAATAAATCGCTATGGAAGAGGCGTTACTACGAAATTCTCAGAAGTAAAAGATATTCAGGTGTAATTTGCAGAATCAATCGCTTAGGGAGAGGCGTCAAGAAATCATGAAATCCCACCTACAGCGCTATTCATATTCCAGCTGCAGATTGCCTCTTGTAGTGAAGGGAAATTAACCACTTCAGTCCGATGACACGATTGATATGTTGCAATGTTCGGTTGATATTATGCATCTTGACGTCTATACTACCATTTCTCTAACTCGGCCCGGATTTTCCTCGTCTTGCTTTGTATTTCACGTAGTTCAGTGCTAGGAGAAGACAGTACTACGGCTCTTCATCCTTTCCGTAGCCCTTCTTCGTGACTAGCCCCGTATTCTAGTCCTAACCTAGTATTACAACTCTGCATTCAAGACGGAGAGACGGCAGTTTTGGGCCAAGTTAAGGACAGTAGAGTATTGAAGGGGAAAGTGAAGGCTATCTCTTACAGCTGAATAAAATCGTCTGGAGATAACAAGAATGAATTAATGGGTCTCCGGGTTGAAGAGGTTAATGGAGGCTGTATTTTAACCCGTCATTGTAAAAAAAAATCTGTGTTAAAATAAATTGTTTGATAGCAGCAAGCATGGAGTGATTTTGACGGCTCAGGCTTGAAAGGGTTAAGTGGCAGACACGAACTAGCTCCCATCCATCATTTCCTAAACGATCCGCCACACACACACACACACACACACACACACACACACACACACACACACACACACACACACACACACACACACACACACACACACACACACACACACACACACACACACACACACACAATAGACTTACCTACATGGTGCACGCAGAGGATTCACTCACGAAATACCCACTTACTTCTATATTCACTGCGTAATAAAAAAGTATCTTGTCAAGGCAAAGACGTGAGGTGTGTGTGTGTGTGTGTGTGTGTGTGTGTGTGTGTGTGTGTGGTTTTGGAATGTTAGATGTGGCAGTAGTGAGATGTGTGTGCGTGTGTGTAAGAGAGAGAGTGCGTGGTGTGGTAGAATGTAGTGTGGTAGTGTGCGGTATATGTGTGGTGTGGTAGTGGAAGTGTGGCAGTGTGTAATATAGCAGTGTGAGGTGTGGCAGTATGTGGTTTTGGAATGTGAAGTGTGGCATACAGAGTGTGTGTGTGTGTGTGTGTGTGTGTGTGTGTGTATGTGGTATGGTAGTATGTTGTGTGGCAGTGTGAGGCATGTGTGAAGCTAACGATGTGGGGTTTATTGGTGTCGGCTGCAAAACAATAATCTTTTTTTAGACCTGTGTGTGTAGAATGCAAACTTGAATGTAGGAGTTAGTAGGTATAAAATATGAGAGAGAGAGAGAGAGAGAGAGAGAGAGAGAGTAAAACTTACCTTGAGAGAAGACGAAGAACACAATATGTAGAATTTCAGTCAGTCTGAGTAGTGGCAGGATCTCCATTTTGATCTAGGCGGAGGCAGGTGGTGTGAGGGAGAGAAAACTAATCCCTTCTGAGTTAATCCCTTTTCTCTAAATTAATCCTTAAGCCTCAGTGAATCCGGTGTCTAAAATATGTCTTTTTTTTTTCTCTCTCTCTCTTATCCCTATTTCTTAGGGATTTTTTTCCTATGTTTCGTAATGTTGTGGTTGTTTGCGTCTTTTTTTGATTGTCAGTTTTTCACGTCACTCGTTTTCACTTCATTTTTACGTTTTTCATTTTTCACTAACTTTTCACCGTCTTTCTTCACTATTTTTCTCCCGGTAGTTTTCGCTATTTTCAGTGTCTTTCAGCAACACGTTTCACTTTTATCGCCTCGTATCTTAATCCATTTTTTTTAACCAAGTTTCACTACTTAGATTTGTTTTTGTTTTTTCGACTTCCTTTGCCGTTTTCAACACATTGGTGCGATTAAAGTCCCTCGTGTTTTATCGTATGCGATTTTTCTCATTACGTTCTTTGGACATTTTTGCCATCAGTTTTCTTGGCCCTTTATTCAGTTTTTTATTTTTTTTCCGTATTCTTCTGTAGTTCTTTCCTGCTCCTTTGGTATGTATCTGTTGTGGGATTAGATTAATGATGATGTTTCAGAGTCAGTGTTGGTTTTTAGGGAGGTATAGTTTTGGTGTCTTATTTCCACCGTCCTTTATTCAGATGGTCTTCCTGTCAGTGTGCAATTTCTTTACTTCCATTTTCATCATATTTCTCTACTTTTCTTGACATGCATTTTCTTTCCAAATTTTCCCCCTAAGTTTTTTCTTAGTCTTTGTACCATCAGTATTCCTTTCTTAGTGCTAAATATTTATGAAGGTAATTTTCTTTTCACCTACATATTCTATGATTTTCTTCAGTTGTTTGTTAACTTCTAATGTAAGTAGATATTTCCAGTTAACCTGTGAGGAAACTAATAGTAACAGTAGTGATCTTTCAGTCTAATAATAATATACGTTATATAATTACTTACTGTATAATATTTACTCAGTTTCTAATCACTTTATTATATTTTTCTAGGGCTATTAAATTCCTTTACGTATTCTACTTCTTAGTTTTCTAAATAACTAAGTATATATTTCCTTGAATGATAACTTTTAAAGGCTGTGTTATGTATACTTGTTTTTATTTCACTTTCTAAACACACTTAAAAGCTTAATTGATTTTATTATATTTGTCTTTTTACTCCAGTGATTATCTGTTTTATTGTTATATACTTAAATTTGCACTAAGTCTCACCTAATAACTCACTTCATCTCTTCCTTCACTAATTTCTATACTTAAATGTTTGTTTATTTAACTACGGTTTTGTTTTTAACCATGTCATTGTTTTGATTCAATGTCCTAGCTACTATCAAGACATTTTAGGGGATTGTTAAGTGCCCGCAAAACAAGAAAAGGTTCGTTTTCTTTTCATGGGATTGTCTTGTTCTTTGTTTTTGCAATTTTCTCACATTTACCCCACAGTTTTAGCTTTTCTATAAACAGGGAATTATTTTGTTTTTTTATTTCACTTCTCCATTAGCTATTTCAGATTAGTATTTTTTTTAATCACACTACCTTTTAAGTATCTAGTTAGGATTTGGTTGTCTGATTTTGTACTTTAACTAAGATTATGACCAAAAACGATAATCAGGGAAAAAATAATATACTCCGATACTCGACTAAGCCTTTTTGGAGTTGGACGAAGCTTTCTGAAGCAGGCCAGCACCTTGATATGCTGAGGTCCAACGTGGACTTTTTTTTTTTAAATTGTGTGCTAAACTTTCTGAAACAGACCTGTAGTTTGGATCTGAAGTCTGATAATGTTTCTTTACTGTTCGTTCAGGTAGGGAGGAGAGAGGGGTTCACTGGGATGTTTCGATTCTTCTCAGTAGGTGTGGTTCACTGGGGTTCGCATCATCTGAAACAAAAGAAAAGGAGAATTACATTTTGACTCACACATGGTTAGGACATTAGTGTTCTAACATTTTACAGTAAGGGCATCTAGTATTCTAACATTTTACAGTAAGAACATCTAGTATTATATCAGTTTAACTCTTATGGTCAGGGCATCTAATATTGTAACATCAGCACTCGGTTAGGATATCTGGATTATTCTAACATTGTAACAGTTATAGCCAGGACATCTAGTATTCTAACTTATTAACCCTTATAGTTAGCACATTCAATAGCCTACAATATGTCAACATTTTAACTTTCTCATGGTTGGATCTTTTGTGTTCTGTTCCATATAACGCGAGACGATTTTATTCAACTGAGTGGGTCATAGGAGCCTTTATAACTTCGTAGTTTTTGGATGGACTTACAGGTGCTATGAAGCGCATAGAGAGAGAGAGAGAGAGAGAGAGAGAGAGAGAGAGAGAGAGAGAGAGAGAGAGAGCATCTCAGTATCCATCTGTCTGTATATCCGTGTGTGTGTGTGTGTGTGTGTGTGTGTGTGTGAGAGAGAGAGAGAGAGAGAGAGAGAGAGAGAGAGAGAGTCAGGATTCTGGGGGCTTGAATGGCGAGTGATTGTGTGGCCCATTTCACTGGACTTGTTGATTAATTCTCCCTTTATCGTATTTTTTTTTTTCTTTCCTTCTGTGGGAAAAAGGTCGGAATAATGATGATAATTATGATGAAAAACAATTAAATGCCACAATTAATCTTTTATTTTCCGTCCTGAGTTAATAATAATAATAATAATGATAATAATAATAAATAAATAAATTAAATGTACTAATGCATCGTTTTGCAGGTTACCAAATAAAAAGGAAATCTGAGGAAATTGTTCCATATTTTGCAACAGTATTAACAAGTAATTAAAAATAAGCTAATCACTCCACATTTCACTACAATATTTACTAGAAAATAAATAAATAATGAGTACCTAATTATGTCATTTCATTACTCACGAAGAATCAATTAAATCTTAGGTAATGACTCTCCATATTTCACTACCATACTATGTAAAATTATAGGAATTGGTCTCTACATTTCACAGTCAGTAGTAGATGAAAATGAAATAACTAAAGTACTAATTCCATATTTCACAAGCACAGAGATAGATAGATAGATAGAGAGAGAGAGAGAGAGAGAGAGTTTCACATTGGAACAGTAGTAAAAAATGTAAATCCTATGTAATCACTCGGACATTACAGTTCGTACAAAATCTCAGTTGTTCATATTAGGATCTCCACCAAAAAATGCAAATCTTCTGTGACAAAATTTCTAGTGAGATTGCATGATTATAATTAGTCATAAATTTCGAAATGGTGGGGGGGGTTCTTTGCAGTCTGACGTTTAGATAGATAGATATTTATAGATAGATAGATAGATAGATAGATAATGGGTAAAGAGGAAGATGAGAAATTAATGAGTTGATAGATGCTGGGTGTGTTGATTTCGCCGTAAGATAAATGATACATGTAATGGATAGATAAACCTCTCTCTCTCTCTCTCTCTCTCTCTCTCTCTCTCTCTCACACACACACACACACACACACACACACACACACACACACACACACACACACACACACACACACACACACACAGCCATTGTCCAAAGTTATACACCCAGAAACAGATGAACAGACCCGTAGACAGACACAGACAAATGCAGGGAGAGAGAAAAATGGCATATTAAGCCGGAATGAACTACTCTCTCTCTCTCTCTTTCTCTCTCTCTCTCTCTCTCACTTTCTCACTCTCTCACTCGCTCTCACAATTGGAAAGCTGTCCAAGGCCCTAAGCTGTTTGTATTCATCTCTCTCGTGGAGATGAATTGGTAACATATATGCACACGGACTCTGAACTCACTGTCTATCTATCTATCTCAATCTGTCTATCTGTCTATCTATCTACCTATCTATCTTTCCATCCATCAGTCTATCCATCCAACCGTCCATCCATCCATCTACCTACCTACCTATCTATCTTTCTGTCTGTCAATCTATCTTTACAGTTGTCAATTTCTGTCTCTCTCTACTGTCTATCTACCTATATTCTTCTGTGTATCTTTCTCTCTCTCATATCACTCACTCACTCACTGTCTGTCTCTCCGTCTATATCTGTGTATTATCTCTATATTTACCTATATCTTTGTGCTTGTATCTGTGTCTGCATCTGTCTTTTTTGCATCTATAACCCTATGTCTGTTAGTTTCTGTCTGTCAGTAACTGTGTATGTGTCTAAATAAACTATCAATATTTATCACACACACACACACACACACACACACACACACACACACACACACACACACACACACACACACACACACACTTCCCCGCGTATCGTTGTAGGCGATAAAACAAGATTGTGAGAGCGTGAATCCCTGTGTTTATGTTGTCTGAACGCTCTCTCTCTCTCTCTCTCTCTCTCTCTCTCTCTCTCGACATTTTTTTCTGCCGTAAGTTAAGGCGCTTGATAACACGGTATGGTGCAGGGTAAGGCGGTTATTTCCCCCCCTGGTAAGTAGATATCTAGCTTTTCCCTTGATCTCCTCGCCCCATTAATCCATACTTGGGTTAGGATGACTGTGATGATAATGGTGGAAACTTTACCTTATGATATGCCGTAAACTTTTTTTAATGGAAAAATTGCATCGCGCAGACATTTTTTTATAAGCTTAGAAGGGCTTTGATCCTCTGAATACAAACATACATGCATATAGGTAGATAGATAGATAGATAATGTGGATGCATGGTTAGACAGATAGATATACGTAATATATATATATATATATATATATATATATATATATATATATATATATATACCGCATATATATTAGTATATATTTGCATAAATATACGGAGTTAAGACAGGTAAGAGAAAGAGGGACTTGAGGTGGAAAGAGGGCATCCAAATGGCAGAGGACAGGGTGACATGGAGGCGATTTGTTTGTGGCTACCTCTTATTGGATTGAGGCATATGTCTATAGATACACGGAGAGATATTTATATGTATACCCAGTGCTCCCGAACACCCACACTCTTCCAATTGAAAACACGTATGAGCCCCACACACTCCACAAATCCATCCTCCATACCCCCAGCTGATCCATCCCCATCCCCATCTCCTCCTCTTATCCACATCCCCAACCTCCCCAGCTGACCCCCCTCCTCCCCCCGTGATGTGGTGGCTGTGCGGGTGATTGATATATGGATAGCGAGGGGTAACAGAGGAGGTCATTTGCATCTGTCGTGCCGCTCTGTTGCTTGCCAATTGCGGTGGCCCCGGGGTTAATGGTGGGGGGAGGGGTGCTTGATGAGGGAGGTTGTTTGGGAGCTAATGGTGGTTGTTTGTGAGGTTCGTTGTGGTATTTTTGGGGGGATAATGGTTGTTTGGTGCAGGGAAATGTCTCCTTCACGCGATGGCACCAATATAGCCGGGTACTTCCACTGCCCGAATATACAAACACATCTCAGTTTGCTCCTTATCCCCCAAAAGAGAGTGACTGGATAGCAGGAGGAGGAAAGTTTCAGCCTGCAGTCCACTGGGTTGACGTCTAAATGAGTTCCGGACAATTAAAACTGATTGTAGTGCCTTGTAAATGATAGGGTTGCTTGAGAGAGGTTATTGAGGTTTGATAGTGGTAATTGATGGTGGTGAATGGAAGGCTGGTAATTGCGGGGTGATTGAAGGATAGTGTATATTAGTGTTATTTTTCTTTATATCGTTCAGATTTTTTGTAATACTGGTTGTTGATGATTGTGGTTGTTTAGAGAGCTTGTAGTTGTGGTTCTTTGGTAGTGGTGGTTGCTTGAGGCGTAGTAATGGTGTCAGGGGGCTCATACAGGTTGACAGTGGTAGTTGTTTGAGTGGTAATGGTGGTTGTTTGGTAGTACGGGTTGTTTTAGGGGTAGTAATGTTGGTTGCTTAGTGGTAGTTGCTTTTTTATGCTGCTTGTTTGTGAGGCGTGTAATAGGGTTTGTTTGTTTGGAGGGCACTGTGGTTGATGATATGGGTCTTAGTGATGGTGGTAGTTGTAGTTGATTGGTTCTTTGTGATGGTGGTAGTTGTGGTTGATTGGTTCTTTGTGATGGTGGTAGTTGTGGTTAATGATGGTGATGATAGTTGTGGTAGTGTTGGTAGTTGTGATTGATAATGGAGGTTGTTTTGTGATGATGATGATGATGATAACGACGACTGTGGTTGTCGTAGTTCGTGATGATACTAGTTGCGATTCATGATGATGATGATAGTAGTAGTAGTGGTGGTCCATGATGGTGGTAGTTGTGGTTGTTATTGATGATGATGATGATGGTGATAGTAGTAGTAGTGGTGGTGGTCCATGATGGTGGTAGTTGTGGTTGTTGATGATGATGATAGTAGTAGTAGTGATGGCTCATGATGGTGGTAGTTGTGGTTGATAATGATGATGATTGTGGTTGTGGTGGTTCTTGATGGTGGTAGTTGTAGTTGATAATGTTGATGGTAATGATGATGATTGTGGTTGTGGTGGTTCGTGATAATGATAGTTGTGGTTGATGATGATGATGATGATAGTAGTGGTGGTTCATGATAGTGGTAGGTGTGGTTGATAATGATGATGGTGATGATGATGATTGTGGTTGTGGTGGTTCATGATAGTGGTAGTTGTCGTTGATGATGATGATAGTAGTAGTAGTGGTGGTTCATGATAGTGGTAGTTGTGGTTGATAATGATGATGGTGATGATGATGATGGTTGTGGTTGTGGTGGTTTGTGATGGTGGTAGTTGTGGTTGGTAATGGTGGTGGTTTGATGGGGTGGTTCTGTTGGATTGTGAGTAATATCGTAAAGGTAACGATGATCATAGTTTCGACGCCAATGGTTGTAGTTGTGGTAAGCGAGAGATTGTGGTAGCTGAAGTTGTGAGGGATTGTGGTAGGAAGAGATTGTGGTATTGAGGGATTGCGGTTGTGAGATTGTGATGATTGTGGTAGTGAGGGATTGTGGCGATTGTGGTACTCAGATTGTGGTGAGTGTGGTAGTGAAATACTGTGGTGATTTTGGTAGTGAGAGATTGAGGTGATTGTGGTAGTGAGAGATTGTGCTGACTGTGATAATGAGAGGTTGTGGTGATTGTGGTAGTGAGATATTGTGGTAATTGTGGTGATTGTGGTTGTGAGATTATGGTGATTGTGGTAGTGGGAGTGTAGTGATTGTGGTATAGGGAGGTTATGGTGATTGTGATAGCAAGAGATTGTGATGATTGTGGTAGTAAGATTGTGGTGATAGGTAGTGAGAGATTGTGATTATTGTGGTAGTGAGAGATTGCTGTGGTAGTGAGAGATTGTGGTGATTGTGGTAGTGAGAGATTGTGGTGATTGTGGTAGTGAGATTGTGGTGATTGTGGTAGTAAGAGATTGTGATGATTGTGCTAGTGAGAGATTGTGGTGATTGTGGTAGTGGGAGATTGTGATGGCTGTAGTAATTTGTTGATTGTGGTTGTGAGAGATTTTAGCGAATGAGGTAAAGAGATTATGGTTGAGATTGTGGTGATTGTGGTAGTGAAAGTGTGGTGACTGTGGTAGTGAGAGTGTGGTGTTTGTGGTAGTGAGAGTGTGGTGATTGTTTTGTAGAGATTGTGGTACTGAGCAATAGATGGTTGAGATTGTTAGAGATTGTGGTGACTGTGGCAGTAAGAAATTGAGGTTGTGTGTGTGTGTGTGTGTGTGTGTGTGTGTGTGTGAGAGAGAGAGAGAGAGAGAGTGGTAAAGGTTATGGCGATGTTTTATCTGTTGGTATTGAGCTGAAATGGTGAGAGATAGCTCATAGGGGTAATAGGATGAGGGTGTTATGGTGACAGAACGTGAGTGTGTGTGTGTGTGTGTGTGAGAGAGAGAGAGAGAGAGAGACCTTAGGAAACAGTGAATGAGCAGGTAATTTTTAAGAACTTATACAAATGTCACTGCCCTTCCGAACTGTCTCTCTGCATCTCTTCCCTGTCTCTTCCTCAGTACGGCAGGCACGCAGCACCTGTCTAGCTTCACACTCTTACCCCTTTATCCAACTCGTAATGCAGGAGTTGGTAAATACTCTCAGCACTTCATGTATAGTACTGATCAGCCCTAAAACTTTCGTCCTCAGTTGTCTTTCCCTCTGCCTTTGACCTCCATTGTTTTATACTTAGTGTGTTCAGGCACCTCGAATGGAACGGATCTTGATTTTTGGTGTCTTTTACCTAATATTTTGTGGAAAGGACAACTTTTATTTAGGTTTGCAGCCTGGTTGTGTGTGTGTGTGTGTGTGTGTGTGTGTGTGTGTGTGTGTGTGTGTGTGTGCGCGCTTAAAATATTTAGCAGGTAGAGGATGAGGAGGAAACAGAGAGAAGGAAGTAGAGATAGTAAAGGAAAGTACTCATGGACAGATGAAAGGAAAGATGGAGAATAAAGACATAGGGTATGCAAGAATTAAGAATGGTGATTAAAAAGAACAGTAAACATGGGAGGGAGGTGATTTGTTCGTGACCATCCCCTACGGAATTATGGTCATCGGTAGGTGGATAGAAGCATGGGATAATATGTAAGTATTAGGGGCAAAGGGTGGATATAAGAGAGTAAAGACGACAACAGGAAGTAAGGAGAGTACGGAAGGAAGCAAAGGGGAGTGAACAAGGAAGGAAGGACAGAGGGAAGGAGGGAGGAAAGGAAGGATAGAGGGAGGAGGGAAGGAGGGAGGAAAGGAGGAAGGAAAGGAAGGATAGAGGGAGGAGGGAAGGAGGGAGGAAAGGAAGGATAGAGGGAGGAAGCAAGGAGGGAGGAAAGGAAGGATAGAGGGAGGAGGGAAGGAGGGAGGAAAGGAAAGATATGGGGAGGAGGAAAGGAAGGATAGAGGGAGGAGGGAAGGAGGGAGGAAAGGAAGGATAGAGGGAGGTAAGGGAAGGAGTGAGGAAAGGAAGGATAGAGGGAGGAGGGAAGGAGGGAGGAAAGGAAGAATAGAGGGAGGAGGGAAGAAGGGAGGAAAGGAAGGAAAGATGGAAGAGAGGAGGGAGGTGAGGAAGGATAGAGGGAGGAGGGAGGAAAGGAAGGATAGAGGGAGGAGGGAAGGAGGGAGGTAAGGAAGGAGAGCACCAGGCGGGGAAGAAAGAAGGGAAGAACACAAATAAAGGAAGGAAAGATTTTTATTTTCGACCCTGGGCATAGTCTTAACAGCCTATTCTCTGAGGCCCAACAATCCACCTACGCACCATATCTCCTTCATATGTCACCATTTCGGCACTAACACCCACCGTCAATACTAAATACATGCAAGGGCTGTCTCATTCCGGACTGGTGTATTGCTGTCAGCGGGAATATTGTACGAAATGTCTGAAGATGTTATAGCAAATCAATAAAGCTTTAACGAAATTCACATCTTACGATCCCCTGCCACAGCCGGGGCTCGAATTCACGCCTATTGGGACAGCAGACCACTTACCACTCGGCCACCACCTCCGAGAATTAAGGCAAGAGGTGGTAGATGGTGTATGGAAATGTATAAACAGTAGACAGGGAAGAATAAAGACAAAATTAAAATGAAGAAAATTATGACAGAGCAAACAAGAGAGAGAGAGAGAGAGAGAGAGGGGTGAGAGATGGAGGAGGTGAAGGGTTGTACCATTACTAAGGTTTACGAGATGCCTGGGTAGAGTAATTCCCACACCGCGCCCCGCCCCGGCACCTCTCATGACAGTCCGTGAGAGAGAGAGAGAGAGAGAGAGAGAGAGAGAGAGAGAGAATACAAGGAGAGTGGCGAAGCAAGTGATATTACAGTATGGAAATATGCTGAGAGAGAGAGAGAGAGAGAGAGAGAGGGAATGGGGTGGGGACAGCTCTATATTCCGGTAAGAACTGCTCATCTTGTGGGGGAGGGGGGAAGGGTATGGGAGGGGAAAAGGAAAGGTAGGGAGGGGGAGGGGATGGATGGAAGAAGAAGACTGGAGGAGGTATGGATGTGTGGATGGATTGATAGGTGGATTAATGGGTGGATGGAAAGGTGGGTGGATGGATAATAGGTGGATGAATGGGTGGATGGAAAGGTGGGTGGATGGATAATAGGTGGATGAATGGGTGGATGGATTGATATATAGGTGGATGATTGGTGGATGAATGGGTGGATGGATTATTAGATAGGTGGATGAATGGGTGGATGGATTGATATATAGGTGGATGAATGGGTGAATGGATTAATAGACGGGGAGATGAGTGGGTGGATGGACTGATGTGTTGGTGGATGAATGGGTGGATGGATTAATAGTTGGATGAATGGGTGGATTGATTAATGGATAAGTGGATGAGTGGGTGAATGGATGGATAGTTAGATTAATGGTGGAAGGATTGATAGGTGGATAAATGGGTGGATGGTGGTATAGGTGAGTGGATGGTTGGGTGAATAGGTAATAGTTGGATGAATGAGTGGATAGATGGGTGGATGAATGAAGGACTAGATGAGTGTACGAAGAGATGGATGGATAGATGGGTGAATGGATAGGTAGGTGGATAACAGAATGTACTGGCGTGTGGAAGAATGGACAGAATTGAGGAAGAGGGGGGGATAAGAAAGAATTACTGGGAAGAGGTTGAGAAGATGAGAGAAAGAAAAGGGAGGAGGAAGATGTGATGAAGGAAGACAGGTGAGAGGGGAAGAGGTGAGAACATTTGACATCTGAGAAGGAAGAGGAGGAAGGTGGGGAAGAAATGTAGTATAGTTCTTGTTGAGTAACTTTCTAGGTTGGAGGCACTTGGAGGGTGAGGGAAGGTGGAGGGTTGAAGGAGGGGGGAGAAGAGGGGAGGTTGGGGGAGGGGGGAGAAGGGGGAGAGGGAGTTTTGGGGAGGGAGGAAGTCATTGCGGGAGGGAGTGGTTGGGGGAGGCTTATAAGGGAGTTATGGCACACTTCGGGGGGAGGTAAGTTTTGGAGGGGAAGGAGGGAAGAAGTTACAGGGGCTTTTGGAGGGGGACGAGGAGGGGGGAAGCGAGTCTTGGAGGAAAGGGAGGGGGGAAATAGGTAAATGTTTATTCCAAGTGCTGTATTTGATATATCGCCGAATTTGCTAGGAGTCATCTCGTTTTCTATGCAAGGGTCATAGTTTAGGGGGGACTGGGGGATTATACACAGGAAGGGTGATAAGACTGGGTGAATAATTAAGATGTTTGCTGATGAAGAAGAAGAAGAACAACAACAACAACAAAAACAACAACAAACAAGTAAGGGGGAAGCGTAAAAGGTCGTGGCCATTTCAACGCCTTTATTACGAGGGGCGGTTGCTGAGCTGAGTAAAATCGTCTGGGGGTGGCAAGTGGAGGGAGAGAGAGAGAGAGAGAGAGAGAGAGAGAGAGAGAGAGAGAGAGGCATCGTTCTGAAGGTTTTTTTTTCTGGCCACTGGGGAAGGGTGGAGGAACCTCAGTCGTGGGCAATTAACCACTTCTATGAGAGAGAGAGAGAGAGAGAGAGAGAGAGAGAGAGAGAGAGAGAGAGAGAAATTACCGTCATATTTAAAGGGTTAATGGCAGATTCTGTGAGAGTTGTTTGGGCATTATGAAACATAAGACAATAGGGTGAAATAGGGCAAAATAGGGTGTGTTAAGAAAAAATATACAGAACACAAACGTCGAAAACAGGGTGCAGTATATCGGTGTATGGCCCATTAGAATAAAAATACGCTGATGGGTGAGATGATGGAGGCAGCAGGGTGTATATAATAGGTTGTAATAGGGTGAAAAGGGAGGAAATAGAGCTGAAGAACAAAATAGGGGGTAAAATACATCTTGAATTGGAGTGGTGTATGAGAGGACAAACGTGGACACGATTGAGTGTGGAGAAGGTGGGTGGGATGTATTTGTTAGCTTGATGAAATAGGGAAAGATTTGTCAGGATAAAAGTGTAATAGGACAAAATAGGGTGAAATAGGATGTAAAAATGGGAACCTATACACTCTGATTTACTGTGCCCCCATTTTTCTACAGCAAAACAGGACCTGGACGAAATAGGGTGGAATGGGCAAATTGGACGGTGTTGTGCTGTGTAATTGGGAGTACACGGGAGCACATTGGAAGTACAGGTAACAGGAGGGCTGGGTGTGTTAAAAGAGAGCTGAGTGGACATTACAGAACAAAATAGACAAAACGGGGTGAAATAAGAGAGTAGGATGCACTTAAAATAGGTTGTGATAGGGTGTGGTGAGGGCAGGCAGGAAGTACTGAGGAAAAATAGGGTGTGGTAGGACGAGGCATGACAAAGTAAGGTGTAGGAAAACAGTACAGGAAGTGGTGAAGGTAAAAAGAGTGTAAAAGGGATAGAATGACAAAGTAAAAGTCTTATAGGACGGGAAAATAAAGTCTAATAGGGTGTGTTGAAGGCAGGGAGGCAGGGTGAAAGGAAGGGTGGACACTTGCTTTACTATGCTACCTTGTTTTAGGGCAAAGTGGCAGGGGGGAATATATCAGAGCACCGGCTGAGGGGAAAATAACCTGGGAGGGTCTTAGGGCGTCACTTTCACCCACCTAACCCACCTACCTACCAACATTCTGACACCTAGCTACTCACCCAACCCACCTACCAGTATTTTGACACCTGACCACCCACCTGCCTACCAACATTCTAACACCCAACCACCCACCTAACCCACCTCCAACATTTTGACACAACCACCCACCTAACCCACCTCCAACATTTTGACACAACCACCCACCTAACCCACCTACGAACATTTTGACACCTAACCATCCATCTAACCCACCTACTTACAAACACTCTGACACCTAACCACTCACCTAACCCACCCACATACCCACTCACCTGAACCACCTATCAGCATTTTTACCACCTAGCCATCCACCTAACCACCCACCTGACAGTCAATATTTTTGTACCTGATCATCACCAAACCAACAGGTCTACCAATTTTTTAAACCTAACCCACCTATCAACATTATTATATCTTTTACTAACGCCTAACCTACCTACCAACATTTTGACACCAACCACCACCTAGTTCACCAACCAACATTTTGATAACTGACCCCCCCCCCACCTGCCTCTGCTACCACCACCTAGCGCCACTTTCCAGCCTCCTACCACGTACCCAGATACCATACTACCATCATTTTTGCACCTGCTAACCTACCTACCAACATTACTATACCCTCTGCCACCACCTAATCCACGTAGCAGAGATTTTGCAACGCCTCACCACCACCTACCAACATTTTACACAATTCCCACCACCTAATCCACCTGCCAACGTTTTTACAGTTCCTACCACCACCTAACCCACCTACTAACATTTGTACACCTGCCACCACCTAATCCACCTATTAACATTTTACATCTAACCTCCACCTAACCCTTCTACAAACATTTTAACTTCTAACCACTATCTGACGCACCTACCAACATTTTTACACCTGCCACCACCTACCTCACCTACGAACATTTTAAACCTTCACTATCACCTAGCTCACCTACGAACATTTTAAACCTTCACTATCACCTACCTCACCTACGAACATTTTAAACCTTCACTATCACCTACCTCACCTACCAACATTTTTACAGGTCCTGGCACCACCTAATCCACCAACCAACATTCTTGCACCTTTTCTCACTCTTCATTCTCTCTCTATAAATCATTTACTTTTTCCTTATGTGTGGTAATTTAGAGTAGCGGAAAGTATTAAAGTTGATATTAGTCTACTTAAAACGAATGACATAAGAGATGCTGTTTTTTGTTTTTGTTTTTAGCACGTACCGGGTATAGTATGGTATATCAGTATTCCGTCCTCGGTTGCGGAGAGAGAGAGAGAGAGAATTATAATGATGGTTCCATAGATGACCGTATCACTTGTTCTGTATTTTTACCCCAGATAGAAAAATAGGAAAGGTATGGCTGTGTGTTTGTGTGTGTGTGTGTGTGTGTGTGCTCATGGAGATGGTGGTCTGGTGGTAGGGAGTTGAACAGCTGCTCGAAAGGATGCAAAGTCAGTCCCAGGCTGGCACAGGGAACAATATGATGATTTGAATTTCGTTAAACCAGACTTTACTGATTTTCCCCAATACTCACCCATATGTCGTAAAAAGACCTCCGGCACTACTGCTACATCAGGCAGGAACTACGTTGGCTATCATAAATATAATTAGTGTGAGAGGTGGATATTTGTTAAACTGATGACATGTGGAGGTGTATTAACGCCATCTTTTGCGCTCGTAAGGACTTCTGACCCTCATGAACAGGCTGTGTAGTCTGTGGCCAGAGGCGGTTATACATAAAAATACGACTATGACTACGAGCAAGGGCGAAGCCCACGCGAGTCTCTCGTCAAGTAGCGGCATTTTCTTACGAGCGGCCCAACCCGGCCCTGCCCAACCTTGCCCGGCCCGACTGAGACGGTTTTGAGAAGCTTATTTCTCAGCAACCACAGGGTCGATCACTGTATGGTTAAGATTTGTTTTTGACAGGTTTCACCACACCCAGGGGTGCACGTTGCACGTGACACGCGCCAAGTGCAGCATGTCGGAAATCTTCAAAAGAGGGCCACAAGCCAGACAGTTTTGTCATAAAGGCATGAAACTTGGTAGGTAGATAGCCATCAATGTACTCTAGGCATCCTCGGGGTGTAAGGCGACATTTCAATGCTTTCGGATTTAAATGGCCTCGCTCGTACCTCGCCAACAAAAGCGTTTTACAGGTAATTAAAGATTGCCAACATTACCATGGGAATGCACGGTGGTCCAAACAAGTTCTAGCACTCAAAGATATTATTGCAAGAAGCTTATACACTCAATTGATTTGTATTTTCACGCTTCACTTATTGCAAGAATTATATGGGTTTGTATGGCCTGAGGCTGGACCCCAAGAAACCCCTTGAAAGACCTTAATAAAGAAATGAGGAAGCTGTGTATGGCTATTTGCCTAAGGGCACGTCCACACGTGCCCTCGCACATGTGTTGACTACACGGTTGGCAACGTGTTTGGGTACATGTATGCAGCAGTATCTGGATAGAGGTATGCAAACATGTTTAAATGCAGCTTTGAACACTGGCAGCAGAGGCGACGGGATATGAGTGTCCATACCAGGCATCTGAGACTTCGTCATGATGTTGCCAACATGATCTGGATGCTGCTGTTGCCAACATGTTTGCAGCGTGTTCGTTACTGTGTTGCATACATGTCGCCAGCACTTGTTCGAGTTCACGTGTGGACGCGCATTAAGGAACAAGTGTACCAGGTTTGAAGTGAATTGGTGAAAAAATGAAGGAGTTGTACTGAATTGGACACGTGGTTGGCAGAAAGAAGAAACCAAATACAACATTGTGTCCACCATATGTTGAAGGCAATAATAATAATAATAATAATAATAATAATCATTCATCCTCATTCATTCATTGCCAGACGCCATGTATCCCAAACGGGGTGGCCAACGGCTTAGAGTTAATTGTTTTACAGGGAGGGGCACTAATCCTCCACCAACCCCACTTGACACGTAGGGATGCCAACAGCATCTGGTGTTCCCAGGCGGTCACCCATCCGAGTACTAACCAGACCCAACGTTGCTTAACTTCGCTGATCGGACGGGAAGCGGTGTACTCAACGTGGTATGGCCGTTGGCCATAATAATAATAATAATAAATAATAATAGTAATAATAATAATAGTAAGATAACCCGACTAAACCAGTGAGGGAGTATATTTTGTCTACACAGCATCTAAGTCTTCCATACCCCCCCTCCCCCGTGGACGGCTAAGACCCTGTTCCATGATTTTCTCGTTTAATTTTCGTTTCTGAGTTAATTAAACGCTCGTAATGTTGGCCGGAAAACATGGACGAGAATCATGGGGTGTGGATGTCGAGGTGTTTTACTGCCTTGCTCGGGGCCTGGGAGCAGATGGGGATTTGGAGGATGGGGAGAAGAGTGGGAGATGGGGAGGAAGTTAGAAGGAAGGGGAGGGACGGCAAAATGGAGGGGAAAGTTGGAGGGGAAGAGGCGGATGACATGGAGGGGAAGGTGGGAAGGAGAGAAAAATGGGGAGGGGAAGGATATGGAACGCTGGAGGGAATGAAGGGGAAGCGAGAAATATGGGAGGATGGGGGAGAGGAAGGGGGGGTAGCGGAGGAGAGGTGGAGAGGTGTAGGATAGAAGGGAAGGGAAATTCGAATAAGAGGGAGGGGTAATGTGGGAAGGGGAAAGGGGAAAGAATGGGAAGGGGAGAAGGAAAAGTAGGAGAATGTTGAAGGGAAGAGGGGGTAGTGGGGAGAAGGTAGACGGGGGAGATGAGGAAGGAGTGAGAAGACGAGGAGAGGAGTAGAGAGCAATAAGGTGATGGGATTGGATGTGGGGAGAAATGGGGAGCTGGGATAAGATTGGGTAGGGGTAAAACGGGAGAGAACAGTGGAGAAGTGGAAGAGAGAAGTGGAGGAGGGATGGAGGAGGAAATACAGAGTAGGAGACTTACAAAGTGAGGAAGGAGATAGTGGGGAGTGAAGAGGGTGGGGAGGGAGGGGTGGGGAAGTGGACGGGGAGGGAGTAAATGAGGGAATACGAAATAGGGGACGTAGAAGGGGAGGAGATAGAGGTGGAAGAGGAGACTGAGAAGTAAAGCGGAAAAGAGGGAGGAAGAAGAACTGGAAGGAAAGGGTGCGAAATGAGGAGAATGAGGAGGAGGGGTGAGGAAGTGAAAGGGGAGGGTGAGAATTCAAGAGGGTGGGAGAGGAAGAGTTGGTGAAGGGTAGAAGGCCAGGAAGGAAGAGTGGGAGGGGAGATTAAGAAGTAAGAGGGAGGAGAGAAGAGGTAGAAGGAGAAGTCGGTGGGAGAGGAGGGAAGAGGGGATGAAGAAGTGGATGGGAGAGGAGAGAAGAGGGGAAGGAGAAGTGGATGGGAGAGGAGAGGGGAAGGAGGAGGAAAGAGGAGTGGGGTAAGCTTGTAATCTTTAGCTGCTCTCATTCGTGTCCAGGCAAATTAAGTGTTGCCCTGACGGTCTGCATTTCTCACAGCCCTTGTAAGTCCCCAAACGATTGTAATTCCAACAGCATTTGTAATTCCACGTTTGTAATTCCAAGAACGATTGTAACTCAGAGCCTTTGTAATTCTAGGAGCGCTTGTAATCCCAGGAGAACTTCAATTTGCGAGAACGGCTGTAATTTTGAGAACGTTTGTAATTCCAAGGCCATTCCTAACTTTGAGAACGATTGTGCCATAATTCTGGAAGAGATTTTTATTCCGACAGCGTTTCTAATTCCATGAACGTTTGTTTTTCTGAGAGTGGTTTTAATTAATTTGAAGAGCGTTTGTAATTCCGAGAACATTCCTAATCAAAGAAGAATGTACATGCGAGAACGTTTCTGCTTCTGAGAACATGTATTTCTGACAACATTTGTGTTTGAGATTATTTTTATTTTTTTCAACGTTTGTTTTCGCTGCTGTATGTAATTCTGATATTTGTTAGGTCATAAAACAGTTATCATTCATTCATTCATTCATAGCCAGACGCCATAATCCCAAACGGGGTGGCCAAGGACTTGAGTTATTTGTTTTACAGGCAGGGGCACTAATCCTCCACCAACCCACGTTAGTTATGATATCCAAAAATTTGTACTGCAGAAAAGCCTTTTTTAACGAAACAATCATGAAGCCCAGGAATTTTTACTACAGAAAACCTTTATATTAATGAAATATTTTGTAACCCCTCGGTTTCACAAAAGAATGTGATTCAGAGGAAGTTCTCATTAAAAAAACAGAAAACTTTTATATTAACGAAATATTTTGTAACCCTTTCTTATTCACAAAAGTATGTGATTCAGAGGGAGTTCTCATTAAAAAAAAAAAAAAAAAGGAACACGTTTACTTTGAGAAAGTGTATATTAGCAGAAACTTGTGAAATTTTTAAAGTTAACATACATTTTTAGTTCCACACTGCTTGTAACTATTCAGCTATTTATAAGAAAAATGCGACTCCAAATATGTTTGTATTTAAGAGAAAATCTGCAATTGGCAGAGTATTTTTTATCCTAAGAATGTTTGTTGTTTCGAAGATGCTGAATTTGAGAAAACGTTTGTATTTCCAAGAATTTTTGCAATGCAGAGTGTTTTAACTTCCAGAAATGTTAGTAACTCAGAGAATGTTTGTATTCCCAAGAACGTTTTGTAACTGAGAGAACGTTTGTAATGGAGAGAACGTTTGTACTTTGAAGAACGGGTATACTTCAGAGTTCATTTGTACTTCCGCAAACGGTTGTAATTCTGAAAACCTGTATGTTTTAGTTAATGATTTTATTTTGGAAAACGTTTGTGATACGAACAACGTTTGTTCTTCCGAAAACTCTCGTTTTTCTTAGTTCCGACAGAATTTGTATTTTAGTAAATGTTTGTTGTGCAGAGGTAGACAGACTGAGAGCCAGACAGACAAATAGGAGGTATGGAGGGAGGGAAGAAGACAGAGTGGCAGATGAAGAGTAATACTGCAGTGCCTGAGAGAGAGAGAGAGAGAGAGAGAGAGAGAGAGAGGTTCTTTCTTCCTCTTAGTAGGGAATCACTAAAGCGATTAATTTCGGCAAGTAGTGAAATTGCCGAATGTTTTCCAGAGCTGAGTAAAGTCGTCACAGAAATAAAACTTTCGGAGGATTTTGCTGCCATTATGAGCTGAAGTAGATTAATACGTAGGTAGATAGATTGGGAAACAGAGAACTGAGGATCCACCATATCAGTAGAGGGAGAAAATGAACACTGTCTTATCAAGTGTAAAATGTCAAAATTGAGGTTGGAAACTGACCACTTTAAGCATCAGTACGGCAGTTAGGTAAGTAGTTAAATAGGCAGATAGACTGAAAATAAGCCAGAACCATACCAATAGAGTGAGAGAATGAACAGTATCTATTCCTGCGTGGAGTGGGCAGAGATGGATACTGGAAACTGTTTGACCTTTTGCTTGTCAAGTTGGTCGCGGTCATGTCGAGGGTCATGTTGTCTGAGGAGGGCAAGCCGCGACCTTTGACACCGCTGCTTCCCTCAGAGGTCTCTCATTGTACTACTGTGTGCAAAATAGGTGTAATGGTGGGTTTTTAAGTGCGTTTTTCTTTTTTTCCCCTTTTTTTGCTGTTGTAATGATATGGGATTTTCATATTTCTAATATTAGCTACTGACGTATTATTGCTATGTCTTCCAGGTAATGCATATCCCACATTATTTTTACTTAAGCTTGGACCAAAACCTCCTTCCATTTGTAGGCTATTTCACATAGTTCGGTGGCTGAAAAAGGCAATACTTCAGCTCTGCATCCTTTCCATAGCACTTCCTCATGACTAGCATCATATTCAGTTGTTAATATAATGCTGCAACTCACCAATCAAGATACAGAGACGGTAATTTTAGGCCAAATTAGAGCAAAAGCAATGTAATTTCCTTCCCACATACACAGCGATTGACAATTTACCTATTTGCATTCACTAACACCAGATTATTTTAGCCACTAGGAACTGTCTGACGTCTGAGAGCTAAATATGACTTGTTTTTATTTGGATCTAGTGTTGTGTTATTTTTCTTTTTCTTTTTTTTATCGTATTTCGAAAGTACCTCTAGGACAGTAATGTATAACGTTAATGGTGCTGACTTAAAAATACTCATACATTATTTATTACAAATTCAGTAAACACGATTCAATCCAGTAGCGGAAAATTTGGATGCACGAGTATTAGTGGGAAGGAGAGGGGAAGGGAAGGTATGAAAACAACAGACTAAGTGCTTACCTTGTTCATCCCCGATTTTTTTTTTTTTTTTTAATGTCGTACCCTAAGCACATTATTATATTCTGCTTCCTTTAACCAGTTGCAGGCAAAATCAGTTTCAAGCTGATATAACGATTTAATATAGTACTATAGGAAAGTAAACGAGTATAATAAGTGTAAATAGGAAGAGGGCGGAATCCTATATACCGTCAGCAAAATTAGGGAATGGTCTGGAAAAATCTGGGAATCAAACTTTAATGGAATAAGGTTTAATCCTTTTTAATCTGCTGTATATAATTAGTTTTCTAATTAACTTATATAATTAGATGCCTGAATATATTTTGAGTTCTTTACAAAATTCTCAAAATTAAACTGAGCTTTGGAGTTGACGTATCTTTAATCCTTTTTATTTTATTTTTTTTCAGCAGCTACATTTAGGCATTTCAGATATAAGCAATCTTCGTACACCTAGACGAAATCCTATAAGCACTTATGTTCGTTGGTAAATGATTGTACACAAACTAAATGAGGTTAACTCTGAAATTTCAAACTTTATAAGAGACGTTTGCTTTAAACTGTTCACAGGTATCATCACTGTAATCACGTTAATTTGAAGTTGCATAGTTAGGTCGTGAATAAAACTAAGTGTGCATTCATTTTCATTGAAGTTAAAACTATGTACCGGTATATTATTGCTTGTGTACAGAAGTTGAAAATAGACATTGTTATTCCATATTTTGCAAAACTTAAATCATAATGGAGGTAGGTATCGTTATATCATAATGCAGGTAGATATCTTTATATATTTATATTTAAAGGAAGAATTATACGTCGAAGTTTGCATTTAAAGTTGGAATTTTCAAGACTAATAATTCTGTAATAGTAAGCTTGCTTAAATTATTTTAAAAGCGAATATATAGTAAGCTAACACTGGAGGTCATTGTCAGCATTCGTTTTATTATGCACTGAGTTTTTATAGCCTATCGTCGTGCTGTTACAAATTTGTTTTAGCAAATTTAATTCAGCCTATCATCGTGCCGTTTCTAGTTTGTTTAAATTTCAGTCCATATTTTGGAAAACTTTAACTTGTCTGAGGTGCCAACTGTTTCTGTCGCTCCATTTGATCTCACAATCGGCAGTTCCCTGCTAATGGTCGTCGTCTTCTCTCCTTCCTCCTTGTTCACGCCGCTATCGCAGCTTCACCTCATCCCCCCCCCCCTCCTACTCCTCCTCTTCATCCACCTTGCACTTACCATCTCATTTCCGAGTCTTACTATCTCCTTTCGAACTCTTACGATTCTGCTTCGAAGTGTTACGATCGTGCTTAGAAATTTTACAATCGTGATTCGAAGTCTTACAGTCATGTCCCGAAATCTTATACCCCAGCTTTCAGCTCTTCAAATTAAGCTTCATACTACGATGATTCTGCTTCTTTCAAACTAGTTTTCGCTTGTTTCGAAACCTCACGACCGTGCTTCGGGCAGTTAGTCAATCCTGTTTTCAACTCTAATGATTCTGATTCAGCCCCTTTCATTACTCTTTTGAATTATTATAGCCTTGCTTTAAGAATCTGCTCTGAACTCTTGTGTTCTTATTTCAGAGAGTAATAATTCTGCTTCAGACTCTTGCGACCTAGCTCACTTACATTCCTGTCCGAAGCTTCTGCAATTTATCTTTGGAACATTTTTTCTTTACTTTTACGAATGAATATGATCGTACTTCATTATCGCATGATCCTGTTTCAGCCTCTTACAAACAGACATCTGCTTCTTACAATCGAAGTTGGCCTTTTATGATAAGCTTTTAGCCTCCCATTCTGTTCGTGTGAATCATTTTATAAAATCATTTTGATCACATACTTTAATTTTCTCTGCAGTTGGACATTGGAGATTAATATCCGTCCATTGTCCTACAGTAAAAAAACGAGGCAGTGAACAGTGACTTTTGAACCGAGTAATAAGATTTTTGGAGTCCAGCAAACTTTTCAAAATATTATATGTTTCAAAAGTTTTCTCTTAAAAACTGGATCGATAGTACTGTCCGCAGCTGCACCTGTCAGGTCCTTTCTTATGACTTTAGTTTAAATCTGATTATTTTCACCTCCACTCTCCCTACTCCATCTCACGCCCACCATGTCCGTTCTGCCCTATCTATAATTCTCCAACCGGTATCCCCTCCCTCTCACATCCACTCCATTTCCCCAGTCACACCGCCACCCTTTCCTTGCCCCTCTCCCTCTCACCACCATTTCCCCCATTCCCATCAATTATCCACCCTTCTCAGTCCCCCCTCCTCAGTCATCTCTACTCCCCCACCTTTCCCAGGCCCTCTCCCTTTCACCTTGTTCACCTTAATTCCCACAATACCTCCACTCATTCTCATCCCTCCTTGTCTTTCTCCCATCTTTACTCTCGTTGCCTCATCATCCATACCCATCTCAAGTCTTCCCTCCCTCTCTTCCATTTCTCTTCCTCCTTCATCACGCACCTCCACCCTTAATACTTCCACTACACCTTCCCCATCATCTCCACTCTTCACTAATGCCTCCCCTGTACTTCCACCCACCCACCCCATCACCTTTTCCACTCTCCCATCATCCTCACCTCACCCAACACATCCCTCATCACATTTACCTCCACTCCCCTTCCCCTTCACACATTCCCTAGTCCCCTTTCCTCTCTTCCCTACTCCCCAGCATCCACTACTCTTCCATCCTCCCCTTCCTCCATTCCCTCATCACCCATTCCCTTACCCCATTCTCCTCTCCCGTTCTAACCAATATTCGTTCCCCCTCCACTCTTCCCCTTCACCCATCGTCTCCATTTTCTCTCTCCCTTCTCACCTACATCCATTCCCCTTCCACCCTTCTCCTCGCCCATTCCCTTGTCCCCATTTCCCCCAGACAGCTCCTCAAGCACCGTAAAACGCACCATAAAGATTGATCATTACCCTTGACACTCCCTGCTCCAGCGTCCCCCTTGGCAATTTCCTTCCCAATCACACACACACCCCGATAAAACGCGCTGTGGGGGAGTCCTGAGGTGGCGCCGGAAGAGTACCGATCGTGAGAGGGTACGGGCTTGCAAGAGGTCGTAAGGGTTCGAAGCGTATGTGAGAGTTCAGAATGCTGCGGCAAGGATTCGAAGCATGTGTAAGGGTTCGAGAAGATTGGATCATACAAGGGCGAGGTGATAGTTTGCAATATTTTTTGTAAGAATTCGAAACATTTGTGAGAATTGAGTTTTCAGTGGCAAGGATTCATAGCATTTGCAAAAGGTCGAGAGAATAGGTTTGTAGAATGTGATGGTATATGGTTCGAAACATTTGGTAAGGGATCTAAGGGTTTACAAGAGTTGGGTCAGGGATAAGAGCTTGAAACACTGA
>NC_136969.1:32099148-32171648 GCF_032717465.1 Coenobita brevimanus
AAATGTAGGTAGGAAGAGTAACATAAAAAAATTGATTTAAAACTGCCACCCCACTCCATTTTTTTTTTTTTTAATAACAACAGAGGAAGGAAAAACGAATGAATTAAAAAAAATGAAAAAAAGCTTAGACTGGCTTAGTTTTCAAAGAGTTGAGATTTCCCAGTGCCGAGTGAAATCATATGCGAGAGATACGATTAAACTGTCAATCATTTGGCGAGAGATAGAATAAAATACTAAATCATGTGGCATTAGAATTAAACTAGAATGTGTTTCCTCTCCCTACTTCTTTCACTACATGGGCGACTTTTGCTGTGGATTTTTGTCAACACCAGACGGTTTCAGTCAACTTAGGACAAAATATAAAACTAGAGAGGGAGTTTGAAATAACCTCTTTACTATGAGAGGCAAAGGGGAAAAGTTATCTGATGGAAAGGGTTAATTTATCTCTATCTATCTCTATCTATCTATCTATCTGTCCATCTGTCTATATCAGTGTATATCTACCTATCTGTCTATTTATTTATCTATTATTATTTACCATGGGATAGACAAACCGATATTGGAAAAAAAACAAAAAAAATTCCCTGCCTTCACTGCCTGTGGTAAATCGCCTAATCTTGAACTTAATGGCCGTGTGCTTAAGCCTTAAAGCGCAAGGTGAAGTGCAGAACCCTTATTATTGACATTCATGGAACGCCTGTGGTTTATACGTTTAGTTAGCCTGCATCCCACATTACAGATATGCAGCCAGCAGTACTATAGGAAGCTTCATTTTCATCTTTGTCAAGTACGTCAAGTATCATCATAATTTTGGGGTCTGCTTTCCACTTTTAAATTTCAGGTTTAAGCCTACGACCATAATATTGAGAATTGCCATATACTGGATTTTAGTGAGAAATTGTTCAAGTATTGTTTCATTGAGCCTTGAGTAAGGGTAGCGATGGCCATTTTGTGTGTGTGTGTGTGTGTGTGTGTGTGTGTGTGTGGTTTACTGACGAGGTGTGAACATCAAGGGACACGTAGAGACTAGGGGATGAGTTCAATTTGTGTGTACTGCGGAGAACAAAGGAATACACGAAAAAATGGATGCGTTTACAGAGACTTTAAGACATGGAGACCAAGGGATGTATTAAACTATGTATACAGCAGAGCTAAGGTTTACATGAAAAATATCTGTGTGCGTTTACAAATACTAACATAAAATGTAACCAAGGCTACTGAGTTGAAGGCAATGTAAAGCTGAATGCCTGTGTGCACATAAGAGTTCTGTGTGTACATGTGTGTGTGTGGATATGGTAGGCTTGTCTGTACATGAAACATCGTCTGAAGATACGGGAAGTTTTTGTGTGTGTATTAAGGCGTTGTAAAGCAAGCAAGTACAGTACATAAAAGCGTTATGTGTGGGTGCGTACAGGAAAAGACATGTACGTGTAACAGAGTGCGTGTATGTGTAAGAGTATGTGTATGTGTAAGTGCGTGCATATGTAACTGCGTGTATGTGTAACAGCGTATGTGTAATTGCATATATGTTTAACAGTGCGTGTAGGTGTAGATGTAATAGTGTGTGTTTATATGTAACAGAGTGCTTGTATGTGTAGCAAAGTGAGTGTATATGTGTAGTAATCACAGTATAGACCCAACCCACCCCCCAACGCCTTCCACTTCCCCCCAGTTTAGCAGCGGGGGCACTGAAGGTTTATTGTGGCACTCAGCTTATATAGCCTGTCGTAGTTCACGCTGCCGCCGCTGTACCTATAGTGGCGCAGCTCTGGTAATCAGCTCCCCGGTGGCTCATGACTCTTTTGTGATTTGTTGGATTTCATAGATATTTGTGTGATTTCTGTTAATAGTTTTAGGGGTTTGCGAGATTTTTAGTTGTAATTTGTAGGTGTATGATTATTATAAAGGTGAGATGAGGTCGGCAACCGGTCAACTCTGGAACTGCCTATGACCTCCAGTCTTTTAAACGCATTGTGTCCAGGCATCTTTAAATGATCGGATCCTGAATTTGGCTCTCTGTTATTATATTTTTATTGTTCTTGGAGGGAACAGTCTTGGGTTTCCGGCCTTTGGTTCCTTCTTCCTGGCAAAAAAAAAAAAAAAAAAAAAAAAAAAAATCATTCAGTGTAGTGCTGCCATTCGGTGACTACACGTAGCGACAAACCAAATTATTTCCTCTAACTTATGAAACCATTTTCTGCGTCGCTTGATAACCACACATCTTATGAATGGACACCAAATGATCTAATGATTTACGACGCCCCACTTAGATATGGCCCATGAGGATTTAGGTCCAAGGGCTGGTTGGGGTTTGTTGCTCACATAATGTCTCTCATCTCGGCCTTGGACGCTTCTGGTAGGAAAAGGAAGTGCTGAATTATAGGTGGAATTTTCGGTAGTGGTAAACTGTGTGTGATTTTATTGGTGGTTCTTGAGGTTATTATTTGTTTTACTGTTAATTTTTGTTAAACTGGATGCAATATGTCAGTTTTTCATTATTCTTGACACCCATATAATTGTATTCAGCTTTCAATAGACATTTTGTAAGCGAGGGGATTAATATATTGTCTCTAGACTTTTCACGCCAGAGGATTCCCAAGTTAGATAAAGTTACATAGAAGTAGCAGGAATAAAAAATATATAAGCCATCATAGTGTTAGGATAATGACATTTTCTTTAGCCTTTTTTTTTTTATTATTTTTTCTTTATTTTTTTCAATTCTGCATCCACCCCAGATTGCTCATACCAGTTTATTTTTTTTATATTCAGGCATTTATTTCCACTTTTGGCCGCCATGTTAGCACCTAAATTTTCAGTTTTGTGATATTCCCTTCGATTTTTTTTTGCGTTGCTGTACGTTTTGTTTCGCGTCGTGTGTGTGTGTGTGTGTGTGTGTGTGTGTGTGTGTGTGTGTGTGTGTGTGTGTGTTTATGCCATTAGTGTCATGTGTAGTGTTTTTTTCTCAGTATGTTTTGTCAGTGATTCTGTTTTGGGGGTCTTGTTTGTGTTCGTGTGTGTGTGTGTGTGTGTGTGTGTGTGTGTGTGTGTGTGTGTGTGTGTGTGTGTGTGTGTTGTCAGGTATACTTTTATGTTTTTCTCTGTTCGTTTAGTTCTTCTTGTGTCGTGTGTGTGTGTGTGTGTGTGTGTGTGTGTGTGTGTGTGTGTGTGTGTGTGGACATTTTTTTTATCAATTTGGATTCTGTAGTGTCACGTCGATTAGTGTCGTTTTCGATATTTTTATTTTCCTTTACGCAAACGACTCCAACCATGACCGTAATTCCTGCGTGTTTTTATTGCCCCTCTCTTATAACTTTTGGGGGATGTGTCTGCGGCCACAACGTCCACTCATATTGCCCTTTTTATTGCTCCTATTGCCCTTTTTTTGACGCCCACTATTGCCCCATCTCTTATTGCTTTATTTGTAGTAGAGCCTCGCCATTCCCGACTGAGAGAAAACCTGGTATGGAAAGAGTGAGACTGGCGTAAGTGGAATTTCACACCGTCAGACACGTAAGGTAAATATAATGTGGTACAGTGACGTCCGCTAATATTGTCCATCTTGCATCGCCCACTATTGCCATATCTCTCTCAAATGCAACACCCACGTCCACTAATTGGTCTAAGGACTGAATATCTGCCTTTGCTTTGTGACCTTGACCCTCGACTTACTGCCCTCAAAATCAAAGTACTTCATCCTTGCCTGACCCTTAACCCTTCCAAGTTTTGTCCGGTTCAGATCAAAGTTGAGTTAACCTTGCCATGTGACCTTACCCTTTGACCTTTTCTTGTGACTTTAACCTTTGACGAATTATCCTCAAAATCTAGTGTCTTTTTTCTTACTTTGAATCTTCCCACAAAGTATGGTCAAAATCTGATAAAATCTTTGTGGACCTTGCCATGTGACCTGTTATTCCAAAAAAAAAAAAAAAAAAATGTAGATTAGCTCATTGTCTGTTCCTCAACCTTTCCACCAAGTTTGGTTTAAATAATATCCAAACCGTGTTATTTCGTTCATACAGTCACTCGGCAACGGCCCTTCCTTCCATGACACATCCCCCTCCCTCATAAACTCACCCCGCCTTGTTCTCTTTCACCCTCTCTGTTTTCTACCCCGCCTTGTTCTCTTTCATCCTCTCTGTTTTCTGTTGTCACTCCTCTTTAACCACCCATCATTCATCAACACTGCTTACCCTGATGTGTCACCCACCTTGCCTCTTCTTCTGTCCCGCTTGCCTCCTTTTCTGTCCAGCTTGCCTCTTTTTCTGTCCCACTTGCCTCTCTTTCTGTCCCACTTGCCTCTTTTTCGTCCCACTTGCCTCTTTTTCGTCCCACTTACCTCTTTTTCCGTCCCACTTGCCTCTTTTTCTGTCCCTCTTGCCCCGTTTTCCGTCCCACTTGCCTCTTTTTCTGTCCCAGTCACCTCTTTTTCTGTCCCGCTTATCTCTTTTTCTGTCCCACTTGCCTCTTTTTCTGTCCCATTCACCTCTTTTTCTGTCCCGCTTGCCTCTTTTTCTGTCCCACTTACCTCTTTTTCCGTCCCACTTGCCTCTTTTTTTTGTTCCCACTTAGTAACGACCCTCATACCAGAACACACTACCTTCCCTCAAATTCTCACTCCGCCTCGGTTTATGATTGTCCCTACGCAGTAACGACCCCTTAGCCCAAGAGACGCCACCCTCCTCGTATGCCCCCCCCACACCTTTCCTGTATATCCCCCTACTCAGTAACGACCTCCCTTCTCGATATACCACCCTCTTTCGTGTGCCCACCCACCGCCTCCCTCCATCTTCTCTCTCTCCACCTTTTTGGTCTCTCCTTCTCATTCTATTTACCATTCTGAAAAAAAACAAAAAAACAAAACGGAAATTAGGAGGAGAAAAGGGAAACACTGGCTAAGTTAAGTATATAGTCCTGTAGTCTTTACCCTCCTTTTCGGCATAGGGGTCCGAGGTTAGGCTTGTTAAATACAGAACATTAACCCCTGCACGACGATGATTATTTTAACTAGGGAACCACCAGACGATTTTTTTCAGTTTGTCATCCACCCAGTAGTGCTATAGTGAAGGCTGTGTCTAACCCCTCCAGCTCGAAAAATCTCCCTTCAGTTGAATAAAATCGTCTGGAGATATCAAGAATTAAGCAGTGTAGCTTCGTAATAGTCCAGATAATTAACCTGGCCAACACTTACTGGAGCAAATTACTGGATTGAAAATAAGTACAAAATTACTAGATGTGGGAGCTTCAGAACCCTCCGGTTGATGTTCTTAGTGTGATATCGTGTGGAAGAGGGATTTCGTGTGGTGTGGAGCGGTGTGGCGTGGTGTGTTAAGGTGTAGTGCTGTGTGGTTTGGTGCGATGTGGTATACAAAAGTCGCTCTAGTCTCCAGGAGTGAAAGACATTGTCTCCGAAATTCTTCAATGAAAGACATATTGTTAGAGCCGCTCCTAGAAGTGCTCCCACATCTATAAATCCTCAGTAACATCTTGGATTCGAACAGTTGCGCGTAAGGCCTTTCCATCTCCGACTTAGTTTAGCGGCGACAAACAACAAGGCGTCTCTAGATTAACAGAGAGTGGGAAAAACAAAATAAACAATCAGGGCAGAGTACTAAACAGGCTTACGGATAGAAAACCGATTTGAAGCTTCACCCACGCGCTGCTTCGGTCACGCCATTGCTTCGAATTTTTCCTCTGTTTCGCAGGCACTTTCGCTCACCCCCGCCCTCTGAATACGTCTATAACTCCTCTCCAGTAGGATAGTCCGGCGCTGTTATGTAGTTGTTTGGTTGTAGGTGGGTGAGTTAGTGAGGTGCTTCGCTTTGTCTGGGGTCTGTACTTCGAAGCTACGAGATTCAATACCCGATAATAACGCGTAGGTTGGGGGAGAGAGAGAGAGAGAGAGAGAGAGAGAGAGAGAGAGAGAGAGAGAGAAAGAGTCATTCATGAAGGTGTCACCCACAATTTCTCATGCCGTCGACTCTCCCTTCTCTACATTATCCCGCTGGGGAAAGTTTGGGACCTAAAAACCAAGAACGCCAGAAGTAAAGCCTTGACCCACGGAAAAATGTCTCGAAATGCTGAAAGAATTATCGTAAATGCTGAGAAAAATGTTCGTACATGTTTAAGGAGTGATCATAAATGCTAGAAAAAAAATGCTCCTAAATGCTAACAGAATTATCGTAAATGCTGGAAAATGTCCCTGAAGGATTAAAGAATTATCATAAATAGTAGAAAAACATGTTCTTAAATGCTCAAAGAATTATCGTAAATGCTGGGGAAAATGTTCCTAAATTCCCAGAGAATATTCGTAGCTTCTGGATAAGTATCCCAAAACTTTTAAAGAATTATCATGCTGGAACATTTCCCCTTAATGCATAATGATCGTATATACTGGAAAATGTCCGGAAGTGCTGAAAGAATGATGATAAATGCTAGAAAAATGCTACTAAATGCTCAAAGAACGATAGTAAATGCCAGAAAAAGCCCCTAAATGCCTAAAGAATGATCGTAAATGCTAGAAATATGCCCCTAGATGATCGTAAATGCTAGTCAAAAATGTTCGTAAATGCTCAAAGAATTATCTTGAAAGAAAAAAAAAAAGTCCTAAATGCTCAAAGAATGATCGTAACTTCTGGAAAATGTCGCTAAATGCCCAAAAAATTATCGTCATTGCTACAAAAATTGGTCCTAACTGCTAAAATAATTATCGTAAATGCTAGAAAATATGTCCTTAAATGCTCAAAAGAATATACGAATGCAGCAGAAAAATGGAGACAAAAAAGAAAATCAGAAATATATCTTTGTCAGAAAAGTTTCGAAATGTTAAAAAAAAAAAAAAAATCTTAAATGTCGGAAAAATGCCCGCAAATGCTTCTTAAAATTTAAATGTCGAAAAAATGCCCACAAATGCTTCTTAAAATTCCCTGATTAATCGAAAAATGTGATTACCGGAGTATGTGCGTAAATTCAAATTACTCTTTATATCGTAGAAACTCTTAAAAAATACGACAGAATATTTAAATGATGGTGAAAGCGTCCAGAAATCAGAAAAAAACAAAAAAAGAATTCCTGCCAAAATATATAAATGTCTAATTTTCCTCACTGTCAAAACTACTTAAATAGGCTACAAATAATGGCCAAATATGTCAGAAAGTATCTAGTAATATCATAAGATATATCTCTATGTCAGAAAGTATCTAGTTATATCATAAGATATATCTCTGTTTTCCATACATGTGTAAAGGCCAGAAAATTATCCCATATTGTTCTAAAACTAAACCAACTCATCTACCTTGGACGACTGTAAATTCCTTCCCAGCAGCCCACACCACAAATAATCAGTATTCCACAGCACTGAACTACTACTTTACACCCGGGTAAATTATGGAACACTTGGCACCTGCTTCACCACACTACACCATACCACACCACATAGCACCACACTACACTACACTGCACTACACTACACTACACTACACTACACTACACTACACGACACTACGTCTGCACGGTACTTTGATCTTCCACCGGAGCACAACTACACACCCCACCAAATTACACTCAACATACTCCATCACATTCATCCACAGTCACACCGCAACACATTCATCCACAACCACACTCCACCACATTCTTCCCTACAACACACCCAGCCACACTACACTTGACTCCCACCTCACCATATGTACCAGACCCTTAGGACACCATACCACACCACATTTGCCCTTTATCATACTCTAACACACTCTACCACACACTACATTGGACTCACCGTAACACACACACACACACACACACACACACACACACACACACACACACACACACACACACACACACACACACACACACACACACACACACACACACACACACACACACACCTTTCCACCTGCTCCACCACCACAACCCCGCTGGGAGAAGGTATAGGGAAGTAGGTAGGTCGGTAAATAGGTAGGTAGGTAGGTAGGTAGGTCGTTGGGCAGGTAGGTAGGTCTCTCCTCAGTGAATATACCAAAACTCAATACTTTTTTCTTTACTCACTAGGAGCCCGAGCGAAGAAGCAAAAAAATGTATATATAAAAAGAAACGAGACATTCTGAAACTTGCTCTCCCTGATCACTTTCTTATGATGACCTGAAGTTTCTTGGGCAGTGTTTGAAGTTCCAGTGAGTTTTTTTTTTCACTTTTTTTTTGGGGGGGGGAGTGGGGTCGATGCTTGCAAAATAAGTGCGTGAAGTCAGAAAGGGAATGTGTGTGAAGGTGTGTGTGTGTGGGGGGGGTAAGTGTGTGTGTGGGGGGGAGGGGTAAGTGTGTGTGTGTGTGTGTGTGAGAGAGAGAGAGAGAGAGAGAGAGAGGGGGGGGATAAAGCAGGAAGTAGAAACGAACGCAAATAAGAGAAGCCAAATAAGGAAAGGGATATAAAAAAGGGAGAGAGAGAAATCTAGAGTACCAGAAGAGAAAGTGGGGTGAAGAGAAGGAAGATAATGTGAAAAGAGCGAAAAAGAGAGAATAATTCAAGTAAGGAATGTGTGTGTGTGTGTGTGTGTGTGTGTGTGTGTGTGTGTGTGTGTGTGTGTGAGAGAGAGAGAGAGAGAGAGAGAGAAAAGGTCAAGTCTTGAATACAGTAGCTTAGGTGTCGGGGGTAAAAAATAAAAAGTCGGTATAAGCCTTTTGACTCTCTCTCTCTCTCTCTCTCTCTCTCTCTCTCTCTCTCTCTCTCTCTCTCTCTCTCTCATCCACTCCACTTTATGTTTCTGCTCCTTCTACTAATTTCTTCTCTCTTCCTCCCTCTCCCTTTCATTTCCTCTCTCCTCTTCCTTTAATTTTCCTTCTTTCCTCCCCTGTTTCCTCCTCTTCCGGTATTTGCTCATTTACTTGTGTTTATACAGTTGTGTTTTTCTGTTTTGTTAAAAGGTTGTCAGATCTGGAGTGTGTGTGTGTGTGTGTGTGTGTGTGTGTGTGTGTGTGTGTGTGTGTGTTTTCTCATTAACCCTTTCAACACGAGTGTATTTTTCAATCTCTTTACTGTTTTATTTTTATTAGGAAGGCATCTTGTAATAAAAATTCCAACGTCAATTTCCAGTTCATTTTTTTTTTTTTTTTGCCTTCTTTCTTCTTTTTCCAGACTACTTTACTTTGCATAGGGAAAAAAAACTCGTACTGAAGAGGTTTTATAATTTTTTTATTTTTCTTTATTTTCCTATTAGCATTCTCCTTTTTTTTTTTTTTTGCCCTTCTTCTTTCTCTTAGTAATGTATTGTCTCTTATGTACTGTGTCATTGTAATGTGTCAGTACGGACCTCATTGTTTGTTTTAATCTTTTCTTTAATCTACTCAGTTCTATTATATATCTAATCTGTCATATTTCTTCATTATTCGTATTCGCTTCCATTCTTTTTGTGTGTTTTGCCTCGGCCTTTGTCCAAGAATTTTTTCCTACTTTCTTGCGCTTCTCCCAGTCTTCGGTCATTCTTCTCAGTGCCTACGTTTCTGATTTATATATTCTCTTTCCTAATTTTTTTCTGCTTTCTTCATCGTCATATTCCGTTGTTTATTTCTCCTACAGTTTCCTATCCTTCATTCTTAGCCCACTCAGTCTCAGGAAGTCCTGTGTATTTCATTCTTGCCACCTCCAGACGATGTTATAGAGTTTAAGAAGAACCTGAAGGAGTGTAGAAGTCAATTTAAGGCTATATGCAACTCCCTAAGCTTCAGAAATCTCACCAGCAAAATATAAATTTGTCTGGAGGTAACTTGAATATATGAGCTAATACTTTATTTTAGCGATGAAGTGAATTATTCTTTTCCCATATATTCTTTATCATTTTTTATCCCCATCATCATCATCATCATTATCATCATCGTTGTCATCGTCATCTTCATCCTTTTTCTTCTGTCTGTCGTAATTTCCTTTCTGTATCTCTTTCACTTTCCACACCATTTTAAGCTAGTTCTCATTCTTTATCCTTCCTTTTTCTCTTCCACAATACTCTCTCTCTTCTTTTTCCTGCGTCCTCAGTACTTTCACATTCCTTTTTTCTTATCAGTTTCTTCTTATCTCATTTCAGCTCTCATGTTATCTTGTCCTTATTGCATTTTCTCTCCATCTCTACATCTAAATCCCTCTTCTTGTGTATCCTATTCCAATCTTTATTCTGTTTTCTCAATTTCTTCGCTACACGCTTAAACTCCTTATCAGATTTCCATCCTCCTCCTCCTCCCACCACCATCACCACCACCACCACCACAACTACTACTGCTACTACTACTACTTATGCATCTTACATTTATGATCATAATTCGTACGTTTATGGTCGTGTTCTACTTTTTTATTTTCTTATGTTATTTCCTTTCATGTTTATTTTTTTTTTTTTCGTATCCCCCATTCTTCTTCTGTCCTTTTATTCTGTCCAGCTTTAGCCTCTTCTTCTCAGTTCTCCCAATTATTTTTTTTCACATCTTCGTGCCCTGCTCCTCCTTACTGTCTCTCATTTTCAGTAGTCTCTTATTACACCCGTGCTCGCGAAGTGAGAGCGGGCGTCATGTTTTTCTGGATTGTGTGTGTGTGTGTGTGTGTGTGTGTGTGTGTGTGTGTGTGTGTGTGTGTGTGTGTGTGTGTGTGTGTGAGAGAGAGAGAGAGAGAGAGAGAGAGAGCAAAATAAAGAACAATTTTTATCCGATATTAGTCAGATTTTCGGGAGGTGGAGGGACAGTCAAGGGTTCGGCTTTTCTTTTTTAATAACAACAAATCAGAAAGCCAAGGTCATGGGGCTGCGTCAGTGCTAACCTAGTAATGTCAACTTTAAAAGAGTTTACCAGACATTACTGAAATTTAATGGAAGGGCTAAAGAAAATGGAAGAACGTAAGGGTTTGGTTTTGAGAACAGTCAGCCGGAAGTCAAAACAGTCAGCCGGAAGTCAAAACGGTCTGCCGGAAGTCAAAACAGTCAGCCAGAAGTCAAAACAGTCTGCCGGAAGTCAAAACAGTCTGCCGGAAGTCAAAACAGTCTGCCAGAAGTCAGGAACACAGGGTCAGGTCTGAGATTGCCCAGTGTGTAACGTTGTGAACAAGATGAATAGAGTAGTTTTGTTTTGATTTGGACCAGACTTGGTGGACGGGTTGCGGGTCAGGCTAAGGTTGATTTATTGCATTTGAAAATAAGTCAAAGGTCAGTGTTACATTTTTTTTTTTTAATGCGAGAAAGAAGGAACCAAAGGCTAGGAGCCCACAAATTGTTCCCTCCAAGAAAAAACAAAAACGAGATAACAGAGAGCCAGTTTCAAGATCCGTACATGGCGAGGTCTGCTTTTATTTTCCCCTTTTTATCTCCTGTGGAAGGGTTCGGGGTAAAGCAAGGCTGTAATGATTAGTTTTTTTTAGAACTTAGTCAAAAGTCAAGGTCAGAGGTAAAGGCCACTGGATAAGATCATTTCAAAGTTTTTATCTCAGTTCGATCAAATTGGGTGGAAGTGTTAAGGGTCAGGCAAAAATTAATCAGTTCGAATTTGAGTTTTGAGTCACGGGAAAAAATGGTGAGCGCCGATGTTGCTGTCTCCTAGTACTCCTTCTTGTCCTTGTATTTTTGTCTTTTCTTGTGTCTTTGTATTTACATTCACTTCCTTCTAATATCTTTGTATTTGGTTTCACTTCCTTCTAATCTCTTTGTAATTACTTTCTCTCTCTTCTAATCTCTTTGTATTTACTTTCTCTTTAATCTCTTTGTATTTACCTTCTCTTTAATCTCTTTGTAATTACTTTCTCTTGTCTTCTTTCTTCCATTCTCTTTGTAATTACTTTCTCTTGTCTTCTTTCTTCCATTCTCTTTGTAATTACTTTCTCTTTCCTCTAGTCCTTGTTATCCCATCTTTACCACATTTTCTCCACGTCCACTCTCCCGGTCATTATATTTCTCCCCTTTCATCAGTGCCTTTATCATAATCCTTTTCTCCTTTCCCCTTCCTTTCCTCCTCCTCCTGCCTGTCTCTTCTTCCTGTCTTCGCCCCTCCCCCCGCCCCCCTCCTTTCCCTTTCCTCCTCCTCCTCCTCCTCCTGTCTCTCTGTTCTTCCTTTTTTTGCCCCCCTCCCCCCTTCCCCCTCTTGCCAGCTCGTGCCAGAGGTTGGGATCCGAGACGCCTGGAAAGTATTGCAAAACTCATCGCATTCCAGAAGAGTGTTGGAGAGAGAGAGAGAGAGAGAGAGAGAGAGTAGTGGGGTGAGCATGAGTGGGTAAGTAGGTGGTGTAAATGAATGGGTCTGGATGAGTGGGTGGATGGGGTGAGAGGACGGGTGTAGGTGTGGATTAATGGGATGGGAGGTTGTGTGTGGGATGTGGATGCGGGATGGGGGAGCGAGGATGGGTGAGAGGTGTGCAGGGAGGAGAGAGAGAGAGAGAGAGAGAGGAATAAGGTGAGGGAGGGAGAAGAGTGAGACGGTTGAGGGGGGGAGAGAGAGAGAGAGAGAGAGAGAAAGAGAGAGAGAGAGGAAGTAATGGGGAGAAGAAGGGAGGAGAGAGAGGCAGGGAAGGGATTACTGTGAGGGAAAGTGAGAAAAAGAGAGAAAAGAGGGAGAAGACTGAGAGAGATTGGAAGAGGTAAAGATTGAGAGAGACAGGGAGAGGTAAAAGGGAGAGATAGGGAGAAGGAAAGAGAGACAGGGAAGGGAGTAATGTAAGGAGGAGTGAGAGGGAGAGAGAGAAGAGGGAGAACACAGAGAGAGATAGGGAGAAGTAAAGGGGAGAGAGGCAGGGAGGTGGGGAGAAAAGGCGAGGAGCTAAATTGAAGACAGCTGGGAGAGGAGGAGGGTTAAGTGGGTGGGTGCAGACGATTGGATTGGTGGAGTGGGAGGGTGGATGCGGGTGGGCGAACTTTGTGTGGGTGCAGTGGAAGGGTAAAGGTGTGGATGGGCTGTTTGGAAGCGTTAGGTGGATTTCTAAGATTGTTGGTTGGTTTGGTGGTGTGGGTAGGTGAGTGGATGTAGAGAAGTTAGTTATTAATTTGCCTAGAGAAATTTAGGATGTATGTGGATGGGTGGATATAGGATGGATTGGTGGAATGGGGAGAGTGTGGAAGGAACTGGAACGAATGGGGAGAAGGGAGAAGTGATAATGTTGAGTGGGATGGGTGAGGAGGATGGGGGAGAGAGTGAGGAGGTGAGGAAAGATGAGGAGGAGGATGGTGAGGAAGTGAGGAGAGGGAAGGGGAGGGGATGTGTGTGTGTGTGTGTGTGTGTGTGTGTGTGTGTGTGTGTGAGAGAGAGAGAGAGAGAGAAAGAGAGAGAGGTCTTTGTATGGGTATAAGAGTGTGTAGATAGGGTCTTTTGTGAAGGTCTGAGGTCCGGGCTCTCATCAGATTAGGAGTTTTAATAGCATCTTTTCCTTACCGATTTATTTATTCATTAATTTATTTTCCATATTAAACCACAATAATCGCATCCTGTTTCTGTGTTTAATGTGTGTGTAGATTGCGTAAATAAACTCTATGTATTTATCAGTCTGTAGCCATAAGCTGAAATAAACATCTATCTCTGTATCTCTCTACCTGCTTATCTATCTACCTAGCTAATTATCTATCTAGTTTAACAGTGAGTGAGAATGGGGCTTCAATGGGTTAGGTCGGTTTCAATGGTTAGTGTAATGGGTGGCCTGTGTGGGTGTAGGTGGGTGTGGGAGGCATATAGAGAGAGGTAAGTGGGTGTAACTAAGTACCGTATTCTGAATGGCTTGGGGAGATATCGTATCACCTCTTCCGTAGCGATTCATCCTGCGTATGACACCTCAGTATCTTATTTTATTTCTTATGGATTTTTGTTTTGTTATTGTGTTATCTTGTTATTTTGTTTATCTTGTTATTTTGTAACTCTTTTGTTATTTTGTTATTGATGTAAACTTCGTCGATATAAAAGTGATAGAAATACGATTAAATGTGTGAAAAGTATTTAAGTAGGGTGGATGGGTGTGTGAAGTATTTAAGTAGGGTGGATGGGTGTGTGAAGTATTTAAGTAGGGTGGATGGGTGTGTGAAGTATTTAAGTAGGGTGGATGGGTGTGTGAAGTATTTAAGTAGGGTGGATGGGTGTGTGAAGTATTTTAAGTAGGGTAGATGGGTGTGTGAAGTATTTAAGTAGGGTGGATGGGTGTGTGAAGTATTTATGTAGGGTGGATGGGTGTGTGAAGTATTTAAGTAGGGTGGATGGGTGTGTGAAGTATTTAAGTGGGGTGGATGGGTGTGAGAAGTATTTAAGTAGGGTGGATGGGTGTGTGAAGTATTTAAGTAGGGTGGATGGGTGTGTGAAGTATTTAAGTGGGGTGGATGGGTGTGAGAAGTATTTAAGTGGGGTGGATGGGTGTGAGTAACTTAGGTGGATGTGGATGAGTGTGAGAAGTATTTAAGTAGGGTGGATGGGTGTGAGTAACGAAGGTGGATGTGGTTGACGTTTATATTGATGTGTGAGAAGTATTTAGAAAAGGATGGATGAATGTGAGTGACTTAGGTGGATGTGGATGATGTTGATATTGGTGTGAATTATACCCACGTGGATGTGAAGAAGGCTTAGGTGGTTGTGAATGAGATTTTTATGTGAATGAGACCATAGGAAAGTAATTACATAATGTACACAAACCAAGAAATTGACTCCAACGATATGAGAAACAGTAATTACAGTGATGATGATGATGATGATGATGATGATGTTGTTGTAGGTGGTGGTGGTGGTGATTAAAATGACAAAAAAATTGCCTCCACGATAAGGAAGGTTGAAATGATAATGATGATGATGTAGATAGTGGCGGTGGTAGTGGTGGTGGTGATAATAGGCGGTGGTAGTGGTGGTGATGATGATGAAGATAGTGGCGGTGGTAGTGGTGGTGATGATGATGGTGATAGGCGGTGGTAGTGGTGGTGGTGATGATGATGATGATGATGACGACTGACCCCCATGATAAGGAAGGCTGAGGAAGTTGTTTGTGTGGGAAGTTTAGCATGTGGGAGAGAAGTTGTGAGAGGGGAGGCAAAGTGATAGATTTCCCTGGGGTGGCAAATTGGGGGAGAGGAGAGGAGGGGGAGGGAGAGAGAGGGGGAGAAGGGGAATGAGGAGAGAGAGAGAGAGAGAGAGAGAGAGAGAGAGAGAAAGGATGGATGAGAAGTATGTAGGGAGGAGAGAGGGGTAGTGAAGGAAATAAGTCTGTGTGTGTGTGTGTGTGTGTGTGTGTGTGTGTGTGTGTGTGTGTGTGTGTGTGTGAAAGAGAGCTTGAGGGAGTGAACGAGTGTGAGACAGCGTGACAGGGAGAGAAGAGGGAAACGATTGAGAGAGATAGGGAGAAATAGAGAGGAGAGGTAGGGAGACAGGCAGGAGAATTTGGCTAGGGAAGAGTGAAAGTGGGAGTAGAAGAAGGGAGTTGAGGGGGAAGAGAGAACGAAAAAGGAGGGAGGAGGATTGACAGGGACAAGAATAAGTAATGAGACGAAGGAGGGAGGGAGGAAGTGAGTGAGAGGAGGGGAAGAGGGAGAGAAAGTGGGAGGAGGAAAGTGATGGGGAGAATTAAGGAGGAAAGAGAGCGAGGTGGGTGAGAGGAGGTGGGGAGGGGAGGGGAGGGTGAAAGGAAGGGAGAGTGGGGCGGTGGGAGGAATAGGGAGGTACGAAGAGAGAAAAAGAGAGAGAGAGAGAGAGGTGGAGAAGGGGGGATGAGCCCTGGATTTGCAAGAGAAATTATGAGTGTTCTTTATTTACGATTATTATCATCATTATCGTTATCGGCCTCACGCTTGCGGTGCCAGGGGTTTAAGGGGCGGAAGAGGGGGGAGGGGTTGAGGGGAAGAGGGGGAGGGGGAGGAGATGAGGGAAGGAGGGGTCGAGGGAATGGGATGGAGAGGAGGGGGAGGGGTTGCGGGGAGGGGAGGGGAGGGGGAGAGAGGAGGTGTCAAGGAGAAGGGTGAAAGGTGTTTGGGGGAAGAATGAATATTTTATCAGGTAGGATTTCTCTCGCCTTCAAAAAATCGTCTGAGGCTTACCTGAATAAATATTCTAGTGTACCAGCAAAATAGTTGAGTGGAGGAATTGGGGAAGGGAGAGGGAAGGATAAGGGGGTTGAGGAAGGGAGGGGGTAGGGAAAAAGGGTTGAGGAAGGGAGGGGGAAGGGGTAAAGGGATTGAGGAAGGGAGAGGGAAGGGTAAGGGGGTTGAGGAAGGGAGGGCGAAGGGAAAAGGGGTTGAGGAAGCGAGGGGGAAGGGTAAAGGGGTTAAGGAAAGGAAAGGAAAGGGTAAAGGGGTTGAGGAATGGAGAGTGAATGGTAAGGAGGTTGAAGGGAAGGGAAAGGGGGTTGAGGACGGGAGGAGGAAAGGTAAGGTGGTTGAGGAAGGGAAAAGGAATGGTAAGGGGGTTGAGGAAGGGAGGGGAAAGGGTAAGGGGGTTGAGGAAGGGAGGGGAAAGGGGAAGGGAGGGGAAAGGGGAAGGGGGTTGAGGAAGGGACTGGGAAGGACAAGGGGGATGAGGGGACGGGTAACTTTTCAACCCTTTCACTGCGAGTACGTAATTGTCAGCTAATCCGTGTTATCCCCAGACGATTATATTCAGGTTAGGAGAGGCTTTTCAGACGTGAGGGGTTGGGAGCATCTTTTATTAGCAACTTCAGGACGAGAGATTTCCAAGATTGAGAAAAATTACCTGGAGGCAGCAAAGTAAACATGTCCTCGTACTGAAGGGTTGAATCTGATTTAAGTTCACAGCTAAATCGTCTGAAGGAGTTAAGAGGGTTTGATAGGAGGGGTTTTGAGTGGTGAGTGAAAGTTAAAAAATAGTCTGGTACTGGCAAAAATACAAAAAGAAAAAAATATTGATGTCATTGTACTAGAGGAGTTGAGATTGAGGATGGCGTGAGGGGGTGAGGTGGCTTATTGGGGTTTGAGGGGGTTGAATGGGCTTGAGGGGGTTGACAGAGAGGGGTTATGGTGGCTTGGGTTTATGGGAAGGTGTGCATGTTTGTGGTGATAGAGTCTGGAGCATTGATGTCGCGATCACCCCTAGATTAGTGGTTTTCTACCTTGGGGGCGCGTCCCTCCTGGGGGGCGTGAGCAGTTTTAAAGGGGGGGGGCGTAAGGAATCAGAGAAGAAATAGCGTGTGGCTTGAACAAATGTGTGTGTGTGTGTGTGTGTGTGTGTGTGTGTGTGTGTGTGTGTGTGTGTGTGTATCACGATGAACTATTCTGTATTCATTTTTCCTTTGTAGTTGGTGTGTTTCCTTCATGGCTGTCACCTAGTCGCCTTCTTGCTTTTTCTCTCTAATCTGGTTGTTTGGAGAGAAATTTAAAGATTCCAGTAAGTCTTATATTGCAAGACAGACTGCACCTCAGTTAAAATTCCTCCAGTTCCTCGAAACGGGGAATAGTGAGTTGCAGGAGGGCTAATGCAGAATGTTTGCAACTGGTTTAACGTGCCATTGAACCTCGGCAAAGATAATAATAATTCCGGAGTAAGTTCTCAGAGTCAGCTGATGGCAGGAAGTGGGAGGGGAGAGCTGGGTATATTAATCAAAGGTAGGGGGGGATGCGTGAATATGTGAACCAAGGCAAAGAACCACTAACACCTGAACTCTGCAATCATGGCAATGGTAGTTAAGATCCGTATTACAAAGAGTACGTGAGGGAGGGTTGTTTGTATTGGCTGGAGAGGGTGGAAGTGAGTGGTGATGGATTTTGGAGTATTGGGAAGGTTGCTTGTATCGGCTCGAGGACGTGAGTGTGAGTGGTGATGAAGGAGAGGAAGAAGCTTGGGTCATTTTCATCTCAGCCACTCACGGTGAACTCTGCATCTAGACTTAACAGAATAACTTACAGCAAATACCATGAAGGAAGGTTTAGTGTTCAGTGTCTTACGACAGAGTAGTATAAACACACTGTATATGTTTTGAGATTAAATATTTGTCTAAAGAATATAGATAGTATTCCCTCCATGCGTCTAAAATTGGGCGTCTGACCAAGAAATACTGAAAGGATATGAAAGAGAGAGAGAGAGACAGAGACAGAGAGACAGACAGATAAGAAGATAAAAATATACCCCCTAGGTAAACTTCGGGATAAAGTGTCTAAATAAAAAAAATAAAAAATGATAACTGGTCCAAACGACATGGCTTGCCTTTTTGTTCCATACGGTGAATGGTAATTGAATACGTTTTGGTGACAAGCCAGGTGCGAAGGGTTAATTGTGTGTGTGTGTGTGTGTGTGTGTGTGTGTGTGAGAGAGAGAGAGAGAGAGAGAGAGAGAGAGAGAGAGACTATATGATTTAATTATTCTCAACCTTATCATAACATCTAACATTTCACCCTCACTTTTCTTACTTATACTTTCCACAATAATCAAAGTAATTATTCTTTGTTTTTTTTATAAGTAACACTAATTGCAGGCCGAACACGAGAAAATAAGTGGTTTGAAATTGGCTGAAAACTTGCAGAAAAAAAATAAGAAAAATTGCAGGAGTAGAAGTTCGAAAGAAAAGATTGGAGAGGGAATCTGAGAAGGTAGGTAGGTTGGTAGGTAGGACGGTAGGTAAGTAGGTAAGTAGGTAGGTAAGCTGGTATGTTGGGAGGTGAGGACGGAAGATAGATTAGATAGCTAGAGAATTTGGTAGGTAGGTAGGTAGGTAGGTAAGCTGGTATGTTGGGAGGTGAGGACGGAAGATAGATTAGATAGCTAGAGAATTTGGTAGGTAGGTAGGGAGGAATGCAGGTAAGGCAGGTGTGGGTAGGTAGGTAGTTTGATAAGTAGACAGGTAGATAACTGGTCAGGTTGGTAGGTCGATGGTTAGGTAGCTGAGTAGACAGATAGGTAGGTGGGTAAATAGGTGTCGTATGTGTCTCTAAGAGTTTGTAGATAGGAAGAAAAGGAGGAAGGAAGGAGAGGGAGAGGCTAAGAAAGAAGAAAGAAAGGAGAAGTCACTGAAAAATAAGGAAGTACTGACGAGAAGGAACTACAGACCATATCCAGGACAAGGTCAGATATAAGGGTCAAAGGTCAAGGTTGTTGGAGGGAAAAGAAAACAAGCCCAAGAGGTCATTGTGGCATTCTTCGTGATTAGCATAAGGAAAGGGGATATAGGGCCATATTCTAAGCGGCTTTTTTAAATACCTTTTCCATTGCGACTTATTTTACGCCTCAGCATCCTCTTCGTTATAACTGATGCACGCTGACAATATGAAAACAGCTGAAGTGGCATACAAGAGAATGTTAGTGTAATATGCTAAATAAATCGCTAGGGAAGAGGTGTTACGGAACTTCTGAACGACTGGGTGATGAACGATAAACAACGAGACAAAAAGACTGGCTGATGCACGATAAGGAGCGAAACTAAAAGACTGGCTGATGATAATGATGAAAGAAAAAATGTAGATGCAGTCGCTAAGAGTATTAACGACCCATTCCGGAGTCAAACATTTACGACTCTTACACAGTTATCCCGAAAAGTTTATTGGGTTTCGAAGATGGCGTCACACGGTTCGGAGTCATTGCATTCTGTGTCTATTTATATCGTTAGGAAGTGAATCATTATGTCCGCAAGTGTTCCGTGTCTGCTTGCCCATTTGTACCAGATGCATGTAATCAGTAGTCTATGACTGTATTTTGTGTGGCTGCATTATATATACCTGTAGTTATTTTGTGGCCACCTTCTGCGGCCTTTCCGCTCGTTGTCAAAAAGGTTGTGTTACGGTAACTTCAGTGCTTACAAAAAAAGTGATCCTCCTGAAGGCCGCCTTCAGGTGGTCCTCGCTCTGTGTCAGAAGGCCAGAAATGAGTCCTAACTTGGGAACCGGTGGCTCGATTGGACTGGAAATTGTTTTAGTCTTCAAGTTAGAACATTTTTGCGGTACCTTGCTGTAACAAAATTTGTGCTACAGTGCGCCTGTTTTGCTTTATTCCCGTAGGAAATTGACAAACCAACAGACATACAGAAATATGATCATCATAGTATAAATAAATAGATTATCTGTCAGTGACTAGATCTAACAGCTTATACACTTACCTGTATTCACCTGTCTGTGTTTTTTCTTACTCGTGTATTTATGTTTAATTATCATGCCTTCATTCATCTGTGTATATTTATCTGGCTGTATATACGGTATCAGTATTTGCACTCATTTATCTTCGTGCATCTCTTTATCTGAATTTATATATAGATGCATCTATCATATTTATCTACCTTTTTATTTGACTACGTATATATTTCTGTCAGTCTAACTAGATATCTGTTTCTATTTTCAGACAGTCATCTTGTGAGGGCAGCGTCAACAGAAAGGTATGTTTGAGGTGGTCTTCTCTCTCTCTCTCTCTCTCTCTCTCTCTCTCTCTCTCTCTCTCTCTCTCTCTCTCTCTCTCTCTCTCTCTCCAGCCAACCCGCATCACGCTTTCCCCTTCTCTCACCTTTCTTTCCTACTTATTCTTTTCCCCAATTATCCTCCAATTACCGAGATCTAAATGGCATCCTTTGTCCCATTTTTCTTTACTTCCTCGTTTTCTTCGTCCATAAGGGAAGGGGGAACTAAAATAAAAGTCGCACTCGTAAAAAAAAATTCCTCTTGATATCGACATTATCTTCTAATTTCGCTCAGTCTCGTATTGTCTCCCTGTTTTTTGACGAGGATATATGAGAAATGGGAAGAGAATTTTTGCTATTGATATTTTTGGTGGATTGGCTATATTTGAGAGAGAGAGAGAGAGAGAGAGAGAGAGAGAGAGAGAGAGAGAGAGTCTACAAAAAAGGGAACAAGAGGGATAAACGTGAAAGTTAGCACTAATTGGGTAAAATGTAGAGAGAGAGAGAGAGAGAGACTTTTCGGCGTGTGTGTGTGTGTGTGTGTGTGTGTGTGTGTGTGTGTGTGTGTGTGAGAGAGTATATACCATACATAAGCGTACGAAAACAAGACGTATCACCATTCCCGCGACTGTGTGTATGTAAAACCCTATATATCCTGTACGTGTGCGTCTGTGTGTGCACATGAGAGGGTAGGGGAGTCATGTATCCATATGCATGACCACACACACAGTTGCATGTATGGCAGGTGACGGTATTTTAGTTCTGCATGCCCCTCTATTGCAAGTTTTTTTTTTTTTTCATTTTTCATTTTGCTCTTTTTGTTTTTGAGTGGAGGAGCGTGGTAAGGTTGGGGGCTATTTTGGCATCCATGGATTTAGGGGTATGTGGTGTGGGATTTTTTGAGGGTGCTTTTGGGTTAGATAGACAGATAGATGGGTAGATAGATAGTTGTGGTTAGGTACCTGGATTTTTGTAGAGGAAGGGGTGGATGAATGCATGTTGGGTGGATAGATAGATAGATAGATAGGCAGACTGTGATAGATAGTAGATATAGGGTTAGATACAGTGTGAGAGACAGACAGGAATGCAGGAGGAACGCTATATGGAGACGTCGAAAGGTGGCAGGAAGGGTGGATGAATGGATGGTTTGGCAAGTGGATGGATAGGTGGATGAATGGATGGATATATGCACAGCCAGGGAGAGAGAGAGAGAGAGAGAGAGAGAGAGAGAGAGAGAGGAAGGTACGTAGATTAAAAAAAATGCTAAATAGGGCTGTTTTGGTTTCTTTGACTTTGAAATTTGTGATACTTTTGCATTATGGTTTTTGGTTACCTTTCTTTGATTGATCGGTAGGTAAGTAGGTGTAGCTATTTATGGAGACGAAAAAAGGATGGATTGATAGACTCAGGGGAATTTTGGTTTCCGAATCTTAATGTTTGTGGTGTTTTTTTTTTTTATTAAGTGAAAGGATAGCGATGTAGGAAGGCAAATTCATATAAAGAGATGGGTGGATGAGTGGGTGGATGGTTGAACGAAGGAATGTGTAGGTGGATGGATACAGGTAGATAGATACATAGGTACATAAAGGTAGATGGGTAGATAGATAAATAGGTAAATAGGCAGACTTTTTTTTTTTAGCTTACATTGAAGGATGGGAACGTGGGTAGAAGAGTGACGTGTAAATGTATAGAGACAGATAAAAAGATGGAAGGATGGATGGATGGATGAATGGATAGATGGATGGATGGAGGGATGGAAGGATGGGTGAGTGGATGGATGGATGAGGCAGATTAGTAGTCTTTGCCACAGATTCGTAAGGACGTGAATCAGGTGGACTAAAGGAAGACGCCCACTTCAGCCAGGTGCACCCAGAGATCTGTTAAAAATTTTATGTTAGAAGACTATGCTGCAATTAATTCACACACACACACACACACACACACACACACACACACACACACACTCTCTCTCTCTCTCTCTCTCTCTCTCTCTCTCTCTCTCTCTCTCTCTCTCTCTCTCTCTCGAACAGACACAGATTAAGGACGAGGTTGGTTCTGGAAGCTCGCATCTTTAGGCAAACATAGTCCTTTGTAACGTCGCACAATGGCATCCCTCCCCCAAATGCGACAAAGAGGTATTCTCCAGGGACACGAAGGCTGAGAGAGAGAGAGAGAGGGGGGGGTACTAAGGCGTCCTAGGAATACGTGTACTTGTCTTTTTTTTTCTTTCTTTCTTTCTTTTTTACATTAAACGGCCTAAGATTTTCTCTGGGATATCCTCACACCATTTGGGATGGGATGATTGGTGAGCTTGAGAGAGAGAGAGAGAGAGAGAGAGGTACTTGTCTTTTCTCAGTCTTAAAAATTCACAGGATGGCAGAATTTCTGAGAATTTTCGGGGAGAGAGAGAGAGAGAGAGAGAGAGAGAGCACCAGGAAGGGCGAGTTATTAAGGAGTGTAGAAACAAAGATGAGTGGTAGAAAGAAAGTATTATTTTCCACAACACTTCTTCGTGACTAATATATTTTGCTGTTAAACTTTTGTCAGGAGCATTCAAGATAGAGAGAGGGCAATTTTAGGCCAAATTAAAGTGAAGACAAGTAAATTTTGGCATTGAAGGTGAGTAGAGTAAATTTAGACGAAGTTGAAGCGAGGAAAAAGAGTAAATGTAATCGATATCAAAGTGAAAAGAGCATAATTAGATCAAGTTAGAGTTAAAAAGTAAAATTAGTCGATAGTAAAGTGAAACGGGTATATTTAAGCCAAGTTAAAGTGAACATAGTATACATTGATGTGATCCAGTATGGGCAGCGACCCCCGGCAACCCCAGAGTGATATTTCCCCAGGTAATCAAATCCCCGGCAATTATTTGAGGGGGCGGGATTTAAGAGGTGTAGAAACAAAGGGGCGAGCAGGAGTGGAGAGCGGCTGGCCATTGATGTATAGAAAGCCTTACTTTTATCTTTCTTTTATTTTAATAGCTTTACTCCTTTATTTTTAATCTGTTCAGCCCGAGAATAATTTATTATTGAAGAGAGGTTGACCGTTGATTTACAGAAACTACCATCATCTTCCTTATATCTTTTATCTTGAAACTTGTTCAGCCTGAGAATCTTAGTAGTAGTAGTAGTAGTAGTATAGCCATTTGATAGCTACAACCAGCATTACTTAGATGTTTTTTTTCGAACTATATTTCCTTTAATATCGTACCCTAATTAGAGTGTCCAGAGTTCAAAAGCTGTTAGGAGTAAAGGTAACCATATACATAAACAGTCATACGTGGGTGAAGCTTGATATGGTTTATAAATCACTTCCCAGTTCTCCATTATTTAAGGTGGTGCTTAGAATTTTTGTCACGTGCGAGGAATATTTCGCAGTGATACTTTCTCATGCAGCCTAGACAAGCTTCAAATCGCTTCGTGTCACCCTGTCTGCTGCCATTAGACTGCCCTTCCTCCAGCTTACACTCCTCTTTGTCATATCTCTCTCCATCGTATCCCTCCTTCTCATCTTCGGTCTCAACGTCCCCCTTCCCGCCACCTCACTCACATGCACTCTTCTGTACTCGTTTTACCTTATCTTGTCCCAGATTTTGTCCTTTTGCACTTCATTTCACGTAGCTCAGTGGCAGAAAAAGACTGTGCTATGGATCTACATCTTTTTCATAGCACTTCTTCGTGACAGGCATAATCTCTTTGCATTGAGGTTAGAGAGAAGGCAGTTTTAGCCAAGTTAGAGTAAAAAGAGTACAGTGTAGTCTGATATTTTTTCGGTGTGAAGCCCTTCCATTCAGCCAGAGAGATGATTAGAGGTTGGGCAAAATGTATATAGCCTGCGTACACATAAATTATTGGGAAGTAGTGCCTGATTCTCGTGTATACGCATGGATTATAGGGAAGCATAAGTGCGTGATTCTTGCCACGTTATTAATAAGTCACGCAACAGCAGAAAATTATAGATTTAGAGAGCAAACACCTAATTCTTGGAGGCGATTATACCCCAAGAGGTTATAGAAGGCACTGAACCCTTGATATGGAAATTAATAGAAGAGATCTGACCCAAACTGAATTAAAAACCACAGAAATCCGCAGAAAAACAAGACTTATTATTTCCTCTTAGCCGGGGAAAGAATTATAGGTAAGCAGACTGTGGTTGGCGAGTGTTCTTAAAAATTATGTGGGGGGGGAAAAAGGTGGTCGAGCCTTCCTACGGTATTTATAGATCTTTCGCCCTATAATATGAAATTTAGAGAAGGTATGAATTTGACACGTAAAGAATTTTATAGCGTAGATGATCATACAGAACATTGGATCATACAGTACACTTGAAGGTACTGTACACAGATGGCATTACACCTTATTGAAGTCTGGAAGAAAATAAATAGTTATTCTTGCTACGATGTTTGTAGCCCTTCCACTCGTAGGGAATTTTAGACCAAGAGTAAGTATATAAAGCCTATATCTTAGAAGTTCCTAGAAGATGCTAAGATCTAGTTGAAATATAACCCACAGGCAGCCATAAAAAATATATATCCAAAGAAAAACGACTCGGAAAACTATGGTGTGGTATGGTGTTTTTTTATGCGTTGTGTGGTGCGGTGTGTTGTGTGGTGAGGCGTGGTGTGGTGTGTAGTGTGGAATTGCTAAACTCGCTGAAGTCTACGGGAGTGAAGAAGGGCGCATTCGAAAAATGTTAGTGCTATAGACGGACAGGGTCGCTCCTAGGGATGCCTCCGCACCTAAATATATTAATGAATTAAGAAATAAAATGAATAAATATAAATCCTTTGAAAACAGACCTGTAGAAAAGACAGACATCCTTCACGCACTACTCTTCCTCATCCCTCTGTCTCGGTCTCTCCCTCCCCCGTCTCGCGCGTGGTCTTATCTTTTGCATTAGGAAGTTAATTATGCCGGCGACATCAGAGAGACGGCCGGCGTGGTCTGGGTTTCACGGGACTTGCATGGCGGAGGAAAATGCAGACCGAATTATTTTGTGGACTGAATTTCGGGGACTAACTTTACGGATGCTTTGAGGACTAAATGAAAAATGATGCGCAAATGAAAAATGATGTGCAGGTTCCTTAGACTTATTTTGTTGTCCTTGGCTTGCGAACTGTTATGTAGTCTAAAATTGCGACTAAATTTGTGGATTATTATGCTGATGGACTAGCAAGCTAAATTTGAGGATTATCTTGACTGGTTGAGTTTTTGGACAGGCTTGGGAGGTAAAGGCAGAGTTATGGATGCAATTTTCAACTTATATGTGGACTTAAATGTGGACTTGCCTTGCGGACTGGCCTGCGAACTGACACTGATCTACGGACTGATTTGTAGACTGATTCTCGGACTGTCTCGCGAACTGACTAACTAACATATGGACTGACAGACTGACTTACTGACTTGCGGACTGACTTGTGGATTGACTTGCGAACTGACAGGCAAACCAACCTGCGAACTGACTTGCGAGCTCACCGGCAGACTGACTTGCAAACTCACTTGCGGAGTGACTGGCAGACTGACCTACGAACCTGTCTTTCTAACCATGTAGATATCTAATAAAGGAAAATACATGAAAATATTACATATGCATGGTATGGAGGGCTGGGATGGAGAACATGGAGAGAGGGTAGCATGGTGGCGGAGGTGAGGTGGCGTGAAGGCGATTTGTTTGTGGCCATCCCTTACGGTAATTTTGGTGACAGACAGATCGACTGATAGATAAATTTTGTTGTTTGCAAAAATTCTTGACAAAAAGTATAACATCTCTGAGAAACAAATGCACCGGGAGTTTTCATTAGCCTTTTTATATATTCCCACAAAATCATGAAAAATAAACGAGAGAAGAGCACACCAAGATCTTATATATATATGTATTTTAAATTTTTTCTTCCATGTTGGTAAGATTAGTGGCATAACTAATAATAGAACGTCTTAAGAAAAAAGAGGTGGCGGTATTGTTTGTTTGGTTTATTAATTTATTTGTTTTACGGGTACTCATATTTAATGTATTTCTGTGTTTGCAGAATTATTGAAAAAGTTCTTACGAGCACCGAGTAGTTAATGATTCCTTTGATTTTTTTTTTTTCCCCTCCACGTATCTCTTTACTGCATGTTTCAAACTTCCAGATTAGTCACAGAAAATTATAGACTGTCGGAGAGGGTAACATAAGAGAACTTTTTCTTTGTACCCTAATTTTGTGGCATAACTTTTCCTTCTCATTTTGCTGTTGAATATTTAGAGGGAGAGGATATTTTATTGTATGTCTGAAAAAGAAGCACAAGGATTTAGTATATATTTATCCGTACAGTTTGTTTTTTTTTTTTTTAGTCACATTTACTCAAATTTCATATATATTCATCTGTACGTTCTTATTATTTTTTTTTTTACTTCGTTTACTTTGTGTTCCAGTGGAAAATTAGTGAAAGAAAGTTATAACCCGCTCGAGAAAGTGACACACAGGAACTTTCTTCTTTGTACCCTAATTTTGTGTGGCGTAACTCTTCTCGGTTTTGCTGTTGAATATTTAGAGCGAGAGTAATTCATTTTCCCCGCATCTTAGTTCTGCCTTTGGACTGTCTTCCCGTGGGCCTTGGAGTCTCCCTGCCACCCCGTCCCCAGCGATTTATTTTTGCATGTTGTACCTCAACCCCTTCACCACGGGGATTTCTAAAGTGGGGCTGTTCTTTCAAGCTCCAGACGATTTTATTCAGCTTTAGGAAGTTGTCTTCGGAGGATGTATTGAGGATGTCTTGGGGATGTGTTAGGAGATGTCTTGGGGATGTTTAGGAGATGTCTTGTGGGAGATGTCTACGAGGGTGTCCTAGGATGTCTTAGGTGTCTTTGGAGATGTCTTAAAGGACATGTCTTTGGGGAGATATATTGGGGAGATGATTTAGCCATGGAAACGTCTTATATGGGTCTATTTTTGCTACCTCCGGACGATTTTGTTTAGCTCATAGAGTCTTCAGATCTGAAAAACAATCGTCTGGAGGTAAGAAGAATACAATAAAATATAAGCCAAGAGAATGATGCGTTAATATTCTGTTACCCATTAGAAATACATCGCTATGGTTCGGATCTCTGAGTTGGCTGGAATTTCTCTCTCATTTAAAGCGCTGCCTGTAATTCTCCCATACCATGCGTCCTCATTATCATCATCATCATCTCGTATTAGATTCCGCCTAATACCAAATATCTTTACTGAGCTAAGGGTGCATATAGAAGGCTAAGGGCCGTATTCTTGTCCATGAAGGAAACTCCCTAACACCTCTTCCCAAGCGATTTACTTTGCCTATTACTCCTTACTATATCCTGTTTTTGTTTTTAATCCAAATACCACCATACCCGGCATAAATTACATACAAATTGATATTAACCAGTCGTATCGAAAAATACATCGCTAAGGAAGAGGTGCTAGGAAGCTTCGTTAACCGTCGAGAATACGGGTCATAGAGTGATAATACTGCTATCTTGAACCCACTCATGGTCGGGACAACTCTGATACTGTAGACCAACTTAAAGCAGACGATTTTGTTCAGCTGATTGAGTCACAGCAACCTAAGGTATTATCGTATCTCCAGCGATTTTTTTTTTTTTTTTTTTTGTTACCATTTAATATTTTGCTGTGGGTTGCTTATTTCTGTTGATTCTTTTAGCATATTAATTTTAGATACTACTCCATATTATTTGTATATGCTGTTTGTATAGTTCTTAATTTTGACACACTGGAAAAAAAAAATGTACAAGAGAATACCCTCCCTGGTATGGCGTCAGTTTTTTTTTTTTTTCTCAACTTGAACTCCGTGGACCGCAGGCTTAGTTGCCCTTTTTCAGCGGTCCACAATACTCCTGTAGGGGAATAGGGAGGGACGTTTGTACAACCAGACAGCAGACTGGCAGAGGCTATCAGTGCCACCGCGTGAAGGCTCCCTGTGTTCGGCACCAATAGAATAATAACCACTTGAATCAGAAAATATATACTACCAATGGACGATCATATTCAGCACTGGGGAGACCTTTCATAACGAGGGGACATTCTCTCTCTCTCTCTCTCTCTCAGATAAGTCAAAACTTTCTAAAATCCCACCAGGAAAACTAAAGCATATCAGAAAGACGGAAAACAACGGAGAGAGAGAGAGAGAGAGAGAGAGAGAGAGAGAATGTCTGCCTATAAACTATCATGAGATACTACCATCACAACCACCACTCTAACACACACACACACACACACACACACACACACACACACACACACACACACACACACACACACACACACACACACACACACACAAAATATTCCCTCACTCCAGCCCTTAAAAATATAACAGCACTGAAATATACCCAAAGCCTCCCCAGATATACTTTAAAATACACCCAAGACAAGCCACTCTAAGCCAGGCCGTCACACTAACAAGCACCCCGCACTGAGAGAGAGAGAGAGAGAGAGAGAGAGAGAGAGAGAGAGAGAGAAATGTTAAGTCGGATTGTAAGTGAGGAAGCTAATATGGAAGTGAGTGAGATGGTAAGTCAGATTGTGAGGGAGTGAGAGCGAGGCAGAGTACGGGATGCAAAGGAAGAGGAAAAAGAGGAGGATTTTTTTTTTTTTGTCATTTGGTATTTATTGTAATGTCACTATTATATTTTCACTTACTGTTCATGTTGTATAGTACACAATACTTTACGTCGTATTTTATTTTCCTGGTTCGTCACGTTACTAAAATCGTGTGTAATCATATTGTGATACCTTACACTTACGTTATTGTATAGCCCCGTATATAGATACATGAGAGAGAGAGAGAGAGAGAGAGAGAGAGAGAGAGAGAGAGAGAGAGAGAGTTTGCTAGGGAAACTTAATGTTCTAGTCAAATTATGTGTAACTTCAAAAGTCTTAGCAAAAATTGAATGACGATGTATGTCACCATTTCATTTGCTTTCGGTTAACCGGGTTTGTCCACCAAGTCTTGCTGGGTTGAAAAATATATATTGCTTGTAGTCTGCAGTTCAGTATGTTATGCTGTGTGCACGTAATAAATTTTTGTGAACCTACTTGGATTTTGGACAATGTATTTTCGTATATTGTTCAGTATTTCCGGTTATGAGTCCAATTCCGTCCGTTTCATTCATCTTCAAAATTTATCTTGTATACTACCAGTCTTGATCACGGTTTAATATTCCACTTAAATTCTCTTGATCTTCACCTTTCAGTTTTTATTTTTACTTTTCGCTACACACAAACCTCCGTTTCAGTTCCCCTTCATAGTGACGATCCCCTTTGAAACTGGACGAAAAATTCCGACGCCCCCCCTTGAAATAATACACAGCGACAAAGGCACCGTAGTATTTCCACATGATTCCGTTCAGTATTACGTATTCATGGATTTCCCGTATCTTTTTGTTGGTAATATTAGCAACGACGATACCTCAGCTTTAGGACAGACGGGGAAGGGTGGAGAAGAAGGTAGGGGAAGGGGAGTGTGTGCGAGAGGGTTGTTACTGAGTAGGGATAGAGCCTGGAGATTTTAGGGCAGTATCTGGAAGACGTGATTTCGTAGTACCTTTTTCCTTTGCGATTTTTTTTCTTCTTTTGGCGTACTATGTCAACTTTTTCATTGTGTGTGTGTGTGTGTGTGTGTGTGTGTGTGTGAAAGAATTGTCATTTTCAAAAGCTTAAAGTCTAACACATCTTGTCATTTTCAGGTCGAGAATCTGACAGAATCTCTCTCTCTCTCTCTCTCTCTCTCTCTCTCTCTCTCTCTCTCTCTCTCTCTCTCTCTCTCAAACGCAGAATAACTGAAAACTCCAGTAACTCGAGAATACACTATCGAAAACTGCATCTCTCCCTTCTACGATGAAACACATACTCTCTTCTTCCTAACTTCAGCTTTCCTCAGCTGGAAATGAAACGCGAAAGCTTTGCAATATTCAAATGTAAAACACAGTAAAGTTTCCCCCTGCAATAACTTCTCCAAAGAAAATGGGCCATGTTCAGTACAGTTCGGTAAGTACTGTACTCAGTGTAATGTCTACTTGAGTTTTATTCCTGTGCTAAAGTTTGGTTTGTAATGTCACTGAGGACTGTGCTGGGGTTTTATTTGTTCATTAGGTGGAGTGGTGGCAGTGTGTGTGTGTGTGTGTGTGTGTGTGTGTGTGTGTGTGTGTGTGTGTGTGTGTGTGGAATTCTTGGCTTAGATTTAACAGCCGATTCCGCGATGACCAAGAGCCCTCCTACGTACTACACACCTTTACATGTAACTACTTCGGCACCAATACCCACCATCCGTATTGAGTACATGCTAGAGCTTCATCATTCAAGGCTGGTGTAATGGTATTAGTTGTGGTGTTTTGTGGTATATCTGTAGGTCTCGTGAAATGAATCGTGTGTATATTTAAGTACATATAATTAAAACATTCCAAATCAGTGCTTGTGATTGAACCCCCTTCTTGTAACCAGCAGACCACTTCTCCAACCACTCCACCTCCACTTCTCTAACCACTCCACCACCACTTCCTTAACCACTCCACCACCACTTCTCTGACCACTCCACCACCACTTCTCTAACCACTCCACCACCACTTCTTTAACCACTCCACCACCACTTCTCTAACCATTCCACCACCACTTCTCTAACCACTCCACCACCACTTCTCTAATCACTCCACCACCACTTCTTTAATCACTCCACCACCACTTCTCTAACCACTCCACCACCACTACAATCACTCCACCACCACTTCAATCGCTCCACCACCACTACAATCACTCCACCACCACTTCTCTAGACACCACCACCACTTCTCACACCACCACCACTTGAATCACTGCACCACCACTGCTCTAACCACTCTACAACCACTTCAATAATCACTCCACCACCACTTCTCTAGCCACCCCACTTCTCTAATAACTCCACCACCACTTCTGTAATTAGTCCACCTCTCTAATCACTTCACCTCCACTTACGGTCTTGAAACTAAGATGAGAAAGTAATCCTGTTCTTCAATAACACAAATATAAACTCAATCTTCCAATGTTCTCGTCTAACGTTAAAAGAACATAACTTTTGATATAACTTTTCTGTGTGTTCCTCAATAACTCACAAGAACGGAACCTCACGATCGTCTTTTGTAACGCGAAGTGAACATAACGTTATATCTGATGTGCAAACAGTACAAAATAATACAGAAGTTTGCCCAGAGAGAGAGAGAGAGAGATTCCAATGTATACCTTTCTCAGAGTGTGTGTGGGAATTTTGTGTGTGTGTGTGTGTGTGTGTGTGTGTGTGTGTGTGTGTGTGTGTGTGTACATTTTTGCATGTGCTACTGTTTAAACCTGGGTATACGTAAACTAAGATACCTGATTGCGTGCGAGTGAGTGGGTATGTAAATTTACTGTTTTGTGTTATCAGTCTGTGTGTGTGTGTGTGTGTGTGTGTGTGTGTGTGTGTGTGTGTGTGTGTGCTCATGTATATACAAAAGAAACACACATACACACACACACACACACTCTCTCTCTCTCTCTCTCTCTCTCTCTCTCTCTCTCTCTCTCTCTCTCTCTCTCTCTCTCTCTCTCTCTCTCTCTCAGCCAGCTTGCAATATTGAAAGAGAGGACATTGCATTGACCCTCTTGCTTCCGCGTCCAAACTTCGTAAGAATGGCAACAATAGCAGTATCAGGAGAGTCGTGATCTTTCTCTGTGTGTGTGTGTGTGTGTGTGTGTGTGTGTGTGTGTGTGTGTGTGAGAGAGAGAGAGAGAGAGAGAGAGAGGGAGAGACAGAGGAGGTGCGCGTTTAGGTGCTGTGTCTTAAGAAATGTAGAGGTTCTTGAAAGATTTTGGGTAAGGAAGTCTGTTGATCGATGAGAGAGAGAGAGAGAGAGAGAGATTCTTGGGTGTTCGTTTCTCCGAGTGTGTGGAAGGTTTGTCAGTCTGTGTGTGTGTGTGTGTGTGTGTGTGTGTGTGTGTGTGTGTGTGTGTGTGTAATGGTTAGGCGAGAGTACAGGCCACGCGGTAATTACTTGGTAAAGAGGTTATTACACAATGTTAATTGATTGCAGATTAATGCACCATTTTTACAACTCTGTCTCTCTCTCTCTCTCTCTCTCTCTCTCTCTCTCTCTCTCTCTTTCTCCTTGGGAGCATAGACCATTTAGGCACAAAAGACACCACTACTTTTCTTCATTTTCTCTGTAGCATTCGTCGTGTCTGTCACCATGTTTTGTTGTTATCTTACTATACCTCAGCATTGTGGAGAGGTGATAATTTTAGATCAAAATAAAATGAAGTGTAATTGTGTTTGTATTAGGAGTTTTTGTATATCATTTTGCAGGTGCATAAAGGTGCAGAGATTTAAAGGTGTTATTATGTAGGGGTGCAGAAATATGTGGATAAAAACTAATTGTAATCGTTAAACAACCATTTCATTACGATTACATTTTTTTATTCTTGCTGCTTTCAGACGATCAGAATACCTTAATATTAAAGGAGTTCAACAGTGCAATGGCGTCGCTTTTTAGACTGCCTGAGTTACCCCAGACGACTTTATTCCGCTGCAAATAGACCTCTTATAGTGAAAAGTTAACTGCATATAGATAAAACCTCCATTGTAAGGGTAATTCATGTTTATGTTAACAATAATGTTATTAAAAATTTCAGTTTTTCGTCAAATCCTTAATAGAAATGTGCAAAAGAACTAAGTTGTTATTTAGTGTTAATAAATACCACGAGATATTTGCATAAAAAGAAAGTGGACTTACTCAACAAAAGCAGTTCGTTCGTATCAAAACAAAAGGATATTCAGAAAGATGTGGTAGTCATTGTACAGACTACTACATTGTTCACTGTATTTGCCGGACCCTTCAAAAAGCACGACTAAATTGTATTCTTTTTAGGGGAGATGTGAAGGGGCTAAGGGAGACCATGTTTTGCCCTTATAGTCCGAAAATTCTCTCCTGAATTGAATATAATCATCTGGTGAGAGCAAGAACTTAAGAAAAAAGTTTATTTAGGTTAGCCAGTCCCACACAGCAAGGAGGAGCAAGAGAAGACGACTTAGTCCAACTCGAGTCAAAACAAACACCACTATTTTCCGTCCAAAGTTGGTGGAATCAAGAGCGTCGGAAGCACTTGAAGTTCAACCTGCCGACAGAATCTCCAAACTACCTTCTCTAAAGTAAATTCGCGACCCTGGCTGTTTTTTCCTCCCTGTCTTCTTGTGCAATTAAATGGAGCTTGTGCCGGGGATGAGATTGTGTGGGAGATTGCAGATGAAAATTGCTGTTGATTATTGCTGTTAACTATCGCTGTTGAAGATCTGATTGATATAGATGGTACTGAGTTGCAGATTGCACGGAAAGCTGCTGCTGAGAGGTGATGATTTTGTGTTGGAGATCACTGCTGAAGATTGCTAAATTGTTGTTGAAGATCTGATTGAAATGGATTGTGCCAAATTAAAGATTGCAAGTAGTGCTGTTGTTTGAAAGGTGATGATTTTATGGTTGTTTTAGCTGATATGGAACTTTATTACATCAGAGTTTTAGAATAGTTTATATGTGATCGAAAGATTTTTGGGAGTTGATTGTCCTGAATTAAAGATTGAAATTAATGCTTTTATTGAGAGAGGATGATTTTAGGCTTATAGTTTGTGGTAAAGTGAGACTGTTGCATCATAATTTTAGAATGGCTATACATGATTGAAAGATGTTGACACGAAGCTGAAATTTATAGTTGCATAGTTAGTATTAACCTTAACTAGGGGTGGATTGCATTGAAGGTTGCTGGTGGGGAGAGATGTGTTGAGATTGACTAGGAGAGTTAGTGTGAGGTGGGTGGGGAGGTAGGGAGGGGGAGACCGAGGATGATACGGAGGAATACGGTGGAGAGTTGGAGGGAGGACGCCCTGATGGCAGAGGACAGGGTGACATGGGGGCGTTTTGTTTGTGGTCATCCCCTCCGAAAGTTAGATTGCTCGAATGTAATAAATCCTATACCAGAGAATTTATTATTATTATTTTTTAAATTCTTGCGACTGATCACTTTACCTGGGACTAAAATTCCCATCCCTTTATCTTGAAGGCTGAGTTATAACAATTGATTAACACTAGAATACGATGCTAGTCACGAAGAAGAGATATGAAAATGATGGAGAGTCGTATCATTGTTTTTTCTGCCCCTGGGTTATATGAAACAAGCTACAAAAGGGTAAAGATTTGGGCCAAGTTATAATGAACGGACTAGAGTACATACTTCTTTATTCAGCTTCGGAAATGTTTTCTTGGAGATTAACAAGAAAATTGAGAGGAGGGTAAAGAGCTTAGATTGCAGGTTGACACGAACATGAAAACTGAGAATAGAGAACTGGAAAAAAAAAAATGGAGATAGTAGGTCATGTTGAATTCTGAGGTTGATGATTGGTATATTAAGTTGAAGGTAGACGATAGAACTAGTTAATGGGAAATGGGGGCTTACGTACAACAGTAATGGTAATAATGTAAACAGACAGTAGATTAAGTGGAATACAGAAGTTAATTGAAGTTGATAAATTAGGTTCAGAGTAGTTAAGGGAATGTTAACCCATCAGTCCCATGATATATATTTTAATTATATTTATCTGCAGACGATTTCATTCAGCTCAGGAAAGAACTCTGTATTTAAGGGGAAAGCGAATGCTTTATCTAACCCCTCCATTTCGAAATACCTCTCCTGAGCTGAGTAAAGTCGTCTTAAGTAGCATCAGTAAAGTGGGGGGTTGAGATTGAGGGTGGGAGTTGACGTGGCGAAGAGGAAGACTCAACTGTGGTAACGACGTGTGGAAGTTGTAGTTAGGCAGTGTTTGAACTGGAGAGGGAGAGAGAGAGAGAATTTACTCGTTGCTAGACTACTGCTGCTACTACTACTACTACTACTACTACTACTACTACTACTACTACTAATAATAATAATAATAATAATAATAATAATAATAATAATAATAATAATACGGTAGGTAGGGGCGCTCACCATCCACTAATAATAATAATAATAATAATAATAATAATAATAATACGGTAGGTAGGGGCGCTCACCATCCACTCACTTGATGTAGTGCTGCTCTCGGATGTGTGCCCTTTCCTCTCCTCCATCCCTCTTTCCTTCCATCCTCTTGTGTCTTTCTTTCCTGCATTCTTTCGTCGTCCTTCAGCCTACGGGTGACTTTACACTCCCTCCTCTGTCTTTCTTTCCTTCATTCTTTCCTCTTCCTTTTGCCTGTGGGTGACTCTACACTGAGTGACAAGCCAAATGGTTTCCTGTATACCAGGAAACCATTAACTACCCTGGGTAGTAACCATATAACCAAATTTTTCTCGCCCGGTGGTTTAGCGGGTAATTACGGCTCTCCAATCGGATTGAGCCGTTGAAGGTTTATATCCAAGGGATGGTTGGGGTTTATTGCTCACGTAATGCCACACAGGGATGAGTGAGGCTGGTCACTTTCATCTTTAATGACAGGACCAACTTGCCTAGCCACGGGCTCCTACTCTCCTCATGGGGCAACGTAGGGTTGGATGATGAATTATTATTATTATTATTATTATTATTATTATTATTATTATTATATTATTATTATTATTATTATTATTATTGTTGTTGTTGTTGTTAATATTATTATTATTTCCATCATCATCATCATCATCATCATCATCATCATCATCATCGTTGTCGTCGTCGTCGTCGTCTTCGTCGTCGTTTTTTTTTTTTTTTAATTGTTTCTGTTAGTATTAGTTTCCCATCATTTCCAATTTCTACAGTTTTCATTCTTAGTTTTATTATTATTATTATTATTATTATTATTATTATTATTATTATTATTATTCCCACCACGCTCCCAATCCCCTGTCATTCCCTACCCATTTCCATTCCAGCCTTTCATCCCAGCTCATTCCCATCTATGTTACTGCAAATGAAGACGAAATGACAGTGAGACGCAGGGAAATGACCTCAGAATACCTTACTTAATCACGCCAATGAATGTTTGGACCTGGGGCGTTGTGTTGCTTCCTAGAATTTGTGATGTACAGAAATACGATGTTTTGTATTTATACGTATTTTTTTCATTATTTCGTTGTTTGAAATTACCAGCGAGATACAGCGTTGTGGGGTTTGTATTTCATCTACCTTGACGTATATTTTAATTTCGTTTAAGTTACCAATTATTTATGACAATATTGTTGATGCTGAATTTGTGTAATTTTATATGCTTTGTTTTTGAGTATTTTTATTGTGGGTGCCGTAAATTTGCAAGGATCTGCAGTTTTCTCGTTTCAGTGAAGGTATTTTGCTTTTATTTTGTGTTATGTATAATTGTTGTTTCGCAGAATTTGCTAGTATACATGATTTGATTTTTTATTTCTTTTTATTGTTTATTTCCTTATTTCTGAAAAACTGTAAGAATTCTTCACAATATTATTCTCCCATTCTCACCAAATATTGTGCTGAGTTGAGGGAACTGCACTAGAAATTTCTCTCTCTCTCTCTCTCTCTCTCTCTCTCTCTCTCTCTCTCTCTCTCTCTCTCACACACACACACACACACACACACCTGTCTCCTGTCTCTCCGTTTTCTTTAATCTTGTCACAAGGGAGGGCAAACTTAAAAGAATCCCTGTAATCACATCAACACAGGAAAAGTTTGAGGCCCTATCAGTTCCCCCGGACGGCAGGAAAATGGTGAGCTCTCTCTAATGTGTCCAGTTTTACATAGGACAAGAAAAAGTAGGAAAATAAGGAAAAGTAGGAAGATATCTGATGTAACTTTTTTTTTCCTGCTAATTTTTGTGTGTAGCTTCAGATGATTCGTGATTTGGGGAGAATTAATGGAAAAATTAAATAGACTTCTGGTTTGGGGTTCTTACTCACTTATTATTGGAAAACTAGGGGGAGTGTGTGTGTGTGTGTGTGTGTGTGTGTGTGTGTGGGGATGAGTTAGGGAAGTATGGACAGATATAAATAAATTCATGGCTCGAATTTATTGTGGGGGAAAAAGTTTAATGTATTGTTATGGAAAATATAGAACAGGTAAATGTAGGAATATTCTTTACGTAACTAGGCATTTTTTCCCCACAGCTGGCAGCATTATTCGTGAAACTCCGATGGATTTCGATTTGGGGGGAATATGGGCAGATTTTAATAGAGTGATGGGTTACCACATTATTAGAAAAGTTGACAATGTTTCTGCTCCGGTATTGGTTGTGTTTGTGTTTAACTTTTGCCGACTTAAAAATGACCTCCCGTGGATTATTAAACATTAGTAGATATTCTGCTTTGACTTTGGCGATTTTTCCCTCTAACTTTGAATGAACTTTAGAATGCTGGTGTGACTTTCGCAATTTTAGGTGTGAAAAAATATGGCATAGAGTCTCCTAGTACGAATTTTAGATAACATTATATTACATGAGGAAACTTTGCCTCGATCAGTTCCCAGGACGTTTGGAAAAATGAAATGTCTCCAGTCCTTCCTAATGTGACTAGTTTGATTAATTTAACCTGATTATTTTTTTCCCCGTTTCCATTAGATGCCAGAAAGTAATAAGCGTAGGTTCCTTGCGACTGCTGACTCCTTTCTGATGTGACCAGTTTAATGAACTTAGTAAGCTAATGATTTCTTTGTAGGTGTGAAAAATATTACTTAGATTACGTGGTGAAGATGTTACATGGTGATAAGAAATAGGATTTTTCTTTTTGGTCATGACTTTGATTATCTCTTTGTTAATTTTGTTGAACTTTTTTAAATTGCCCAATAATTTTCTCGTATGTCACAGTAATAGTTTGATATCTGGCTAGACTTTGATCATTTTCCATGTAACTTCGGGTGACTTTTAAGATATTTTTTTTCCTTTATGAATAAGGAAAGTAATTAATATAGGTACACATTTTGTTTTGTTGACATATTACATTAAAAAAAAAATCTCTTCCTCGACTTTGATTATCACCTCTGCCAGCGAAGTTGGTGGAAGTTATGCATTCACCTACAGGTATGTTTGTCTGATTGTTTGCTTGTCCACACGGTATGTTTGTCTGTTTGCTTGTCCACACGATATCTCCAAAAGTTCTCAATTAATTTCAGTGACATTCTGTAAAGGATGGACCATGGGCCACGAAAGAATTTATTAAATTAGGGGGCAGATCCAGATGCTGTTTATCCCGCTTCCAAAATTTCTCAATGAATTTCAATGAAATTTTGTGGAAGGGTGAGTCATGGGCCAAGAAAGAATTGATTAAATTTGGGGGCGGATCCGGATCTTATGTATCCTGCACAATATCTCCAAAAGTTCTCAATGAATTTCAGTAAAATTTTGTGGAAGAGTGGGCCATGGGTCAAGGAACAATTGATTAAATTTGGGGGCGGACCCGGATAATGTCTCCACGGATCCGGATCCATTTTAATGGCAATGGCATTGGCTGAGGTATCCCCTCTCTGGGTGATTTCTAGTATATTCTTGTAACACTCGATTATCGCCTTGGATTCGGATGCTGTTTCAGGTTTATTTTCGTTGCTACTGGGATTTTGTTTCTGCTTAGAACGAGGTCGTTTATATTTTAAGGAGCATCTAAACCCTCCAGGTCACGAAGTTTGTCTTAAGCTGAATAAAATCCTCATGAGATAAATAACATGAAACGGACAGGGACGTTCCAGGACTCTCAGACAGGTGACTCCCCTTTTTTTTTTTTTTTTTTTTTTATGGTACCTTCAGTTTTTTTGTTTTTTTTTAATTAGGATAGATGTTTTGGACCAGAGAGGTTAGAAATTTCCCTCATTAACTAAAAGGCGACTTAGCAGAAATATTTAAAGGTACAGCAAAAATAAACTAAACACGTCTCTGGAGTGAAAGAGTTTAAGTCCCTGCGACCAGACGGTTTTATTCAGCTGTTTGGAGGATTTTAGTGAAGCGAGGACAAGAAATATTATATATAACATTAACCTAACTCTTTCAGCTCCTTAATGCTACTCTAAGCTCTTAGTCTGATGACACTTTTTTCTATATTCATACTGCCACCAGGTGATTTTATTCAGTTAGGAGAGAAAATCGTCTTGTTGGGAAGGAGTTACTTGAACATATGCTTTATCACTCTCTTCGGAAAAGTTTATAAGTTGAATAATATCAAGACAGCGAGAGTGAACTATAAAAATACAGTGAGATTAAGGCGTTGCAAGTAAGGCAGATGCAAATTGTTAAAAAGAGACTGAAAGGGAACAGAGACAGGAAGAAGGAATACGCAAAGAGGAAAAAGACAAAGCCGGAACAGTCTAACAATCTGTCTCTCCATCTTTGTCTCTGTCTACACCATAATCCTTGAGGGGTGGCGAGAAACAAGTAGTCTTCATGTCACCTTGGAGGGTGTAGTGAGTGGGGGAAATATTTTTGCTTTTCTCTCCCTGTGTTCTACTCATAAACTAATTACATTATTTACAGCCCAATCAATAACAACAGCCTCGAAAGAAACGATAGATCTGTTGTTTGATCTCCTCTATACTCCTTTGTACGGCATCATTCCACCCACACTGACCATTCCTTTCATAATATTCACCTGTTCATTACTATTTTTCATTTCTTACTTTCCTTCACCCTTCAGTACATCTTTCCTTTTTTTCCTTTTTTTTTTTATTTTTTGGAACGTCCTTCCATCTAACACCACTAAACACCGAAGTCATTCTCTCCTTCCCTCCTCCTCATTTTGTCTTTCTTCATTTTCTTCGTCCCTTCCTCCTCCTTTCCTCCATCCCTCGTAGTCTTCCCTCTGTATCCATATTCATCCTCCATAAGCCCACTATTTTTCTTCTTTTTCCTTCCCTGCCTAGCCCCCTCCCTCCCATCTTCCCCCTCTTCTCTCTTGCTTCCTTCTTTCCCTTTATCCTTTTTCCATTTATTGCACTTTTCTTTCTTTCGTCATTTTCACAATTACACTTTTCCTCGTTCAATATATATTCTCCGTCCATCCCTTACGTCATTTTCCTTCATTTCTTCCTCATCCCATTCTTTCTCCCTCCACTCCTCCTTCCCCTATCCCGCGTCACTCACACATATGACAGTCCAACCATTCCCAAGTTGAACCTTCGAGTCGGCTTAGGTTTTGCTATTCTACTTCTAGGTGTTCTGTAAAATTTAACCTCCAGATACTTGAACATAGCGTCATATATAACCATTGTCTTGAATAGTTTTACTGGATTCTGTTACTAAAGTGAAGCTATAAGCATTGGTGTTATTAATGGTGTGAATAAAGCATTATCTGACAACTCTTCCTTTGTTCATCACATGACTTGCTGTTTGCCAAGTGTATAAACACAGAATCACGAAACGTATTCTTGCGTTTGCCTAAATATCACTGAACGTCGGTTTTATCGCAGACATTAACATGGTAGTGAATTCCAAGCATGCAAATAAATATTTAAGAAGCGTTAGGGTAAATATGAAGATAGAGCAGCCGAGATGAGGAGAGATTTGACACCACCGCCCGGTCGTTACATCACTGCAGTGTGCCAGATGTTTACGCGTGGTGGAACCACGAAGTATCTGAAATAACCTGAATGTCGCTGTATTTCATCGGCTACTTACTGTTAACCAAGTAGTGTATCTCAGTCACTCGAGTAGCCAGGCACGGCAATAGTAGTTAAAACTAGATGATGCGAGACTGGACGAGATATGACACCACCGCCCAACCTACCGTCACTCCTCGCACATCCTCTCACTTATGCCTCGCTAGTGACTCTGTGAAGGTGGTGTGGGTGATTTCCTTCGTTTTCGCCTTTATCTACTCCACCCTGTACGGCTCTGAAAACTGTGTACGGTGACGAGTTGGCGTGAAGACAGGTACGTTAGAGTTATTGATACTGTTATGGTTATTATAAGGTCATGCGGTTTAAATAGCAGTCTTCTCTATATAGGACCACGTGGTTTTTAGAAGGGGGAGCATCTCGTGGAGCGGCCCCGGTCAGGCAGTTACACTTCTAACATGCAAGGTGCTTCACTGTGGTGTTTCACTTAGGCGAAACCCCATATATCTACTACGACTTACGTATTAACCATCACGTGGGTGAAAGAGGTGTGTTGTAAAGGACCATAAAGAGCAGTTTTTTTAAGATCACTTGGTTACAAGAACATATTCGTATATAGCTTATAGTATTTTCCTTTGTTTTTTTTTTTTTTTTGTCGATATATATACCATGATTTTTTTTTCATTCTGCTCATTCTTTCTCCCTCTTAACTTCATTTACTCTCATTAACCTCTTATTCTTCTAACTCATATTCACTCATACTCCCTCCTACTCATCTATATTTCCTCGTACTTACCCATACCCCGCCTACCAATACTCCCTCTTACTCACCAATACTCCTTACCCATACTCTCTCTAACTTACCCATACTCTCTCTTACTTACCCATACTCTCTCTTACTTACCCATACTCTCTCTTACTTACCCGTACTCCCTCTGTCTTACCCATACTCCCTGTCTCACCCTTACTCCCTCTTACGTATCCATACTCTCTTTTACCCATACTCCTTCGTCCTCACCCATACTCCCTCTTGTTTACCCATACTCCCTCTTACCCATACTCACCCTTACCCATACTCCCTCATGCTCCCTCTTACTCACCCATACACCCCCTTACCCATACTCCTCCTTACTCACCCATACTCCCTCTTATTCACCCATACTCCCTCTTATTCACCCATACTCCCTTTCATTCCCATACTCCCTCTTACTCAGCCATACTCCCTCTTACTCACCCATACTCCCCCTTACTCACCTATACTCCCCCTTACTCACCTATACTCCCCCCTGACTCACCTATACTCCCCCCTGACTCACCCATACTCTTAGTCACCCATACTCCACCTTACTCATACTCCTTACCCATACTCCCCCTTACTCACCCATACTCCCCCATGCTCACTCATACTCCCTCACTCATATTCCTCCCTCACTCATATTCCTCCCTCACTCACTCATACTCCCTCACTCATATTCCTCCCTCACTCACTCATACTCCCTCTCACTTGCTTATACTCCTCCATACTTCCTCTTACTCATCCATTCTCCGTCTTACTCATACACTCTTATACTCTTAGTCTCTCTCTCTCTCTCTCTCTCTCTCTCTCTCTCTCTCTCTCTCTCTCTCTCTCTCTCTCTCTCTCTCTCCCCATGTTTCGCTTCACAGAATAGTTACTTTGCGACGTAACCAACCCTTCATCACTATCGAAAGGACCAAATCAGTTGCTTGTGTTTTCCTCTGTACGTTTTTTGTGCTCCACGGCCATCAATCTGCCCTCCCTCGAACCCAAACTACACATTCATCTCCACCCCATTTCATCGTCCCCGGTCTCCCCCTCCCTCCTCTTTCAACTATGCAAAGAAGTAATGGGAAGAACGAAAAAGAGGAAAGAAACAGATTTTTAAGTACAAAGGAGTGAGGTAACTGAAAATATGTGGAAAATATAGCGGTGTAAGTGAGCTGGGTTAGGCTAGGTTAGGATATATTAGGTTAGACACTGAGATAAGAGAGCGAAGTGACTATGTTGAAAATTTTGCGATACACTTAGGTGAGTTAGGCTTTGTTAAGTTTTATTAGGTTAGATGTGAGGTGAATAAGAATATGTGGATTTTTTTTTTTTTACGTGTCCGACTCAGGGCAAAGGTTTCAGGGCCTATTTCTTGGGGGAAATGACCTATCCCAAGGCCCAGTAATCCTCCCACACCTCCACATGTCGCCTCTTCTGTGCTAACACCCACCATCCATATTGATTACATGCTAGGGCTGTCTTATACAGGACTGGTGTATTGGTATTAGCTGGGGTATTTTTACGACACGTCGGCGGGTCACCTGGTAGATCAGGAAAGTCTGCATTTTAGGAAATTCAAATCCTTAAACTGTTCCCTGCCTAAGCCGGGATTCGATCCTGGGTCCATTAGGACTGCAGGCCGCCTCTCTACCGATTCAGCCACCGGGTTAGGCTAGGTTAGATTAGATAAGATACACGATAACACACTGATAACACAGATAACAAAGGAGAGAATACGAGGAAACCATTAAGGGAGGTAGTGAAGAGATGGAAAGACAAATTAAGTAAGATAAGCCAGAAGTAAATTTATGTGGGATTACGTGGAGATTTGAGGCCCTGTTCTGATTAGCATAGAAGGTTTCGTTGCACCTCTTCCTTAGCCATTGTTTTGTACAGTACTCTTAGCTGAAGTGTATTGTGAAGACTAAATCGCTAAGGAAAAGGTGTTACGAAGTTCCTTGTAACACTAAGAATACTTGTAGATTAAGGCGTTGAAAGTTGTTCTGGTGCAAGTCGTTAACAGGGCAATGTCCCCCGCCCCGCAGTTCAGCTCAGCACACCCACCCTGCAACCCTGCAAAGTTTGTTGTGGTAGTGCATGTTCCCACGCATGTAGGAGGGATTGGAGGGCTGTGGGAGGGATTGGAGGGTTGTGGGAGGGACTGGAGAAAAGAATGAAGGGTTGTAGGATGACTTGGAGGAAAGATTGGAGAGGTATGGGATTCGAGGAAAGTTGGAGTGTTGTGGGTGGGATTGGAGGAAAGAGGAGGGTTGTAGAGTAACTAGGGGAAAGATAGAGGGATTGTAGGAGGGACTGAGGTCTTGAAGGAGGGATTGGATGATGGTAAGAAAGATTGGAGGATTGATATATGGGCATTGGTAGTGATTGGGGGATTGAAGGACGGCACTGGAGGCACATAGGAGAGGTTGGGGATTGTGGAGAAGCTTTGGAGGCTCGTAGGAGGGATTGGAGGATGGCAAGAAGGATTGGAGGGTCGATTTGGCCTTGTAGTAGAGGTTGGAGGTTGTAGGGAGGTATTGGAGGCTACAAAAATATAGAGGATTGTAGAAGAACTGGTAATCTGAAGGAGGTGGAGATTTGGAGGAAGGATATAAGGAGTTTTTGTAGACTTGTAAGAAGATGAGATATTGGTGGTAGGAGAGAGAGAGAGAGAGAGAGAGAGAGAGAGACAGAGACAGACAGACAGACAGACAGACAGACAGACAGAGAGGGGGTGATTTATCTAGTAGTCTGGAATGCTGGAACCCCATCACTTCTTCCAGCCTTCCCTCTATTTTTCCAGCCCAACCTGGAAGTTAGTCATAGTTTGGACACAGAAAAAAAAATACTGGCCTACAGAACTTTGGCCCGCGTTGTTGCTTGTGGATTTTTATACATATTCATTGTAAAGCCTTGAATAATGAGTGAATGGAGGAATTATTCAGGATACGTTAAGTGCTCGAAGGTATGAATATTTACTGAATCGGTTTATACATTTTTCATTTTTTGCATTTTGTGAAGGCTTGTTTTATTCGAGTGAATCTATTATGCAAGTTTTATTCATTCCTCAAAAATGTGAATGCTGAATAATTTTAGATGTTTTGCGGTTATTCTTCATTTGGAATTTGAAATGTGTAATACGTGCGACATTCATTTAGGCCTATATAGATTGATTGTGTAAAAATCAGTTCATGTCAACCATTGTGTGTGTGTGTGTGTGTGTGTGTGTGTGTGTGTGTGTGTGTGTGTGTGTGTGTGTAACGTAAAATCCATGTACGCAAGCTCCTGTTCGTGTGTATGTGTGCGCGCGCGTGCGTGTTTGCGTGTGTACTCGCGCGCATGAAACTTAAGCTCCTGTGCACCTAGAAAATCCATGTACGTAAGCCCCTTTCCGTATTTATGAGTATGTATGTATGTATGTGTGTGCGTACGTGTAAAAATCCGCGTTTGCAAGCATCTGTGTACGTTAAAATCCATGAACGTTAACTCCTCTCCGCACATAGAAAACTCACATATAAAAATTCCAGCTACTGACGCATGCCCGAGCCGAAATATTGTGCCGCCTCCCAAATCTCCCATTCTGTTATTTACAAAGGCCAGCTGATCCCACCAGGCCCACTCAACCAGACGAGGACGGGGTGTTTGGGTTCGCGTTCTCGTGGCCCTAGATGGCTCCCTGGGATCCCTTAGTAGTTTCTCTCTCTCTCTCTCTCTCTCTCTCTCTCTCTCTCTCTCTCTCTCTCTCTCTCTCTCTCTCTCTCACACACACACACACACACACACACACACACACACACACACACACACACACACACAAGTCCTATATGAGACAGCCCTAGCATGTATTCAGTACGGACGGTGGGTGTTAGCGCCGAAGTGGTGACATGTAGAGGTGTGCGGTACGTAGGAGGACTACTGGGCCTTGAAAGCAGGCTGTAAAGCCTATGCCCAGAGTCGGTCACATTAAAACACACACACACACACACACACACACACACACACACACACACACACACACACACACACACACACACACACACTACAAACCTACCCTCTCTCCCTCTCTCAGTGCTGATTGTAACAGTAAATTAACACTTAGATGTGATGCAAGTCTTGAAGAAGTGATAGGAAAAAACGTAAAATCGCAGCATTATCCTCGTCTGCTATTGAGTTACTTGAAATAAGCTGCAAAAGGAAAAAAAATCTGGGCCAAGTTAGAGTAAAAAGATAATTCGCGTTATTATAATTAATTTACTTTTAGGAGGCTAGTCAAACCTCGCCCATTTATATATTTTTAACCAATTACAGACTTTTTTTTTTATACAAGGAAGAAGGAACCAAAGGCCAGAAGCCAATAAGATTATTCCCTCCACGAAAAAAAGAGCATAAACTTCTTAGTCATATTTTACAAAGATTTGATTACAAGTGCTAATATATTTTCCCTCATCTCTTTATTTTTCTTTTATAAAGTACCGTCGTTGTTTATATCCAGTAAAATATATATATCAGCTGAAAAAAAATCGACAGTGCTTCGTTAGAGTCTGATTGAAAAGGGATTACGTATGTTATTATAACTTATGGCTCCTTTTTACCAAGCAGTACATATATATTACCTTTAATTTATCATCATTTATGTATAATAATAATAGTCGGTGAATAAACGAACATAGAAATGATTAAAATACAACACACACACACACACACACACACACACACACACACACACACACACACACACACACACACACACACACACACTATACCTCCATTAACTTGCCCTCCTCCTCCTCCACGCCACAAACAAACACCACTCTTTAATCAGGCCCAACAACTCTTTCTTTCTTTGCTTTACACTTCCACACGGCTCCCTTGAGGGCCCGTGAGACTGTCGCAAGGGGAGAAGGAGAGGGGGAGGAGGAGGGGGTGAAGGAGGGAAGGAGAGGAAGGAAGGGAGAAGGAGAGGGAAGAGGAGAGAGGAGATTCTCTGGGATTTGGGATGTTTTTAGGTTTGTGATGTGTGTGGTGGTGTGAGATTTTGTTTGTCCTGTGTTTTGATGTAGTGGTTGTGATGCTTTTTGTTGGATTAGAGGTGTGTGTGTGTGTGTGTGTGTGTGTGTGTGTGTGTGTGTGTGTGTGTGTGTTTTGCAGGGAGGCGTCAGGGTTAAGCTGAGGTGTTCTGTTTATGTTTGTGGATATTTAGATGGTGTAATTTAATGCTGTATTGTGTGAGGATGGCATTGTAGTTTTACTGTTTCAAAGTCTGCAATATTTAGATGTGTTGTGATACAAGGTTGGTGTTGTATTGATAGGTTATTGTGGCGTGGCTTTGTTGTGTGTGGTATAATGTTTTAGCTGTGGGGTAGTGTATTGTGTTTTGTCGTTTGCCTTGATGTGGTAGTTTATTGTGGTGTGGATTTGTCGTGTGGTAAAGAGTTTTTCATGAGCGGTGGTGTGTTGTGTTTTGTCGTTTACTATGGTGTGATATTTTGTAGCCGTTTACTGTGGTGTGAGTTGTTTGTATCTATATATAGCATTTAATTTGACAATAATCTGTTACCCTTTTCAGCTTCATTAATGGCCAAGTGTTGTCAGATGGACGGGTGGATTTAACTAGTAACCAAGGCGACTCATTCTAATTGAATTTCGTGTAACAGGGACATAGTATTTTAAAATCTGGGGTTGGTCAAACTCTGCCAGATAAAAACAAACCGATTTAGTTTTTTTTTTCTCTCTCTGAGGGGATTACAAAGCTTCTACAAACCCTAAACATGGCTTATACGATATACAAGGAACACGTGGGTTTGATTATATGGCTACTACTCAGCGTAATGGATGATTTCCTGATTTAAACGATACCACTTGGCCTGTCACTCGATGCAGAGTCACCTGAGGATAGCCCTGCATTTATCGAGTCAACTAAGGGCATCCCCACCTACCAGGGCAGTCTGACTGCTGAGGACAGAGTGACATGGGGGCGACTTGTTTGTAGCCATCCCCTCCATGATAAAGGAGGCTGTAGATAGAGTTTGCCCTGTACAGTAAAAAACAAATTCTGTTTGTTGTGTTGTTTTGGTATGGTGTGTGATGTGCATTATGTAAGGAATTAGTGGAATGGCTGTGAACTGTTTGTTGTGCCGTGTGGTCAGTTGTGTTTAATGTGTCTTGTTTGTGTGGTTTGTGTATGTGTACGAGTATATATGTTTGATGTGTGCATGTAGATGTAGAGGCACTAAAATATCATAACACACTACATAATAGTTAGGGACATTAATATGCTGTTAATATGTAATATAGTGGCTTTAGGAAAGTCGTGCCTAAATTCGAGAGAGCTAGAGGAATAAGCAGTGGAAATTCTAGCTAGGGAATGTCGCACACAACACAGTATGACGTCATGGAAAGTCACACCGAAGATCACCACGCTCATACACGTGCGCACACACATGACCCAGCCAGTAGCATACGGGGGAAATTGGAGAGACTGGTCAGAAGGGGTTGGGACGCGAAGGAAGACAGAGGCACCGTGGTAAAGACAGGCGTACAGAGGCACGGAGTTAGCCAGCATAAACCTCCCGCACCACTGCTCGTCAAGATATCTCCCTTTTGAGAATAAACAGCAGTCAGAATCCCAGAATCATCTTTTATCTTTCTCCCGCCATCCACGGCAAGACCAGCTTCAAAATTCTCTCCTATTACAACCCTGTGATCAAACATTTTGGAAACGACTCGGCTACAGCTACGAGATATATGTTGTCTGGGCAGTTGTGTGTGTGTGTGTGTGTGTGTGTGTGTGTGTGTGTGTAGTGGTGGTGGTGTAACATCCCCGCAGAACAACTTTTCATTTTTTTGTTTCTGTGTGCGCTGAATCGCAAAATGTAACATGTTTATAAAGAGGAATAATGTGTAAATGTGAGAATATGTGCATGGAAGTGTGATGGTATGACATCGTGGTGTAGTCGTGGTGGTGGTATAGCCCCCAGCCCGGTAGTCCCGGCCCCAACTGCCCTCCTGGGTGTAGTAAGTCGTGTGTCAGTGAAGCCTTCGCCATTTACACACCCGTTATAACACACACGGACAGCCTCTCCTTAAAACACACAGCAGTTTTGTTTGTGCCATTACATGCTATTTACTATATTATTGTTTTATGGTATGCGTTGTTATTATACTTTTCAGAAATTTCAGGGTTTCTGGCTTGCACGGTATTTTGTTAGTAAATCATTTGTTTTCACGGGCAAAAGGGGCCTGGGATAAAGTTTTTGTGTATGGTTTGGGTAAGCTCCTTTGACTCTTGCGCGTACATATATATATATATATATATATATATATATATATATATATATATATATATATATATATATATATATATATATATAGTGTACACACGAGTATACATAGGATTTCTTCACTTTTCCTTTGTTAACTCCATATGCTTTCATTCTGGCCAATGTGTTTTGTTTATGTTCTCTTTATTCCTTCATTGTCTTTCCCTTTTTAGTGCCTCATCTCTTCCGTTCATTTTTTTTTCCCTCCTTCCTGTGTACAGTACTAATAATGCTCTTTCCTCTTTAATTATCTCTCTAAAGCCTATTCATGCTTTCATTTTACATCTTTTCCTCTCGTGCCCGTACATTTCTCGTTCGTGATATTCTTTTAAATTAATGGACACTGTTTTATTAATGATTTCCATGTCATACGGTACACGAATTTCTAAAACTTTTCCCGTATTATTCACTTCATTACATTTTTTATATTTTATTTTTTTTTTCCCTCTTGCCCGGCCCCCTTCCCCTAAAGGCTATATTGTGGCGGAATTAAACTTTCTGGTGCTGAATATTGGGATGGTGATACTTAGGGGGTAAGTGGTTGTAATACTCCCATCGGCACGGCTATTTGTTTAACAGACCCCGTGGAGAGAGAGAGAGAGAGAGAGAAGGAGGGAGGGAGGGAGGGAGAGTGTGTGTGCATCAGCAAAACATCGGGTGAAGTGAGAGGTAAACATGAAAGTTAGACGTAAGTGGGTCAGGTGGTGAGAGAGAGAGAGAGAGAGAGAGAGAGACAGAGAGACAGAGAGAGAGAGATTTACACCCCTCCTCTCACCCTCTCCCCATCACCATTACACCACTCATTCCTCTCGTTTGCAAACCTCTCACCCCTTCCTACCCATCCTGTCTTACTTAATCACCTCTCTCTCTCTCTCTCTCTCTCTCTCTCTCTCTCTCTCTCTCTCTCTCTCTCTCTCTCTCTCTCTCTCTCTCTCTCTCTCTCTCTCTCTCTCTCTCTCTCTCTCTCCCCGTCTATTCTGCATCGCCACCCCATCCCCCTCCCATCTCCTCCTTTCCTCCTTCCTTCCTCTCCTCTCTCTTCCTCTCTTCCTTCCTTCCATTCACTCCTTTTTCTTCCCTTTGTCCTTCTCTCCTTCCGCCACCTCTCTCTTCCTCTCCTTCTCCCTTCCTTCTCTCCTTCCCCCTTCCCACTCTTCCTGTCCTTACCTCCCGCTCCCCATTCTCCTCATCCCCTCCTCCTCTTCCTCCCCTTTTTCTCTTCTCGTTCTCTCCTTTCCCTCCCCTCGCCCCCTCCTCTTCCTTCCTCCGCTCCCCTCTCTATCACTGCTGCTTCTTCCCTTCCCCTCCCCTCCCTATATCCTCCCCCTCTCCCCTCCCTTTTCCTTCCCCTCATCGCTCCCTATTTCCTTCTCCCTCCCCATCCTCTTTTTCTTCCCCATTCCTCTCCCATCCTTCCCTCCCGCACCCATGACTCAGCACAGTCGTGTCAGTACTTCTAAAGGGAATTGGATCCTTCATGTGTAGAATTAATGAGTTGTCTTACGTTTATACTTTTAAGCTACTATTTTTTTCTCTCCTGCGTATACCATTCTTAGTGTTTATCATTTTTCATTACAGTTTTTGAAGTAATTGCATTTTTATCTCTGTCTGTCTGTCTGTTTGTATCTCTCAATCTGTATCTGTCTGGCTGTCTGTATGTCTGTCTTTTTATCTATGTTTATTTCTCGACGGATTTTCTCTGGGAGGTGACATCGATGAAAGAGCTTCCAGGTGTTTCTGTCCCTACTCAGTAACGACTCGCTCTTGCCGTGACATACCAGCCACCTGTACTTTCCTTCCTGTTTTTGTTATTATTATTATTATTATTATTATTTATTTTTATTATTATTGTTGTTCTTGTTGTTGTGTATTAGTAGTTCAAATTGCGGTAATACATAAGAAGTTAGCTACATTAGTACTGTATCAGTTGCCCCCCCCCATCTCTCTCTCTCTCTCTCTCTCTCTCTCTCTCTCTCTCTCTCTCTCTCACACACACACACACACACACACACACACAGTATTGACACAAGTTAATGAGATAATTGTCCAGGTGTAACCAGGTAATTAATCAGCCTTACGTAAAAAGGTGTTGACAGGGTAACCCCCTTAGCATCATCATGTAATTTTTTCTTCGCTTTTGCTACTTCCAGACGATTTCATTCAGCCACGGCAAGATTTTCGAATAGGGGAGTTAGATACAACCTTCATTAACCCCTCCACAACCGCAGATCCTTGCTGAGTTGAATAAAATCGTCCCGTTTTTAGGAGGAAAATTAAAAGACTTACTGGGGCTGGAGGGTAAACTTAAAAAATCGTCTTATGGTAGCAGGAATAAATGAGGAATATATCATAATGGTGAAGAAGTTAGTAAAGTCGTCTGCAGGTTAGAAAAATATAATGGGAGAGATGTCACATTTTCTCATCACGCTTTCCATTTCTTCCTCTGCTTCTTCATCCTCTATTCTCCTTACCATTCTCCTCTTCTTTCCCTCTCCCTCCATCCTCCTTACCATTCCCCTCCTCTTTCCTTCTCCCTCCATCTTTTCAACCCCCTCCCTCTCACCTTTTCCATTCCCCACTTCCCACTCTTCTCTCACCAACATCCCCCCTCACCTCACCCTCCACATGTTACTTCCTCCCTTTCTCTGCACTCCCCCAGACTCCTTCCCCTTGCCTTTCCCCCCTCCCCAAGCCCTCTCTTCTCTCCCCCCATCCTATCCTTCTTTCCCCATCCCCAGCCTAGGACGTTACCCTTCCCACTTGATTTTATAACACCCCTTTCCTCCTTGTTTCCTCCCTCTGGTCTCCCCATGCCCTCTTCCTCGCCCTCTTTCCTTCTCCCCTTCCTATCCCTTCATCCGCTTTCCAATCTCAACTCCCAACAATGCTCACCTCCTCTCCGTCACATCCTCCACCCCCTTTCACCCCTCCCCTCTCATCTAAGTTCCTCTCCTTCCCCTCCTCTTCTTCACCCCTACCCATCATCTTTCCTCCCACACCTCTCTCTCACCCCCACCTAACTTTTAGCGTAGTCCCCCTTCCCACCTCTTCCCCTCTTTCTCTACCCCCTCCCCCTTCTCTCCCACCTCTCCCTCTTCTTCTCTACCCCCTCCCTCTTCTTCTCTACCCCCTCCCTCCCTCTTCTCCACTCCCTCCTTCTCTCCCATCCCTCTCTCCTGTTCTTTACCCCCTCCCTCTTCTTGTCCACCCCGTCCTCTTTCACTCCCTTAACTCACCGCCATCCAAATTATCCCGTGATGAGGAAGATAAGGAAGATTAAAATGACTAATCTCTGTACTTAAACCCTGCCAAGTTGAGCACAGTTAGGGGGGTAGAAAATAGTAAACTTTGGTACTAACTTAATAATAACTACGGTACGTAATCCAATATACTATAGCAGTAGCTGTGTGTGTGTGTGTGTGTGTGTGTGTGTGGGTGTGTGTGTTTTGGGCAGCCGAAACTACACATTCAAATTGCACCAAAATTGGCACAAAAATCGCAAAAAATTCGCAGATGTGAAAAAACTTGTCCCATCAGACATACAAGCATCTACTCATCCACATTCATTTTGCTCCCAAGGCTTCATATCTGGAAATGGGTGAAATTACGGAGGAATGTCGGATACAATGCCGTCTCATGGCCAGAAATAATTCCCCATAACTCATCAGAAAACCATTTTCTTAAGAGTCCATTTTATTTCCTTCCACCGTCAGACAGTCTTATTCAGTTTCAGGAGAGCACCCTCGTTGAGAATGGTCTAGTGAAGGCTATTGGTAACCCTTCCAGTTTTAAAAATCTCTCTTAAGCTGAACAACACCGACTGTAGGTGGCAAGAGAAAACTAAGAAAGACGTCGCGACCTTCAACGAAAAAAAAAAAAAATGGTCTTGGTGTGTTTTTTCTCATGTTTGGAACTCTTACGTAATATAGTGTTTTCCACGGCTTTTCACGTTGTTCCTTGCTGTGGTAACTTCCTTTCCCTCCCAAGACCTGGTAACGTTATCGCATATTCTCTTCCAGGAACGCTTGAGAGTCTGCTAGCTTTCCTCCACACACATAGCGTTTGACAGGATTCCTTATTCTATCCCATGTTCTTCTTGGCTGATATCATTTTTTCCTTGGCCAGGTTTTCTGTAATTAATTTTCACACACACCTGGCGCTTCGTATAATTTCTCCTTTTCCCTTCACTGATGCAAATAGTTTTCTAGGGCTAGATTTGTTTTTATTTTTATCTTTTTGCCACACTCACAGAGGCGGCTCAGTATAGTGCTAGTCGCTAACTGTGTCGCTTCCTCACTCACTCACTCTTGTTGTGACAGGAGGAACGTTATAGATACATTAATTTCACTTTTTGTCGTCTTGGAAAGCTTTAGGGGAAACACCTTGAAATGGTTTGGCCCTTCGGAGAGAATGGGAAATGAAAGATTGACTAGAAGTGTGTATGTGAGTGAGGTGGAGGCCGAGGATGAGGTGGAGTGATGGGGTGGATGGGTATATGAAAGATGGGGGTGAGCTATGGAGAAAGGACAGGTGACATGGCGGCGATTCGTCCACCGCATCCGGGATTAAGGCGACTTATTATAGGTAGATTGACAGCTAGACACTCTGACAAACTGATATGGATAGATAGACGAATAGACAGCCAGATAGATAGACATAGATAGATGGACAGACAGATAGATAGACATTGGTAGGCAGTCAGATAAGCACACAGAAATAGTGATAGATATACAATCAGATGGATAGATAGGCAGATAGATTTAACCCAATTTAGTAACTCTTAGTGAAACAGGAGGATAAGCGAAACAGAAATAGCACTAGTGATGAAACTGATCCATCCTGAACACAACACATTCTTTAATACTTATCGGTATTATGTCAGTGAACAATATCAGCTTATTTAAAGAGCCGTAGTCTGTCAGTCGGTATATAATCAGACGCCTTAATCCCGGAAGAGGCGGCCACATACAAATTAATCGCCTCTATGTCACTCTTTCCTGCGCGATCTGACTGACTCTTCTTCAACGCGTATCACTCTCCCTCATGTAACTCTCCACATCATCTCTCCATGTCATCCTCGGTCTCCCCCTTCCCCTCCCTCCCTCCACCTCACTCACACACACTCTCCTAGTCAGTCACTCATTCTCCATTCTCAACGGAATAGACATACGGATAAACACTCTTCAGTCTCTCTTGACTCTCCTTCAATGCTAGGCTAGTTATCTCGACCATGAGTTCAAAAGAAATTGATGTGGAGTAAAATTACCTTCCTTGATGCTTCCAGCTTGACCAAAATGAGCCCAAATTGAGCGAAATGATCCTGACTGATCTGGTTGCGCTGGATTAGATGGCAGTAGTAGCTGTTGTAGACCCAGGTTCATCTGAAACGTGAACCCCGTGGACTGCTGGCTGTAGCTGTCTTCCAGTATTTCACTCTCTTTTTTTTTTTTCGGTGGGTAGGGAGTAAATTGAGAGACATGTATAACCGTGCAACGGAGTCGCTTGGTCATATCAGTGTGACCACGTGAAGGCGCGTCTCTCCAGTACCGACGTCCTCGGTTTCAAGGGGTTAATGGGTGTCTTTATATAATTATTATTTCTCCCACATTCTTAACCTCCTCAACTGGATGATGCATTTTCCATTTTATTTTTGCTATCTCCAGGTGCCTTTATTTAGCTTTGGATGTATTGCGAGTCAGCGCACCATCATCTCCCTTCACTAATTTCCACCCATAATAACACCCTTTTCTATGACATTATCAGGAATTCATAAACATACTAATTTAACTCTTAACAAAATAATAAAATCGTGTGCAGATGCATCTTCCACGGGTGCTGGAGGTGCTGGCGGGGTTGCTGGTGGCGATGGGGGCCGGGCTGGCGACGGGGATGGACTCGGTGCTTGTGGGGGATGAGGAGTCGCCCGCGCTGGTGCCCCTGTCGACGTACGCCACGCTGAGGGTGGAGGGACGGCAGGCGAGGGAGGAGACGCAGCGGGTGACAGCCATGCGAGAGGCGTTGGGTGCAGCGCGGCACGAGGTCGCCGCAGTGTGTGGTTGGTCCCACCTCCACCCCCACGCACCCAGCCACATCGAAGGGCGATCTCTCGTTGGCCATCCGCCTCTCACCCCACAGGCAAAGGCCATTTGCCGCCAGTGGCTCATGGGGCGCGGCCTCTACCCAGACGTCCTCTCGAATCAAGAACTTGCTCTTATCCTCGAACACCATTTCCATGTGACGTGGAGACCCGAGGACGTGGGAGGCGAGAACGAGGACGAGAGTGACCATGAGGGCGGAGATCAGGAGTACGAAGATGGGAGCGCATATACGACAGACGGAGTAGAATCGGAGAATGAGACAAAGGAGAGCTATGTTTTAACCCTCAATGAAAAAAAGGAAAACATAATAGAAGAGGAATTATCCCTTCTGGGTCAAATAGAGAAGAATGAGGAGTTTTTGGATGAAACCGAAAAAGAAAATAACCCAATTAATGAAAAAGAAAAAGAATTAGTAACAGAAAGTCTAAATGAACTAAAGGATCGAATGTTAGAACTGGAAGTGGAAAAAACAGTCATTGAAGAGGAGGAGGCTAAAGTGAGACAGGAAGAGGAAGAGGGGGAGGAAGAGGAGGAATATGGGGAGGAAGAGGCGGAGGAGGAGGAGGAGGAGGAGGACTTCCTTCTGAAACTGGACAGAAACCTGGAAAACGAAAAACAAATGTTGCTGAAGAAAGCTGAATCGAAAGAAGAGCTTTTGGTGGACATAGAAAAAAATCCTCATTTATTTACCGAAACACAAATAGATTCCCTTAGACAATCTATAGTGTATATTCAGAACAGAATTTTGGAACTAGAGGGGTATCAAATCAGAATAAAGGAAGAAATTGCTTCGGAGGTGTTAGGTCTGATGAATGAAGCAAAAGAGGAGGGAGAGAAGAAGGAAGGGGAAGAAACTATAGAGGAGGAGGAGGTGGTGGTGGTGGAGGAAGGGGAGGGTACAAAAGGTAAAGATGATTATTCAGAAGAGTATTATGATGAGTTATATTACAGTGAAAGTGAAGACTCCGAGGAGAGTGAAGAAGATTTAGAGTTGTTAGTACATAAACTTGTGGAACATCCTCGGTATGAAGAGGGGGCACTACTATTCGCTGGCAAAGTGATAGAAAAAGTAGGCGAGACAGAAATATGGAAGGAGAAAGAGGAAAAAGAGAAACAGATTGGAACGGAAGAGGGAAATTTTTCTCACCTGGAAAGTCGGGTAGGAAAACTTGAGGAACAGGTGGTAAAACAGGAGGAGCTGCAGGAACAGAAGTTTTACCACCTGGAGAGGCTGGCAGAAAAATTTAATGAGATTCTGAAGAAAGGGACGGAACAAGAACAGAGGTTTCCCTATCTGGAGGAGCGGGTAGAAAAATTAAACGAGATGGTGGGAAAAGGCCCGGAACAAGAACAGAGGTTTTCCCATCTGGAGGAGCGGGCAGAAAAATTAAACGAGATGCTGGGCAAGGAGCACGAACTGAAGTTTGCCCACCTAATGAAGCGAGTGGATAAATTAGAAGAAATGCTAAGTACACTGAAGGATATGGTCGGGAAACTTGCTGAGAAGGAAGACGAGGGAAAAAAGGAAGTGGAAAACGAAGTGAAGACAGGAGAAAAGGGAGACAAGGACAGTGAAGGAGAAATGGAAGCTCTGTCCTGGTTTCCTGTTTCCTGGAGTTACGTCATGGAACGGGTAGGTTCTCTCCCTGTGAGTACAGTGTTTGTAATGCAGATCTTTGCATTTGGCATCGCAGTATTGTATGGGTTGATTTTTAAGAGGTGGCACAAAAGGGTGTGAACTGACCCAGCCAAGGTATCACTGACTTACTGCTCTATTGAAAATCGACCCCTTTCTCCCTCCCCTCCCGTCTTAGGGACTCATATCGGAACATTTGAACAACTAGGTATTTTAGCTCCACCTATATCAGTTCCACGGCACACATGCATCCCACTCCAGCGCCACTGGGACTGGTGAGAGAGGTTCCAGCGGCCCTGGAAAGCAGGGATACCTTCACTCTGTGGCCGCAACATTACCAGATGTGCGATTATTCCTTGAATCTCGCTCCTCCTTCCCTCCCGTTCCTGGCTGTTTGTCTCACGCCACTTCCCTCCCTCAATTCCTGATACTTCTCACGCAGCCTCCCTGACTCCTTTACTCTCTTATGTTAACTACTCGTTATATTACTTATCTTGTCATGTTACTACTACTACTACTACCGTACTACTACTAATATTATTCTTATATTTACTATTAGTGGTAGGAGGAGGCGCTCACCATCCACTCACTCGATGTAGTGTTGCTTTGGGTGTCTGCCCTTTCCTCCCTTCCTTCCTTCCTCTTCTGTCTTTCTTCTGCTTACGGGTAACTTTGCACTCCCTCTGCCATCTTTCTTTCCTTCTTTCTTTCCTCTTCCTTCTGCCCATGGGTGACTACACCGAGTGACAAGCCAAATGGTTTCCTGTACACCAGGAAACCATGTACTACGCTGGGTGGTAACCATATAGCCAATTTATGGCTCCTGGTGGTTCAGTTGGTAATTAAGGCCCTCCAGTCGGATTGAGCCTGTGTAGGTTTATATCCAAGGGATGGTTGGAGTTTATTGCTCACGTAATGCCGCTCAGGGACGAGTGAGGCTGATCACTCTCATCTTAAATGTCAGGACCAGCTTGCCAAATTAATGTTGCCAAGTGTTAATCTCTTGTTACAGCTCAGTTGCAAAATAAGACAGTGCTACGGCTCTACGCCCTTTCCATATCGGCAGGATTTCAAGACCAGTGCCATATTGAAGTGTTCACCTCTTGGTACTGCTAAGTATTTGTGGTGATGAGATGACAGTTTTAATTCAAGTAAACATAACATACTATTACTCTACTGACCCTGTCCCTCCCCTCAGGCTTGAGTGAATAGGCAATATGGAGTCCTGAGCTTCCTACAAGCTTGGAGGGTGAGAAATGAAGTACGTTTTAGGCAATTATACATACAATATTCCATAGTTGGATCACCGTACACACACACACACACACCACACACACACACACACACACACACACCACACACACACACACACCACACACACACACACACACACACACACACACACACACACATGGATAGATAGACAGGTACTCAGTTCTGTAAAGCAGGAGGTAACCTATTTACTGTCCTTCTTGTATGCAAAAGGTAAACTCTGGAACTGTTGTCTTTAGTGTTTTATCTCCCACTACCTCTGTCACCTAGTCTTTTTGGCGGTGTGTGCGGACGTCTCAAGGTGAATGAATGGGTCTTGAATTTGGCGTTCTTTTGAAGTGTTGCGTAGAAAGAACTGTTTTTAGCCGGATTTTGGCCTTTGCAGCTCATAAAACACACACACACACACACACACACACACACACACACACACTTCTCCTCCTCTTCCTCCTCCCTCCCTTCCTCCCTCCCTCTTCCACTCTACTCCCCCTTCCTCCCGTACCCTACCCATCTCGACTTCTAAATCCGCCGTAAACTCGATATTCCCTTTACTGGCAAATTTTCCGGACACCGTGAAAGTTCCGTCTTTAATATTGACACTATTAAGCACCTCGAAGAGGGGAGGAAAGGAGGGAGGGGAAAGGGGGAGGGGGTAGGGAGGAGAGAGGAAGGGGAATGAGGGAGGGAGAAGGGAAGAGAGGGTAGGGGCTGGAGGTGTGAGTGGGTGGGGACAAGAAGGTAGAGAGAGAGAGAGAGAGAAAGACAGACAGACAGACAGACATGAAGAGAGAATTGACCGAGCGGAAGTAGTGGAGAGAGAGAGAGAGAGAGAGAGAGAGAGAGAGAGAGAGAGAGAGAGAGAGAGAGGCATGACCAAGACCAGGACCAAAATAAAGAAAGAACAAGCAACATTGAGCAAGAGAAAGAGAGGAGAGGGCCAGAGCATCCAAGAGAGGTGCCATAAAGGCGAAACTCCCTAGGCAGTAGCACGGTAGAGTGAGCTTAAGGGATCCCGTGTTAAGTGGAGTGTCGAGAGGGGCCAACTGAATGTCTGGGATAATAGGAATTTGAGCCTTAGTGGTCCCATTCAAAAGAGAGAGAGAGAGAGAGAGAGAAATTTGATCCTTATTAAATCAGTAAAAATACCACAGACATTACTTTTATTTTCTCTCATTTTATTTAATTTTAAAAAGAATAATGATACAAAAATATAACTAGGAAAAATACCAGACGATTTTTCTCAGCTGGTGTAGCTTTAAAAATAGTATTAGTATAAAAACTACTAAATATACCAGGAAGACGATTTATGTATAAGAAGACATTTATATATATACTGGTATTTACATAGAACGATTTTATTAAGCTGAATGAAATAATGACAGTCACAAGGTTAGGTTAATAGAGGAGCGTTGCGTGTGTGTGTGTGTGTGTGTGTGTGTGTGTATGTATGTGTGTGTGTGTGAGAGAGAGAGAGAGAGAGAGAGAGAGAGAGAATTGTGTGTGTGTGTGTGTGATTTTGCTTCACACTGTTCAAGTTTGTTAAGCTCAATATTTATATAAAAAAAAACTGTGTGTGTGTGTGTGTGTGTGTGTGTGTGTGTGTGTGTGTGTGTGTGTGTGTGTGTGTGTGTGTGTGTGTGTGTGTGTGTGTGTGTGTGTGTGTGTGTGTGTGTGTGTGTGTGTGTGTCGCTAATGGGAAATCGTAATTCGTATTTTTCAACGCACTTTTATTTACCTTGCTAATGAGAGGAAGGGGACAGTAAATATTGTGAAGTATTTTTACGCGAACCAACAAAAGGGGAAGGGTATGCTAATGAGTACGGTGTGTGTGTGTGTGTGTGTGTGTGTGTGTGTGTGTGTGTGTGTGTGTGTGAATGTTTCAGTTCTTGTAGCTCAAAATAAAAAAATCAAAATTGTGGTGTGTGTGTGTGTGTGTGTGTGTGTGTGTGTGTGTGTGTGTGTTTCAATGTTTCAGTTCTTTTAACTCAAAAAAAAAAAATTACAAAAGTGTGTGTGTGTGTGTGTGTGTGTGTGTGTGTGTGTGTGTGTGTGTGTGTGTGTGTGTTTCAATGTTTCAGTTCTTTTAGCTCAAAAAAAAATTACAAAAGTGTGTGTGTGTGTGTGTGTGTGTGTGTGTGTGTGTGTGTGTGTGTGCTAATTTGTATATATTTTTGCATATATTTCAATCCTGATGGCTCAAAAAATAAATGAATAAAAAAAAATGAAGTACTCCAATAACCTGTCCCTCCTTTCTTTAAAAATTCTGTCTTTCAAAACTGCCTTCATTATCTTTTTTTTTTCCTGATTTTATCTACTGATACTCTGCATTAATTCGTGCAGTACGGTGACGATTATTTTATTTATTTATTTATTTTTTGATGGGGGGGGCATGTCTAAGAAAGGCCTTGTCCGTCTGTCACTCACTAACAATTTTCGGACACGAGGTGCTTCATTCCCGTAGACTTTAGTGGCTAATTCAAAACCACACCAACCACACCACACTACACGCCATACCTCCCTCCAACGCCACACCACACCACATCACACCACGCCACACCACATCACATCACCACGCCACACCACACCACACCACATCACCACGCCACATCACACCACGCCACACCACATCACATCACACCACGCCACATCACACCAAGGGCATTAACCTAAGGGCCAGAAGCTCCTGCATCTGTTACTTTAGTACCTGTTTTACTGCCAGACATTACTTTTATTCTTCATGTCATCAGACGGTTTAATATGCTACAAGGACGATTTTAATAGTGCAATAACTAAGCGATTTTTTTTTACCTGCCAGACGGTTTATTTCTGATACTAAAAGACGAATTTTCTCCTGTTACACCCAGACCATTTGTTCTTCTTTCCTTAATGCCGGTCACGTTGCGATTTATTTTGGTTACTATCATTTTTTGCCAGCCACACGACCTTCAGACGATTTTTTTGTTATTGGGAGGGAGTTATAAATCGCATGGGAAAGACCGTGTATTGATGTGGTTAACCACTTCAATTCGGTGATGTCTTTTGTTATTGATGTTGGTAGTAGTAGTAGTAGAAATAGTAGGAAGAGTAGAATTTTCAGTGTCATTAATTAGTGTTGTTGTTGTTAGTAGTAGTAGTAGTAGTAAAAGTGGTCGCCTTGCCATCTCAGACGATTTTAATAAAAGACTCGTACTAGAGGGGTTAGATGTTCCCATTATTAACTCCTTCAGTACGAGGGCGCTTTCCTAACAAATAAAATTACCAGGTTTCTTTAAAATTCACTTAAAAAAAAAAAAATATCATAGTTGTGAAGAATTTAATTGCCCGGAATGTTGGCTGCGAAACTTGGCACGTGATTCCCGTAGACTTTTATTGTCTGGCCTGGAAGGACAGGGTGTAGTGTGAGACGGGGAGGGGAGACGGGGAGGGAGGAAAGAGAAAGAGAGAAGAGGGAGAGGGAGGAAGGGAGGAAATTTTTTTGAAGGAGGGAGAAAAGGAGGAAAGGGGGAGAGGAGAAGGGTTGAAGGAAGAGAATAGAGGAAAGGTGGACAGAGGAGAGGGAGGAGAGGAGACGCGTTGAGGAGCAAAGGGAAAAAATGAAAAGGAGGAAAGAGTAGATAGGATAGGAGAGAGAACAGGGAGAGGTGAGAGGAGAGGGAGAAGGAGAAGGAAAGGAGGTGGGTTGAGGGAGGGAAGAGTGAAAGGAGAAGAGCGAAGGAAAAGGGGGTTGGAGAAGGCACAGGGAAAAGAGAGTGGGATGAAAAGGAGAGGCAAGACAAGGGAAGGGAGGAAAGGGGAGGGAAGAGAAAGGAAGAGAGGGGTAGAAGGAAGAAGAGAGAAGAGAGGCAGAGGGAGGAGGGAAGGAGCAGAAGGAAGTAAAGGGCAGTGGGTTAGATGCTCGTATATTCTGATGACGCGAGGCTCTATAATTCATAACACATAACTCATCGATTTTCAACACTTTCCCTATAAAATTAAAATGTGTATTAATAAATGCTTTGTACATTATTCATTTTCCATTTTTTATTGACTATATTTAAAGCTATGGAAGAACTAATAATATTTTTGCTTGTTGGTTTATAGAGTATGAATAATAAAAACATAATTTCCTTTTAACGATAAAGGATATTGAAAAAAGCATGTTGGAACTGGGATGATGATGATGATGATGATGAGGAGGAGGAGGTGGGGAGGAAGGTGATGATGATGATAATGATGATGATTGATGATAATGACAGTAATGATGATGATGGTGATGATAATGACAGTAATGATGATGATGGTGATGATAATGACTGAGGATGATGATGACAATGATGATGATGATTCTGATGATGACAGTGATGATGATAATGACAGTAATGATGATGGTGATAATGAGGATGATAATGACAGTGCTGATGATGACTTTGATGATGATGACAGATGATGATAATAACAATAGTGATGATGATGATAATGACAGTAATGATGATGATAAAAATAACTGAAAAAAAATGAAGACGGTGTATCTTAAATGCTTTGTTTTACCTTTGTCTTCTTTTTCTTTACAGGTAAGTTGAATGACCCCGTAAGACAACATGATTTTCAACCCACATGTGAGTATTTATTTATTTATTTATTTTACTCAGTTCTGTTTCTCTCTCTCTCTCTCTCTCTCTCTCTCTCTCTCTCTCTCTCTCTCTCTCTCTCTCTCTCTCTCTCTCTCTCTCTCTCCCTCCCCCCCCCATTCATTGCCATTCACCCATTATTCACTCTAACCCTCTCATCTTTCTCCCTTCACCTACCATTCATCACTCCTAACCCTCTTTCGCAGTGACGTCATATTTTCACTTCCTTCAGACGATTTCCTTAAGCCTGAGAAAGTGAGAGACTGACGAGGAGAGTGTGAGGTGGAGGGGGGGGAGGGAGGGGGAGGCCAAGGATGAGATGGAGGGATGAAGTGGAGAGGTATATGAGAGACGGGGGTGTGAGCTGGGTGCAGGGCAGTGAAATGGCGGGGGACAGGGCGACATGGAGGCGATTTGTTTGTGGCCACCCCTCACGGGATGAAGGCGTCTGGCAATAGATAGATAGATAGGTAGATAGTACTGAAGGGGTTAAGTGACTCTGGCTCGTGGTCTCGTAGGTTAAGGAGGCTCCCTTACCTCCTTTTCCTAAGCGATTTATTTTGCTTATTGCACCTCACTGTCCTGTGTTACATAAATTCTTCTGTTATCATCACACTCTTCTTAAATAACGTACAAAAGGATATTAAGCAGCCATAGTCAAAAATAAATCGCTAAGGAAGAGGTGCTAGGGAGCCTCCGTAGAGCAACTAAAATACGGATTGTAAACCCATATCATAGTCGCAAAGTGGAATGTAAACCCATATATTGTAATTTTGGGGAGCCCCTGTGTTTAGTATACCTTTTTCACTTTAACTTGGCCTAAATTTGCCATCTCTTCATCGTGACTATTGCGTTATGTGAAGAGATTAGCACTAAGTATGATGCTAGTCACGAAGAAGTGCTATGAAAAGGATATAGAGCCACAGTATTGTCTTCTTCTGCCTCTGAGCTATGAGAAATTAGTTACCAAAAGACGAAAATCTGGGCCAAGTTAGAGTAAAAGGAGTATAGATATGGTTAGCCTGCATCCCACTTTATCTAGTCCTTCTTAACTACTTGCTTTAAATAATCGTAAAAATAGGGACCTTGCTTTCCACTGAGCGGTTTAGTGTTTCAAGGTTAGTAGTGTTAGTTTTCAGTCACTCTCCAATGGTGTAGAATAAAATGTTTAGGAAATAGCAGGAATAAACGCAAAAGTCCCCCCCCTCCCTCCCTCGAACCAGAGAGAGAGAGAGAGAAAGAGAGAGTCATTTTATTATCACTTTTAGGTAGTATCCTCCTTTTTACATCCAGACTTTATTTCCTTGTCATTACCCCCCTTTTCCTACTTGCTACCTCTCTCTCTCTCTCTCTCTCTCTCTCTCTCTCTCTCGCTATCACACTTCCATGCACTTCTTTCCCTCACCCTCATCCTTTCTTTCCTTCAACCCCTTACATCTCAACTTCCTTCTCACTCTCTCTCCCTCACCCTCATCCCTCTCACCCTCACTCTCATCCCACACTAAGCTCTCGATTTCCCCTCTTAAATCGCTCTCATTACTCAGCTCTCACCCTAACTCTCTTCTCATCACCCTAACCTTACTATACTGACCTTGCCTTCACTTCGTCACTTCTTCACGTTCCTCCACTGCACGTCACTTCACTTTACGTCACTTCACGTCATTTCACTGTCACGTCACTTCACTTCTTCATCTCTCGCCTTCACCTCCCTCCTTACCCGCATCTTCACCCACCCACACCCACACCTCACTTTCTCCTTAGTTTCATCCCTCACCACCACCACACCCACTTCCCTCCCCCTCACCCCTCCATCACCGCTCACTCCTCTACTCACCCTCACCAGCACCCTCGGCCATCTTTATATTCCTCACCCTTTCTCGACACACCTTAACCCATTCCTCCACCCGCTCCACTATTCGCTTGCCCTCCCTCACCCTTCCCTTCCTCACCTCCACGCACGTTCACCCCCACCATCTCCCTCATTTTCACTCATTTTCTCATTTCTTCGTACAGACTTCCACCCGTCACCTTTGTCCCCCTCTCTCCCTCACATCCACCCCACCCTCATCCCCACCCCCAGCCCCACCCTCACCCCCACCCTCACCCATCATCATCCGCATCCTCACCCTCACCCACGCAGAAATTATGTGCGTAATTTAGTAAGCTTGTGGTGGAGCTTAAGATTAAAAAAGCCAGCTTTAACCTCATGAGGGATGGAGGAAGGAAGGAAGGAAGGAAGGAAGGAAAGAGGGGAGGGAGGGAGGGAGGAAGGAAGGAAGGAAGGAAGGAAGGAAAGAGGGGAGGGAGGGAGGGAGGGAGGAAGGAAGGAAGGAAGGAAGGAAGGAAAGAGGGGAGGGAGGGAGGGAGGAAGGAAGGAAGGAAGGAAGGAGGGAGGGAGGGTAGGAAGGAGGTTAAATAAGGAAGGAAGGAAAAGAGAGAGAGAGAGTGCAGTGGTGAAAGGAAGAGGAAAGATAGAAATAAGAATCAGATGGAAAGGTGAATGGAAGTGAGATGGATGGATGGATGAAGGATGAAAATTTGGGAAGAAACATGGAGAGAGCAGGCTGGAGGAGGAATGAGGAAGGATGTGAGGAGGAAGGAAGGAGGGAATGAATGATTGAAGGATGGAGGGAAGTAAAGAAGAAATGAAAAAGAAGGAAGGAGGGAATGAATGCAGGAAGGAATGGAAATAGAGTGAAAGATCAATTTTTTAAGCTCCTAGGGTGGGTAGGCGCAGGGATGGAGAGAAATATGGAATAAGGGGAGAGAGAAGAGGGAGATGGAAGGGAGGAGAGGGAGAAAGAATGGTGGAAGGAGGAAGATAGGGTGGAGAGAGTGTGGCAGGAAGAATGGAAGGATGGATGGAGGGAGGGAAGGATGGAATGAGAGAAGGAAGTATGGAAGGAGTAAGGAGAGAGGAAGGAAGGAAATAAAGATGATTTAAGTAGCTGCCTATAAATTCGTGGTGTGGATGTTTAAGGGTGGAAGGAAGGAGAGAGATGAAGAGAGGGAGGAAGGGAGAGAAGGGTGGATGGAAAGGTGAAGGAGTAGGGAAGGAAAAGGAATGGTTTGAAGGGAAGGCAAAAGGAAGGGAGGAAAACAGGAGAGACGGAAGATTGAAGTTTAGGGAGGAGGGAAGGAAAAGGAATGGTTTGAAGGGAAGGCGAAAGGAAGGGAGGAAGACAGAGAGGAGATGGATGGATGGAGAGAGGGGAGAAAGAAAGGAGGAAAATAGAATGGAAGGAGGGGAAGGAGTGTGATGTGAAGGATGGAGGGAAATATGAAGGAGAGGTGGAGGGAAGGAAGGAGAAAAGGAGAGGAGTGAGTGTTTTTTTTTTTTTTTTATGTGCTCGACTCTGGGCATAGGTATTACAGCCTGGTCCCAAGACCCAGTAGTCCCCGTACATATCATACACCTCTACATGTCACCACTTCGGCGCTAACACCCACCGTCCATACTGAATACATGCCAGGGCTGTCTCATACAGGACTGGTGTATTGGTATTAGCGGGGATATTTTTACATGTCGGCGGGTCTTCTTGTAGATCGGTAAAGTCTGCTTTACATGAAATTCAACTCCGTAAACTGTTCCCTGCCCCAGCCGGGATTTGAACCTGGGTCCGGTAGGACCGCAGGCCACCTCTCTACCGACTGAACCACCGCGTCCCCCAAGGGAAGAGAAACAGAAGGAAGAAAGGAGGGATGAAAATTAAATGAGCTTGTTTTAACCTCATGGTGCTGAGGAGATTAACTGAAGGAAGGAAGGATGGAGGAAGGAAGAAAGCAGGAGGAAGTAATGTGATGGGAGAAAATGAGCAACACATTCTAGTGTTAATCTGTTGCTGCAACTCAGCATTCATGGTGGACAGGTGGCAGTTATAGGCCAGGTTAGTGGAAAATAAGTATAGCTATTTTTTTTTTTTCATCAGCCAAATTCTCTCCCTGGGTTTGTGAACGAAAAGCCAGTAGCTCTTATTGCCACCTCCAACGAAGTTGGAGGAGGTTGTGTATTCACCTACGTTTCTCTGTTCGTTTGTCCACACGAAATCACCAAAAGTTCTCAGTGAATTTCAGCGAAATATTGTAGAAGGGTGGACCATGGGCCAAGAAAGAGTTGATTAAATTTTGGGCCGGATCCGGATCCGGATCTCAGTGAATTTCAATAAAATTTTGTGGAAGAGTGGTCCATGGGTCAAGGAACAATTGATTAAATTAGGGGGCGGATCCGGATCCTATGTATTCCACACAATATCTCCACGGATCTAGATCCTGATACGTTTTAACTGCAATGGCATTGGCGGAGGTATGCGCTCTCTGGGTACTTTCTGGTGTATATATATATATATATATATATATATACAAGGTATATATATTCGCCTGTCAGAATGTTTTATTGTGTCCGTCATGTGTTTTATTGTGTCCATTACAGCGGCCGCCGATGCTACCCCCACCATTTGCAGTTTTATACCGAATATTTTAGGAATTGTGCCTGTCGGTACTGAAAGTGGAGTGGGGTGTCGTGGGAAAATATTAATGATTATATGGCGTAATCATCATCATCATCATCATGGCCGTTATTTCCACCCAAGGGTAGGGTAAGGTAAATAATAATAATAATAATAATAATAATAAAAGCGATCGAATAAGCGATTTTTTCTGCCACAGATGTTCGTAAATCGCATACATTGAAATACAAATCAGAAAAAAAGCCAAAATCTACAAGAGTGAGAAATCTTCACTACAATAACATGATTTGACTTATCCATGCTATTTCCAGACGATTTTATTCAGCTGGTAAAAAAAATAGTTAAGAGTTTAGTAAGGCTGGATCTAACCACCCCCATCCCCAGTTCGAAAAGCCAGACCTAAGCTGAATAAAATCTTCTGGTGGATGCAAGGATTCTCTCTCTCTCTCTCTCTCTCTCTCTCTCTCTCTCTCTCTCTCTCTCTCTCTCACACACACACACACACACACACACACACCAGAGTAGAATTAGATTAAGTTCAGTTACAATAGTTCCACCGTTTAATACTCGTACTTTTAAATTAATTAAATAAGCGCATGTGTACATTTGTACGTGTATGTATGTACGTATGTATGTAGTAAGTATGTATTTGTATTTTGGCGTGTGTGTGTGTGTGTGTGTGTATTTGCATTTCTGTATAAATATGCGTTTGTATGTTTCGATGTGTGTGTATATACGAGGATGAATCTGTGTGTGTGTGTGTGTGTGTGTGTGTGTGTGTGTGTGTGTGTAAACCTGTCATCCATCACCTGCCTTGTTATTGGAGGGTATTTGTACAGAGTTATTATTAATCACAAAAACCTTCATTAATCTACAGCACCGGACAATTAAAAACTCACACATTTTTATTTACTATGGCCAATTTACAGGCGACGTTTTTTATTATTTTTTTTTTTCCTTTTTTCATCCTTTTCTGATTTTTTTTATTTCCATTTTTTTTTAATCTCCTTCAGTCAGGGGCTTTAATTCTCTCTCTCTCTCTCTCTCTCTCTCTCTCTCTCTCTCTCGATTATATGCAGCGTAGGAGAATTTTTTGAACTGGAGGAAATTAAATATGGCAGTAATTTACCTCTCTCTCTCTCTCTCTCTCTCTCTCTCTCTCTCTCTCTCTCTCTCTCTCTCACAGCATTTCCACTAGTCGCAGTATCTACAAATATTTTAAATTGATCGTATGGATACCTCAAGGGACTGAAATTTAGGTACTCTTTATGGCAGACAGTAAAGGGTTTATGAAAAGTAACCCCAAGTAAAGATCTACCCTATTTCCCTTATTCTCAGAGGAACAGAGTAGTGTAAATTCGAGATAAGACTTCTGATAGGCAGATAAGGCAGGTCAGGCGTAACATTACATTGCGGAAGCTGACCCCACCCCACTGAAGGCCTGATAAACGATGTCGTGTGAGGCTAAAATTAGTGTTAAGATTACTGATAAGCTGATAAGATTGGTCAAGCGTTACATTACACTACAGAGCCTGACCCCACCGCTCTGAAGGCTCTATAAAATAATTCGAGGCTAATCACCGGCTGGCCATACACCGAGATGCAGCCAATACATCGTAATTGCCCTTAATTAGCCTGGGTGTAGGGGCGGGATTGGGGTGAGGGTCAGAGATATGGCATGAGGCTGGGTTGGGCAGGAGCTGTGTTAGAGAATTGTGTTTGAGGATACATACATGCATACGTACATAATACAGACATGCAGTACATACAAACATACACACAATACATACAGTACATACATACAATACATAGTGTACATACATACATACATACAGCACATCTGCATATGGAGTCAGAGGAGTAGCCTGGTGTCCTAAAGAGCCTGAGTTCTAATCCAGGCTTGGGCAGGGAACAGTTTGATGATTTGAATTTCGTTAAAACATATCATATTAATCCTCCACAAGGCCGACACCTATGTCGGTTAAACCACCTCCGCGATTACGTTCACACCACCATGAGTGAAACTGCTCTAGGTTACATGCAACGTGGATGGTAGGAATTAGTGCCGAAGTGGTGACATGCGGAGATGTGAGGTACGTAGGATAACTGCTGAGTATCATGGAACGGGCTGTACACCCTGTATTCAGAGTCGAGCACGTGACAAAAAAAAAAATGCGTAGGCGATGCACTGTACATGCATTTAATGTATTCATATATGTTAATTCGTACTTGCATGTGCATACACTTGTACTCTCTCTCTCTCTCTCTCTCTCTCTCTCTCTCTCTCTCTCTCTCTCTCTCTCTCTCTCACACACACACACACACACAACTACTGGCCACAACCCTAACAAGACAATTACACCCTCTCATTCGATTAGGACCAGCTGCACAGAGACGCTAGCGAGAGGGGGAGGAGGGGGTGTAGGAGGGGGGAACGGAGCAAAGATTAGGTTTGGGTCTCTCTCTCTCTCTCTCTCTCTCTCTCTCTCTCTCTCTCTCTCTCTCTCTCTCTCTCTCTCTCTCTCTCTCTCTCACACACACACACACACACACACACACACACACACACACACACACACACACACCAGTCAGCGGTCTTGTTCTTTTTATATATGATTCTTACCGTACTAATTTTCTGTTTGTTTTAGGCTATTCTTTCAAGACATCTTCAGTAGTGAGTGATTTTTTTTTTATGAGCTGGGTTTTTTTATTGCTTCTTATTTAATTCATATAAGATTGATGTCTGAGTATTATTATCGCGATCAAAAGTCCACAGACACTTCCCTGCGGCGATAGAAGGTGTGATATAAATAAAAAAATTGTGACATCAGTAAACACCGCTGAGAGAGAGAGAGAGAGAGAGAGAGAGAGAGAGAGAGAGAGAGAGAGAGGAAAAGTAGTCAACAAATCTATAATGCTGGCTGAGAATTAGAGGCAATTTTTCATGGTTATTGTACAGGAATAAAAATCAGGTTGGAAAATGGCGCCAAATATCGAATCCAAATGGGGTCGTTAGATCTGTTGTTCATGTAGTTTAGATTTTTTTTTGTACCATGAATAGTACGTCTTGTTTTAGCAAGGTGAACGGCAAGAAAACGCCCGCTTCATCCGGGCGCTCCCAGATGTCTTTTGTTGAGCTTGTGATAATGATTGTGTTGTGGTAGTGATGTGCGTGAGGTGAGTGTGTTGTGGTGTGTGGGTGGCTGTAGGATTGTGTTGTGGTGGTGATGTGCGTGAGGTGAGTGTGTTGTGTGGGGCTGAAGCACTGTGTTGTGAGAGGGATGTACGTGAGGTGTGTTGTGTTGTGGGTGGCTGTAGGATTGTGTTGTGACAGTGATGTGGGTGAGGTGAGTGTGTTGTGTTATGGGAGGCTGAAGGACTGTGTTATGATAGTGATGTGCGTGAGGTGTGCGTGTGTTTTTATAGGGGTGTAGGAGTGTGTTTTGATAGTGATGTGCGTGAGGTGAATGTGCTGTTATGAGGAGCTGAAGGAGTGTGTTATGATAGTGATGTACGTGAGGTGTGTGTTATGGTGCGGGGAGAGGGAGTGTGTTAAAGGCCGGGCATAGTTAATTGTGAGTTGTATTTACCGTTGATATCTTACCAGGGAAGGGAGTGCAAGATCCTCGCTACGGTATCTTTCAGCCGGAGAATAAATTGCTGTCCCTGAGACCTGGAATTCGATCCCGCCTGGGGAAGGGAGGACGTAAAGTATTGGAATTTCATAAGTTCTTTCAGTACGGTTACCTTTTTTCATTTTTTTTTTTTACCCAGGGAGAGATTTTTCGATTATTGTATTTCATGAGAGACATTTCGATTTTTTTCAGTTCATGAGAGACTTTTCGATTTTTTTAGTTCATGAGAGACTTCGACTTTTTTCAGTTCATGAGAGACTTTTCGATTTTCTTTTTTAGTTCATGAGAGACTTTTCGATTTTTTTTTTTTTTTTTGTAGTTCATGAGAAACTTTTCGAATTTTTTTTTTAGTTCATTAGAGACTTTTCGATTTTTTTTTCTTTAGTTCATGAGAGTTTTCGATTTTTTTTTTTCTTTAGTTCATGAGAGTTTTCGATTTTTTTTATTAGCTGGAGATCTGTTCAGGCAAGACTTAATGAACTGTGGATGTGTGATTTAGTCCTTACTATTAGGGCTCTCCTAAGCTCCGGAAAATCAGGTGCTGTACAAGAATAAAGTAAAAGATATCTCCGTTTTTCTACTGTTATAGTCTTCTATGACCTGCTGACACCATAAAAACACCCCAGCTAAACCATCCCGGCTAAACACCCCTGTTAAACACCTCACACCACAGCTAAACACCACATTTAAACACTCCAGCTAAACACCACAGCTAAACACCTCAGCTATACACCACAGCGAAACACCACAGCTAAACACCACGACTAAACACCACAGCTAAACACCACGACTAAACACCCCAGCTTAACACCCCAGCTAAACATCCCAGCTAAACACCACAGCTAAACACCACAGTTAATTCCATCACACCAGTCCTAAAATAGGGAGAGGAAGGAGAGTGGTGAAGGGGGGAGCAGGGAAGGGAGGAGAGGATGGTGGGACGGGGCTAGGGTAGGGAAACTAGAGGCTTCCCAAGAGGGGACTCACACCAGCGGCGAGTCGATACACATCTAGCGCACCTCGGAATATGACCTTGATCTTGACCTACTCGTAGGAGATTTCCATCCCTACTACACACCTGTATAATTTTGTAATGATATCTCGACTGGTTGCGAATTTTCGTGGCAACAGACACACAGACACACAAAGAAACGAAGACAGTACTCGTAGGAGATTTTCATCCCTACTACAAACCTGTAAAATTTTGTGATGATATCTTGAGCGGTTGCGAAACTATCATGGTAACATACAGACAGACCTTGACCTACTTTCATCAGTTTCAAATTCGTGATCGCTTTTTTTCCCCACTACACACCTGTAAAATTTTGTGGTGATATCTTGAGCGGTTGCGAAGTTATCGTGATACACACACACACACACACACACACACACACACACACACACACACACACACACACACACACACACACACACACACACACACACACACACACACACACACACACACACACACACACACACAAACTGAAAACGATACCAGCTTCGTTATCGCGGCTGGTAAATATTTGGGGGAGGGAAGAGAGGGTGAAGGCAGGGGGCCGGAAGGGTGGAAGGGAGCAGGGGAGGAAGGGCAGCGGTGGTAGAGGAGAGGGTGAGGGGAGAGGAATGATAAAGGGTAGGGAAGAAGTAAGGTAAAGTCATAAGGGGAGGGGAGGGGGAAGAAAAGGGAGGAGAGGGGGGCAGAAGAAGATATAGGGGAGGGACAGGAGGGTGGAAGGATAAAGGGTAGGACGGGCTGTGGGGTGGGGAAGGGATGATATAAAGGGACTATCTTGAGGTTATTCATCATCGTAGCCCCGATATAAATAACAGGCTACAGTTTTATGCCTGTTT
>NC_136969.1:32176648-32211648 GCF_032717465.1 Coenobita brevimanus
CACCCCTCACAAGCTGGATAGAGGTCATTAGAAAAAAAAAATCATTCAAATTTTTGTGTAGGTTACATTTTATTTTTTGGGTCATATGATGTAAAAGGTATATTTGTACAACTCTCTCTCTCTCTCTCTCTCTCTCTGCAGTTATTACCTCCGCCAATGAGGTTATGTTTTCGCCCCTGTCCGTTTGTTTGTTTGTTTGTGAGCAAGATTACACAAAAACTACTGGACGGATTTCCACGAAACTTGGTAGAAGAATGGGCCTTGGCCCAGAATAGACCCCATTAAATTTTGGTGCGGATCTTTATGAAGGTGCGGATCCAGGATTTTTTTTTCACTTTAACATTGCAAGATAGGGCTTTTTTCGACATTTTCGTAAATTTTTGAGTGAATATTGTATGGATCTTGATGAATAAAAATCAGGCATATTTAGGATGTTGGTATCTACGAATGTGTACAGTTTGGCGCGGATCTATATAAACTTTCGGATCTAGCTGATTTAAATATGCTTTTAAAGGGGGGTAGTCTTTTTCCATATTGGATTAGACTTGATTGAATTAAAAGGAACTGCATGTTGGGCCTTGGCGGAGGTATGCGCTCTGCTGAGTGCCATTCTAGTTATATATGTAATTTCTGTGTTTATCTACTTCTCTTTTATCCATGCATGCTTCCATCCATTTATCTCTATTCCATTATTTCGTCATCCCTATCAGGTATTCAGTCATTTCACACTCTCAACATAAACTCTTATTTTGTAGCACATTGTAATCCAGGCAGTAAGTGACTGGAGGGTGATTCGCTACCCCGAGGCCCAGAATCACCCAATATATCCGTCGTTAATCACCGTAATTATTATGAAAATCGTTACTTTAAAACTTCAGTCTATCTCCCTCGTGTACTCCATTTCAGTAACTTAATAGCACCTGAATTTTAGAGACATGTGCTGGATGTGAAATACTGCCCTCTCACCAGTTCAAGTGATCATGCAATACTCGATAATTGACCTCGTATTTTTTGCTGTAATTCAGCTCAAGATCATGCAATACTTGATTATTGACCGCGTATTTTTTGCTCAAATTCAGCTCAAGATCATGCAATACTCGATAATTGACCGCGTATTTTTAGTTCTGATTTAGCTCAAGATCGTGCAATACGCGATAAAAGACTGCGTATTTTTAGTTCTCATTCAGCATAAGATTTCATCATGGCTGCGAGGATGCCTTAAGGGAGAAGGATTTACGACCAACCCCCACCCAGACCTGACTACCTGTACTCTTTTTACCCTAACCTGGCCTAAAATTGCCGTCACTCCTTCCTAAATCTCGTAGTACCAATAGACTAACATTAAAATCTGATGCAGGTCGCCAAGAAGTCCGGAAGGATACAGAGCCTTAGTATTATCTTTTTCTGCCTTTTAAGCTACCTGAAGTAAGCTGCAAAAGGACGCATATCGGGGCCAAGTTAATGTGAAAGAAGCATAAAAGAAATTTGAGGGAAAATGCATTCATATTATTAGATAGGATGTACCCCCAAAATCGCTAGTTATGGACACGAAGTTAAATTGCTAAAACGGTGATGGAGACTATATTTAAAACTATACTGCTTTCACAGCTCCGAGTATATGTGAATAAATTGTAATGGTATGAAGAAAATATGTACGAAACTTCATTATAATCGGTTGTTTAGTTACGAAAATATTTACTTAATGTGAGGGCTCAGAGTTACTAATATTTTCCCAGCTGAAGTGAATGGTTTGGTGTTAGCGTGAATAATATGTTTATGTTCATAGCTGCTGAGAGAGAGAGAGAGAGAGAGAGAGAGAGAGAGAGAGAGAGAGAGAGAGAGAGAGAGAGAGGCGGAGATGGAAAGAGATAAGCCATGAGGAAAACGTAAGAGAAAAAAAAGTGAATGTGGGGAAGATAACGATTGTGTGTGTGTGTGTGTGTGTGTGTGTGTGTGTGTGTGTGTGTGTGTGTGTGTGTGTGTGAGAGAGAGAGAGAGAGAGAGAGAGAGAGAGAATCTAACTGTAATCTCCCAAACTCCCCCAGGAACTTGGAAACACAGACTTGGAAGTAAGAAAAAGGGTTGCGTTCCTTTAAGCTTTACTTCCGATTTGTGTTGTGGCCTAATTGCACCCTCCCCCCCCCGTCTCGGTCTCTTTATATGAATGTCTGTATGTATGTATAAGGGTGTGGATAGAAAGGTTGATAGATATAGCGATAGATTGATAGATACATTATACAATAGTTTAGATATATAGATAAGTAGGTAGGCAGGTACTTGCAGGTAGGTAAAGAGGTATAGATGTTTTTATATGTATGTATGTATATATGTATGTATGTGTGTATGTATGTATGTGCATTCCCGTCGTGGAGGGCATATGAAGTGGGTGCCAATAGTATAGCCTTTCATATCCCTCCACACACACACACACACACACACACACACACACACACACACACACACACACACACACTGTAAGACATAATTTCTTACAAACACCCTTTCCTCATTCGAACATTGCTAGTATGGGGAAAAATAAAATTCTTGCAGTCACTCTTCCGCTTAGAACGTTTGGATTCCTGCAGTGAACCTCATATGGACTGATACAAATACAAATTCTCTCTCTCTCTCTCTCTCTCTCTCTCTCTCTCTCTCTCTCTCTCTCTCTCTCGATACTTAATACATATAAACAGTGTGCCTTAGATAATCGTATACTTGCGTACGGATGTGTAGACATGCATACATGCTGTACATACATACATACTGTACATGCATACATACATACATACATGGATGCGATGATGTACTTTGTCATTTCCGTAAGCTGAAAAAAAAAAAGTGTACTAGTGCTTTTATGAATGCGTGTGTGTGTGTGTGTGTGTGTGTGTGTGTGTGTGTGTGTGAGAGAGAGAGAGAGAGAGAGAGAGAGAGAGCATGGCAACGAGAGGGTTAAGGCGAATTATATCAAGGAGACCTCTTGCTACAGGGAGAGGAGGAGGAGGAGAAAGGGAGGTAGGAAGAGATGGAAGAAGGGAGGCTGGGAGGAAAGGAGATAAGAAAGATGGAATGTACGAAGGAGCGATAGGAGAGAGCGATGGAGGTGGAGGAAGGTAAGGGAAAGATGGGGTGGAGAGGGGAGGTAAGATGAGAGGAAGGGGAAGGAGGGGAGGTAAGGAGAGAAGGATTGGGGGGAGGAGAGAGAGAGGGGGGGGTAGAGTGGAGGCGGGGAGAGGGAAGGTATGGGGAGAGAGGGGAGCAACAGGTCAATACGGCGGTAATCACCAGAAGGCTCAAATTGCTTCAGGATTGAGAGGAAATTGCGCCATTACTGCACAGGCACTTCCTTCTCTCCTTAGTGCGGGTGTTGAAATGCCGCCAAGTAGGTAGCCAGGTGAACCAAGACCGAACGCTGCATTAATTAATCATAAAAACAATTAAAAAACACGAAAACCAAGTAGAGTGCGTCCTTGTTGATTTCCAATTACATATCACCTTCATACGGACCTGTGAGAATGATAGGCTTTGGTTTATATATGTTTATCTAAGTCGGTCAAGTGTGTGTGTGTGTGTGTGTGTGTGTGTGTGTGTGTGTGTGTGTGTGTGTGTGTTATATTTACAGTTCAGGGTTGTCCGTAAATAGCGCATCGTTAGACACACGCCTGATGGTATCTCGTGTATTATGTTGATGGCTCAGTCTGCTGATGTGTTCGTGGGTTTGGCAGGGGGAGTGGGAAATGAATAAAACATGCGCGATACGATAGATGTTGATAACGCTAAGTGACCCGTCCACGCAACACACAAGAAATTTCATAGTGGACAGCAAGAGCAGCGTTATGTATGGACCATTCTGTGTGTGTGTGTATATATATATATATATATATATATATATATATATATATATATATATATATATATACACACATACAGTAGGTTTACTGCCTGATGGGGTATTCATAAATCGTGGCTGTGTAATTCCTTGATCATTTTGTTGAATATATGTGACTACCCTACCCCAGTACAAGTAGCCTTCCATCTTCCATCTTCATGTACCTCATATGCCAGTGAGGAATTGAAAAGTTTTAGCTTAATATGTATCCAGTTCATGTAAATATGGGATACCGAGTCTGGATGACAGTGATGATGATAAATTCTCACGTACAGTATACACATTCATGTGTATGTTTAGAGTATGCAAGGGCACACATTCATATACACATCCATGTATTGTTCGTGAACATATTTGATTTTCTGTCAGTTATTCGCATGCACGCATATATAGCACGCATGCATGATACAGGACGGCTTGCATAGGTGGGAGGGAGTTGAGGTAAGCGGCAGCTGAGAGGATTACTGGCATTGTAATCCTGCCCAGCCCAGGCATGATCAAGTCTGGTGTTTGACGTCTAGCAGCAGGTGGTTTAATAAATGCAAAAATATGTACCGACACCACCAAAAGTCCTGTCACCTGTCCTGCTTCTGTTAATGGACGTGGAAAAAAGGTTGATAAACTCGCATCGTATCTACACTAATAACATTGACTCTTAGCTGAATAAAGTCATCGGTGTCGGGTGTTGCGAAATCTGAGTGATTTTTCGAACTCCATGGAAAGAGAGAGGCGAGGACTTATGTGCCGACTGTACATTTTTTTTGGATAATTCCGAGTCTAGTCCCAGAGTTGATCCAGAGTGATCCCAACTACACCATCTTCAAGCTTCTCTGCCCTTCCCTTTGCACTCCAAGTCGCCCTTCATCATGCAGTCCATCTCTCCATTTCTCCACATCGTTTTAGGGTCCGTAAATGATCTGAGGGGATCTTGTGGGGTGGGGAGAGAGAGAGAGAGAGAGAGAGAGAGAGAGAGAGAGAGAGAGAGAGAGAGAGAGAGAGAGGAGGTAAAGGAGTTGTGGTGTTGGTGTGGATGTGATACAATTTCATTCAGAATACGATGGACGAATATTAGCGACGGGGTTAGCGAAAAATGTAATACAGGTCTGCCTACTGAAAACCGTCTCCCCTTCAAATAATACAAAAAAAAGAGCAAAAATTAAATAAACAGTAACATACCCCTACTAAAGTCAAAAATTTCCTTCAGTCCCCCCCCAAAAAAAAAAAATATTAGCGCAGCAAGAATAAAGTACAAAATAAATTCCCTTACGTAAAGTCAAAAATTTCCTTTAGTATCCCCCCCCCCAAAAAAAAAAGACTTGCAACAAATTGAAAGAGAAAATATCACTCTACATAAAGTCAAAAATTTCCTTCAGTCCCCCCGTAAGATTAGCTCCTTAAATCTGGGTGTCATTTTTAGCGTATATTGTTGCCAGACGATTTTATTCAGCTTGAAAAAAATCGTATTAATAGGGTTTAATAAGGCTGTGGCTCGTCGGTTAAAAAATCTCCCGAACACCTCTTCCTCAGCGATTTATTTTTGGATATGGCTGATTAATATCCTTTTGTACGTTATTTATGCAGGGTATGGCGTTATTGGAAGGATTTATTTAACACGGAGATCGACAGTAAGGTGTATTAGGCAAAGTAAATCGCTTAGGAACAGGCATTAGGGAGCTTCGTTTACCCACGGGCCTGTATCTTACCCCACCATTTCCAAAGTCAACCCCAAGCTGAATAAAATCGTCGGGAGCTGGCAAGAATATAATAAACTATACTCCTTTTACTCTAACTTGGCCCAAAAATGCCATCCCTCCTTCTTGAATTCTGAGTTGTAACGAAAGATTGAAATACGATGCTAGTCACGAAGAAGTGCTATGGGAAGGGTGAAGAGGCATAGCATTATCTTCTTCTGTCTTTGAGCTATGTGGAATAAGCTTCAACATGGCGAAAATCTTGGCCAACTTGAGGTAAAAGGACTATAGGCATCCCAGAGTTCAGTGTCCTAAAAAATTAATTACCTGTTCATACCACACATAATTAATTCCCTCTATAACTTGGTCCTAGCCTCCTAGCACCTCTTCCTCAGCGATTTATTTTTGGATCCGGCTGGTTCATATAATTTTTGTTTGTTATTTATGCTGAGTATGGTTGTATTTGCTTGATTTAAATGTCAGAAGAGGATGGTAAGTGGTAATATGCAAAATAAATCGCTTAGGAAGAGGTGTTTGCGAGCATCCTTAACCAACGGACCCTTTTGTACGAACCCAGGTGTTAGATTTCGGAGACCAGGTGAAGGCCGTCCAGTCGCTTACCCTGTCAAAGAAAAAAAAGAAAAATTAAGTTATATATATTTTTTTTTTGGTACGTTCGGTTTTGGGGGACAAATAAATAGATAAATAAATAGATAGATAGATAAATGGACAGATAAAAAGATTGATAAATTGATAAATATGAAAATTGATATATAAATGGATAAATATAAAAGTAGATAGATAAGTGGATAGATAAAAAGATAGACATGGCTGTGTATATAAGGTGTATAGTTTATTAAAAAGAGACTGAGAATAAAAGTTAATGTAAGAAGAGAGAGAGAGAGAGAGAGAGAGAGAGAGAGAGGCTGGGATAAGGACAGATTGAAGGATAATGGAGAGAGAGAGAGGAGAGAGGGAGGGGTGGAATCAGGTGATGCTGGGATGAGGATAGATTGGAGTATAATGAGAGAGAGAGAGAGAGAGAGAGAGAGAGAGAGAGAGAGAGAGAGAGAGAGAGAGAGGCTGGGATAAGGACAAATTGAAGGATAATGGAGAGAGAGGAGGGGAATTGGGTGAGGCTGGGATCAGAATAGATTGGAGTATAATGAGAGAGAGAGAGAGAGAGAGAGAGAGAGAGAAATTGATCAGTGGCAGAGATTTATTTACAACAGTTGAGAAGACAGATTGGATATAATTATTGTTGTTATTAAAAAATTAAAGATAAAGGAAGTGGCCCAGAAATAAGAGAATGTTGATCAGAAGTAACCGACTTAGAAATAAAATGGAATAACAGAAGGATAGGCTGAGTTGGGTGAATAGATAGATAGATAGATAGGTAGATAGATAGACACAGATACAGGCAGGTAGGTGGATGGATAGATAAATGGAAACCGACTTGGAAATAAAATGGAATAACAGAAGGAACGGGAAAGGAAAAGGCGGATTTCGATGGATGGATGGATAGATAGATAGATAGATAGATATACAGATAGGTAGATAGATAAAGGATACAGACACAGGTGGATCTCTCTCTCTCTCTCTCTCTCTCTCAATCCAAGGCTACACTCATTAGCGTAATTAGCGTTAATGCAATAATGACGCTCTGTTTACTACCCCTGGCCAAGGACGCACGGATGACATTATTAACACCCAGGCTCTTAAAACTTCTTTAAAACGTCCTTAAAATGTCCTTAAAACTTCCCTAAATTTTCCTTTAAACTTCCTTAAAATTTCCTTAAAACTTTCCTTGAAATTTCCTTAAAAACTTCCTTGCGTCCTTAAAATTTCCTTAAAACTTCTTTAAAAATTCCTTAAAATTTTCCTAAAATTTTCCTTGAAAACTTCCTTGAAAATTCCGTAAAAACACTTCTAAAACTTCCTTAAAATGTTTTTAAAATTTCCATTAAAATTACTTAAGGCTTCCTGTAAAACTTCCTTAACATTTCCCTAAAACTTCCTCTAAAACTTCCTTAAAATTTCCTTAAAATTTGATCTAAAATTTCCCTAAAACATCCTTCAAAACCTCCTTAAAACTTAATTAAAGCTTCCTTAGACATTCCGCAAAACTTCCCCCAAAAACTTCCTTACAACATCCTCTGAAACTTCCTTAACACTTCCTCATAACCTCCTTAAAACTTCCTTAACACTTCCTTAAAACTCCTTAACACTTCATCTAAAACTTACTGAAAACTTAATCTAAAACTTTCGTAGAACTTCGGTAACACCTCCATAACACTTCTTTAAAACTAATTTTGTTAAACCTGCTTCTGAACACTTCTTCTAAAGCGTCTTCATAACTTTTAAACTTCCCTTGAATTTCCTCAAAACCCTTAAAACTTCCTTAAAACATCCTCTAAAACTTTTCAAACTTCCTTAAAATTTCCATAAGACTTCCTTAAGACTTTAAAACTTCATTAAGACTTCCTTTAAACTTCCTGACTTCTAAGACTTAAAACTTCCTCTCAGACTTCCTCAGAATTTTCTTAAACTCCTTAAAACTCTTTAAAAACTTCCATCAAACTTCCTCTTAGCTTCCTCCAAACGTCCTTAAAACTTCCTCTAAAACTTCCTTAAATCTTTCACTAAAACTTCTTTAAAACTTTCTTGCTACATCTTTAAAGCATCCTTAAAGCTTCCTCCAAGTTTCCTTAAAACTTTCTTAAAGCATCATTACAACGTCTTTAAAACTCCCTTGAAACTTTCTTAAAACCCCTTAAAACTCACTTCTTTTTTTTTTATGAAATCGGTTTGGCATTAACTGGAATCATAGCACAAGAGTTTTCCGAACCGTGAGTGGGTTACGAATAGACCAGAGAAGAGTAACTGGATAAAGCATTCTGATTAAAAATAAATAAATAAGTAAATAGACCAATCACTTAACCAACCAACCAATAAACTAAAAAATATAATAATGATAATAATAATTCAAGGACGGTCATTGGGTCAAATTGTATTATCTGAACAATTAGTGTCTGTTTAAGCGTTGCCATGGATACACTGTAGACACTGTTAATCCCTTCACCCCGAGGACAGTGTTATGGGGTTGATATCAGACGGTTTTATTCAGATTATTCCCCCCCACCTCCTGTAGTGAAGGTGGCAGTGTATGGTTTCCAAATCTCAGTAATAGTAGCAATAGTAGTAGTAGTGGAAAAATAATAATAACAATAATAATAATAATGATAATAAATAAAGACAAAAATAACAGTAATAATAATAATAAAAATAATAATGATAATAAAAGACAAAATCGTCTGTAGCTGCAAGAATACTATAACAAGCGCGGTCTTCTGAAAAGGAGGGGACAGGAAAAATAATAACAAGAAGAAACAATGGTGAGCAAAAGAATGGGCGAGATGGGCGGGTTGTCAGTGGGGATGGGGTGATGTAAAATGAATAGTGTGAATGGAGTAAAGATTTAAGAATGAAAGTATCAGGGAGGCAACGAAATGGGCGTGGAAGCCAAAGAAATGGGCGTGGGAGACAAAGAAATAGTGGAGTGAGCTGGAAATGGGCGGTGAGAGGGTGGAGAGGGGCTATGAGATCTCTTGTGGGCTATGAAAATGGGTGGAGGATTTTTTCATACTTTTCTCCAAGAACAGCAACAAAAAAACAGCAATAATGATGATGATGATGGTGGTGGTGATGATGATGATGGTAGTGGTGGTTGTGATTATTGATTGATCGGTTGGTTGATGATGATGATTGATGATGACGATGAAGCAAGCTGGTGTGATGTGGATGATGATAAAGATGACGGTGGCGACTGATGATTGACTGAATGATGATGATGATGATGATGATGATGATAATGATAGTTTGTGTTGCTGTCATATTCTTGGTATTTACACATTAAGACGTCTTCTGGCTAAGAGAATTGATAGCATACTTGGTGTTTGTATACCTTCTTGTTACAGGTGGACACGCTACAAGGCTTCCTTCATGCTATGTACAGACGATTTTGCACAGCTGTGAAATCCTGGTGGTCAAAGGGTAAAAAGTATCAGGAATCTTTCCCTCTCCTTTCCTTCCCCTCTTCTCCTATCTCCCGTCTCCCTCCTCTCTTCAATAACCTTTCCATCTTCATTCTTTCCCTTCCCCCCTCGTCTCTCCCCTGCTACTTCCTCTCTTCAGTAACCTTTTCATCTTCGTTCCATCCCTTTCTCTCTCCTTTCTCCCCGGCTACCTATTCTTATCAATAAAATTTCCATCTTCATTCCTTCACATCCCTCCTCCTCTCCCCTGCTACTTCCTCTCTTCATTTCTTTCCTTCCTTCCTTTTCTCCTTCCTTTCCTTCCCTCTCTTCTCCTTCCCTCCTTCACATCCACCCTTCCCCTGTCTTCATCTTTTACTCCTTGTTTTTCTGCCCAACATATCCTTCGCTATCCCTCTCCTTTTTCGTGTATCCTCTATTGTTCCATCTCTCTCCCTCTCACCCTGCCACCTTCCCTTTCCCCCTCTACTCCCTACCCTTCCCCCCGCTCTACCCCCCTTCCCTTCTCTCAGTACCTCTTTTCCCGTCTCTCAATCATTTCTCCATCCCTCCCCTCTCCACTTGTCTCCTTTTTCTTCCTCCATCCCTTGCCTTCTCCGCCTCCTCTCTCCCTCCCTCCTTCCTTTTTATTCCATTTAATCTCTCCTTCGTCCCTCCCCACTTCGACTCAACTTTCCCTCCATCCTTCTCTTTCTCTCCCCTCCCTCCATTCTCTCCCTACCTCTCCCCCCATTCTTCCCTCCCTCCCACTCTCTCTCTTCCTTCCTCTTGCCTCCCTCTCTCCTTCACCTCTTCCCCCTTCCTTCTCTCCCTCTCCCTCTTTTCCTCCTTACCTCCCCCCCTCCCTCACCCTTTTTCCCCATCCCTCCCTCCATTTCCCTTTCCCTTCTTCCCTCTCCCCTCACCGTCCAACCATCCTTTCTCCCTCTTCCTTCCATCTCCTTCCTCACTTACCCCTCTCCCTGTTCCTTCCATCGTCTTCCTCACTTATCCCTCTCCCTCTTCCTCTTCCTTCCATCGTCTTCCTCACTTATCCCTCTCCCTCTTCCTCACCTCATCCTCACTCTCCGTCTCACCTGTCCCATTAATACAGTTACCGTTAATCTCACCCAGCAAAGTTACCCCTCCAAGATTATTAGTCTTTTTTATTTAATTTTAAGGCCTCCATAGTTAAAAAGAGGATAGGGTTAAGCCGCTAGGAGGGGAGACTCGAGAAGAATGGGAGTTTGATGGTATTTATACTTTGATAGGGAAAAGTTAGGAGGGTGATGATGATGATGATGATGAATTTCTTTTTTGGGAGGAGAGTGAAGTTTTGGGGTGGGGTTTGTGAGGTAAGGTGTGTGGTTTCTGTGGGGCTTGGGTGGTGGGATTTTGGGTCGGGTGTAGGGGTGTATTTGTGTGTGTGTGTGTGTGTGTGTGTGTGTGTGTGTGTGTGATTGGGATGGTGGTGTGCTTTGTGTGTGTGGGGGGGGTAGTTACCTTGACCTAGTAGATTAGAGTACAGTACATACAGTACTATCAACCAAGAACTGGAACATGCAACCCATCCCAGCACCTCTCTTTTTACCTCCGCCAAGGAGGTTATGTTTTACTCAGCGTTTGTCTGTTTGTTAGCAAGATATCAAAAAGTTCTGAACGGGTTTTGATGAAATTTTGTGGAAGGGTGGGCCATGGCCCAAGGAAGCAATGATTAAACTTTGGGCGGGATCCGGATCCGAATCCAGAGTATCTTGCACAATAGCTCCAAAAGTTTTCAATGAATTTCAATGAAATTTTGTGGAAAGGTATGCCATGTACCAAGGAAGAATTTATTAAATTTGAGGGCGGATCCGGATCGGGATGCGGATGCTATATCCACAAAGCCGGATCCGGATCATTTTTAATGGCAGTGGCATTGGCGGAGGTATGCGCTCTCTGAGAGCTTTCTAGTATTAACGCTTGGAAGGCCCTCTAGTCGCAGTAGTATACACGCATCAGAAAAACTCTAAAACAGTATAACACCTTAACTACCACCCGTTCAGCTCGTTGACCTTTTCATTATATTCTAGCTGCCTTCAGACGATTTTATTCAGCTCAGGAGACTCATCGAGTTAGCTTAGGTGAATCATCGAATTAGAGAGAGAGAGAGAGAGAGAGAGAGAGAGTATGGATAGAGAAAAGCCTTCTTTATCTCTTTTATTACTTGATCCCCCTCCTAAAACTGAACAAATATCATGTATTGCTATCAGCTGTAGTAAAAAAAAAAAAATGGTAATCAGAGTGAAGGGGTAAAAAGGAGAGTACATGATATGAAACTGCATCAACGTGGACAGTATTCCCGTCAGTTTTGGACCTTCCTAACACCTCTTCTTTAGCGATTTAGTTTTCCTTTTCATTTTATTTTCTTCGATGCTGCTTAATTTGTATACGAGTAAATATCATGGGAGAAAATATTACCTCTCTCTCTCTCTCTCTCTCTCTCTCTCTCTCTCTCTCTCTCTCTCTCTCTCTCTCTCTCTCTCTCTCTCAGGTAACCTCCCTGTTGCCCAGTACACGTATAATTATGTGATGATTATATACCTGGGGTCCATTATAGACACTCTGATTAGATACTGATGATATAATGCATGTTTATGGGTGAGAGAGAGAGAGAGAGAGAGAGAGAGAGAGAGAGAGAGAGAGAGAGAGATTATGGATGGAAGGAAGGCCTGAGAGAGTGAAGACAAGCTGAGTAATGGAGGAAGCAAGGGAAGAAAGGAGGAAAAATGGAGAGTTTGACGCATTGAAGGATGAGGAGAGAGAGAGAGGGGGGGGGGAGGAGTGACGGAGGTATAAATGAGGGAAGGATGAAAGAACGATGGAAAGGAAGAAGAGGGAAAGAAAGAAGGAATCGGGAAATATGTGTTGAAAGGGAAATAATGAATGATAAAGAAAATGGAAGGAAGAATGTAAAGGTGAAGGGAGGGAAGGAGGCGAGGAAGTAGGGAAGGAAGGAAAAGAGGCAAGAAAGTAACAAGAATGAAGGAATGAGGGAAGGGAAAGCAGGAGGGAAATTGAAAGAAGGGTGGAAGGAAGAAGTATGGAATGGAATGAATGGAGGGAGGGAGGGAAGGAAAGAGAAAAAAGTAGAATATGGAGACAGGAGAGAATGAAGGAAGGAGGGGAGGAAAGAAGGATGGAGGGAAGGAGAAAGGAAGATGAGGGAGCTGAAAGGAAGGACGTGAGTATAGAAGACGTGAAAGCAAGATGAGAAGGAAAGAAAGAGGGAAAAACGAAATAAATGAGGAAAGGTGAAGGAGCTAATGAAGGGAAGAAAGAAGGAAAGAAAAGAGGGTGATAAAGAAAGAATGACGGAAGGAAAAAAATGTATGAAGGAAAAAAGAACAGTGACGGAAGGGGTGAAAGAAGGAAAGAATGACGAAAGGGAAGTCATGTTTGAAAGATTGAAAAAAGAGCAGTGAGGAAGGGAAGACGGGGTAAAAAAAAGGACAGTGAAGGAGGAAATGAAGGAAGGAAAGAAAGACAATTGGTAAAATGTATGAAAGAAAGGAAAAAAATCACAAATTGAAGGAAGGAAGGAAGGAAGGAAGTAGGAAGCCCCTTATGAAGCAAAGCCTTCCTGGACATAATAACATTCCATTAACGATTCTCTCTCTCTCTCTCTCTCTCTCTCTCTCTCTCTCTCTCTCTCACCTGAAGTAATTTTACCTCCAAGCGAGAGTGAGATTGTTAAGACATGGGAGTGGATAAAATGGTAGAGGAAGAGGGAGGGAAAATAAGAAAGAAATGGGAGGTAGAAAAAAAAAAAAAAGTGAGAGAGGAGGAGAGAAATAGAAGTGGTGTGAGAGAATTGAAGAAGAAGAGAATATGTAATGCAGGCGAGAGAGAGAGAGAGAGAGAGAGAGAGAGAGAGAGAGAGGGGGGGGGAAGAAGTAAGGAACATTAATTCAATTTTTTTTAGTCCCATTTTCTTTAGTCACGGAATTTACAAGGAAAGTCTTAAGAATTTTATACATTTTCATTTCTGATGCAGATTTCCATTTTCGTTTGTAGTGGCAGAATTTGTTTGGAATGTCCTGTTAATCTTTCCAGGTTCTGTATATGAAGTAGTATTAGTTGTACGAGGTAGTAGGAAGTTGGCAGAAGCAAGGTATAGTAGTAGTAATAGCTTGGCGCCCCGACTTTCATGCTTCACCCTCAAATCTCAGATCGTTTGCATCATGTCAACGGCTGGACAGGAAAGATAAATTTAGGTTGCCGTTTTCGCTATACGAGTCTCAATCATCTCGCAACAGAATGGATAAATGTATGGAGGATCTGTATACACAACAAATGCGCAACGTAACATTGGTGTCATCAGTGCCAAATTATATTCTTATATTTAAATTTCAAGTGCCGTAATGGTGTGTTGAAAGTTGCCATTACCAGTAATCCAATATTCAGCGATTCATGTTTCCCGCCGCCCGCCAGGAATTGTTTCAGGTACACGCGACTGGCTCAAAAATTATCCATCTACATGCAATAGTTTTTACACCATTGCACGCAGAGTTGTATGTCGATGCCAGTAATATAAATTTTGTTGAGGAAAGTATTATTTTACTCGATATTTAACTGTTAAAATGATGGCCGTTTTTAGCCGCGCCTCCTGCTGTTGGAAACCTAGAAATAGTTGCTTGAAACCTAGAAATAGCTTCGTGAAACCTAGAAATAGCTTCTTGAAACCTAGAAATAGCTTCTTGAAACCTAGAAATAGCTGCTTCGACGTCGGACAACCCCCGACGAGTCATGTGAAATGCAAAGCCAATGAGGACAATTCTTAAAAGGTTTCCGATATTATTTCGAGGTGTGTCAAAGTAAGTTATTTTTATTTCACCGCCTCCAAACAATCACCCGTGTCAATTGTAATGTTGAGAAGAATTATGTCCCAGTTGTAAATGTGCACGAAGAAGTTTCTGGAGGTGAGTTTGGATTTTGTGGGGAGGGGGAGAAGGGGAGGAATGTCGCTGGGGAGAAGTTTGAGTATGCAGGCGGGAGGGTGGAGGATGGGGGAGGATTGGGGGAGAAGGAAGAGGAGGAGGTCGGTAGAGGGGAGAAGTGTCTCAGGGGAGAAGGGGAGATGTGAGTATTTTAGGAGGGAGAAGATTGCGTCACTAAGGAAGGAGAGGAGAGGTGGGGGGAGAGGGAGGGGGGGAAGAAGAGAAGAGGAAGACAGGGAGGGAGGGAGGAAGGAGAGAAATGAAGATTGGAATACGTCATAAATCAGAATCAGATTTTTTTTCTTTCTCAGTAACTCTCTCTCTCTCTCTCTCTCTCTCTCTCTCTCTCTCTCTCTTTCTCTTTCTCGGCTACATCTGTGGGCCTTTAGAAATATCGGTAGGAAATGGTTGGATTTAATTGCCCAAATATTGTGATTTTTCATAGAGATTTTTTTGTGTACCAACATTTTGCCAACAAGGAGTGGTAAGAGTATAGCAGATGGAAAGAGAGAAGAGTATCTAGGGGAGAGAAAGAGGGAGGGAAGACTATGTGAGGAGAGAGAGATGGAAAAAAGGAGAGAAGAGTGTGTCCGGAGGGAAGAAAGGGGAAGGTAGGAATAGGTGAGGGGAGAGAAGGGGAGGAAGTCACTTGGGGAAGAGGGGAGAAAGGAAGGAATGCCGCTGGGGGAGGAGGGGAGGAATGTATGTGAGGGGGATGGAGAGGGGGCCGAGGGGAGGGGGAGTGGAAATAAGCTGGGAAGGGAAAGTGAGAAAGGAAAGAATAAGGCTGTCGAATTTGGTCATAGATACTTTTTTTTTCTAATAAGAGTAACGAGAGCTTATCAAAAACCACAAGACGTATTTTCCCTTATTATTTTTACAACCAGATGACGTATTTTCCTTTATTTTTACTACCAAATGACGTATTTTCACATTATGTTACTACCAGATGACGTATTTTCCCTTATATTTACTACCAAATGACGTATTTTCACTTATGTTACTACCAGGTGACGTATTTTCCCTTATTATTTTACTACCATATGACGTATTCCCCTTATTTTTACTACCAGACGTATTATCGTTTAATTTTTTACTACCAGACATATTTTCCCCTATTTTACCAGCTGATGACGTATTTTCCCATATTATTTTACTACCAGGTGGCTTATTTTCCCTTATTTTGCTACCAGGTGGCGTATTTATGCTTATTTCTTACTACCAGGTGGCGTATTTTCCCTTATTTTACTACCAGGTGGCGTATTTTCCCTTATTTTACTACCAGGTGGCGTATTTTCCCTTATTTTACTACCAGGTGGCGTATTTTCCCTTATTTTACTACCAGGTGGCGTATTTATGCTTATTTCTTACTACCAGGTGAATTATTTTCCTTAATTATTTGTACTACCAAGTGACGTATTTTCCCTTGTTATTTTACTACCAGGTGATATTTTTTTCCTTTTTTTTTTCCTTCCACTTGATTTATTTAAACTCAAGACTGAACGATATGGAGGCGATTTGTTTGTGGTCACCCCTTACGGGATCAAGGCGTGTTTCTAGATAAATGGATTGATAGACAAACCTGTAATAGTGAAGAAGGATGGCCATGTCTTTTTCATTTTTTTTTAATAGTTTCCATCCATCCATCTATCATCCAATCCTATGTTGCCCCATGAGGAGCGTAGGAGCCCCAGGCTGGGCTGTAATTTCCCCAGAGCGAAATAATATCGTCTTGTAGTAGCAAAAAATAAAAAATTATTAATGGATTGAAGGGGTTAATGTGGACTTAGTTTTGTGGTAAAGTGGCGCTGAAGATGCCGCAACACCTCTTCCTTAGCGATTTATTCTCTTGTATGTTACTGACGAGATCTGACACGAGTAAACTTTAGGGGAATGTTAAATTTAAGCAGAATAAATCGCTTAAGAGGAGATGCCACGAAGCCTCCCATGACATCGCAATCCAGTTAAGAGCCATGATAGTACAAAAAAAAAAAAAAAAAAAAAAAAAAAAAGAAAGAAAAGGAATTATATCGAGTTCCAGGTAGGATCCAGGTGCTAGTACGGAATAAATCGCCAAAGAAGAGGTGCTACGAAGCCTCCTATGCCATTATATCAGGGTGTCAGGTGAGACCCAGGTGATAACATTGCACAGGTAAGAACAGAGGTAATTAGGTGAATGAGGTGATGAAATGAGCGTAGGTGATTGAGGTGCTGCCTTAATGAGCTACACGTGTACAGGCAGGTGCAAAAGTTAGTCCACAGTCCCGTACCAGTATCGCCATCCGCCTTCCCTAGTCCTCTTTCCTTCCCAGACTTCAAGCTCTTGTTTTTCATAATCTTTTGCTCTGTTCCTTATATTGCTACCACATAAGAATTGTTCACTTACCACTTTCTCTTCTCACAGCCAGCAAAGAAGTGTCTCCAAACATTTGCTCAATGCTGTACCTGCCTACCGACTTGCATACCTGTGCTGGATGGCGAGGATACGTGATTAGTGATTAGTATTTTGTTTATTTTTCTGTTTATGTACCGATATTTATCTGAGGAGCAGGATATTATTTTATTATTTTACTTATCAAATATATCCGTTTACCTACCTATATCGAGCTATCTGTCTATCTGTTCCTGTCTCGCTGGCTGTGATTCAGTCTGTTTATCAGTCTACATTTTTTAATATTTATCATTCATCTTTTATATATTACCTGCAAGTATATGTTGACTATGGGCGCCCACTATCCACTCACTCGATGAAGTGTTACCTACAGATTAGTCTTCAGTGAGTGACATGCCAAACGGTGTTGTATACTTAAGGAAATCATCCCACCAATATATCTCTCTTCCCCATCATAATTCCAGGAGGATTCTTTGCCTTTGTATACTAGATTTACCTGTAGAAAGCCTCCTTCACGAATGTATCCCACCCCATCATGCCCCACCAATTAAACCCCGTCCTTCCGTACTTATCCATCCCTCCCCCTTCCCCTGTCCCTACTTTTCCATCCTCCCCTTCTCTGTCGCGCCCATTCTTTCCCTCTACTCCCCTTCTTTAATCCATTCACCACGATAACATTTTCAGTTATTCTTTGTTTCCCTCAGGTTGTTTTATTCAACTCAGGAGAGCTCTTTTGTTGGAGTAGTGATGGCAATGAGTGTTAATATATCCCATCCACTTGAAACTTTGTACGTGGGGTCATGCATCGCGAGACGAGTACGTTAACCACCGATACACCACGGATTCTTAAGTACTGTATACAATTATGGACCATGTATTTTATTTAGATTATGGCTAGATTATTATATTGAGGTAAGGGGGAACTCGAGGAATGAAAGAGGTATAGCCTATCTCCTCACAGTAATTCACTTTACACGTAGACCTCTTTAGGTTTCTTGATGGCGAAGGAAATCATTTGGAGTTAGTAAATTAGATGAGTCGTAATCAGCGGTTTAATTAGAGAACTTTGATGACGTGTGTGTGTGTGTGTGTGTGTGTGTGTGTGTGTGTGTGTGTGTGTGTGTGTGTGGTTATCAAAAAAGTTTATTAAGCTAACGAAAGCTTCCGAATAGTAAAGAAGTTATTGAAGGTTATATTATTTAACCTTTCCAGTTTGAAAACGTCCCTCCTAAGCTGACCATAATCATCTGGAGGTAGGAAGAAAATAATAAACTAAAATACGTAGCGAGTAGAGGTGATTAATAGAGCATAGGTAGTTATATTTACAGTGATGGTGGGACGCTAAGACTGTTGGTGGAAATTAATATTCTTCGCAGTGACCAGTTCATTATTTCCTGTTGACACTTTATTCCACCTTACCTCAGTACTACAGACGACAACAACTCCACATCAGCCACACTATCACTGCTCTAATCGTTTAAAAGGTTATACCACACCTCATTGCACAAAGAAACACCACAACACACAACATTACACAGTGTCATGTTGCACCACACTACCCTCATCTGCACCACACCACCCTCGTCTGTACCACACCACTCTCATCTGTACCACCCCATCCTCATCTGCACCACACCACCTTCATCTGTACCACACCACCCTCATCTGCACCACACCACCTTCATCTGTACCACACCACCCTCATCTGTACCACATCACGTCAGCTGTACAACATCACCCTCATCAACACCATATCGCCCTCATCTGCACACCACACCACACCACACCACACCACACCACACCACCTCTGGATCAGCACCTCGAAAATTTACATCACACACACACACACACACACACACACACACACACACACACACACACACACACACACACACACACACACACACACACACACACACACACACACACACACACACACACAACACAACACAACACAACACAACACAACACAACATAACACAACCCTCCTCACTCCACCCCACCCCACATCCCCCTCACCCCACCCACCACCACCATCCTCACACGAACGACTTAAAAAATTATCTCACTAACACGTATTAACCCAGCATGGAAATTGGTGACGTGACTATGCCTAATAACTTCATAGCTTCATACCAGCTAATAACTTCATACCGGCAACACCACGCCCCTATACCGGTGCTTTGAACTGGGAGGCTAATAGGTTTGTAGGGGAAACGAGAGAAAGAGAGAGAGGAGGAGAGAGAGAGAGAGTAAACTACACACACTTATGCAATCTAACATAAATATTGTATGAGCCATGCTTCAGACGTACACGCGAAACCGAAGGGGAAAAGAATGCACACAAGAACACGGATGAAGATAGATATACACGCACACAGGCTCACTAACTTACACACACACACACACACACACACACACACACACACACACACACACACACACACACACACTCTCTCTCTCTCTCTCTCTCTCTCTCTCTCTCTCTCTCTCTCTCTCTCTCAGCAGCTAATTTACCCTACGTACTCATTTTCAGTGCCTATAAAATTAGCCAAAATTCCCCTACTTTTTCATCAGGTAATAAAGTACTTCCACCCCCACTACCTCTCTCACTCCCCACCCCCACTACCCCTCTCACTCCCCACCCCCACTACCTCTCTCACTCCCCACCCCCACTACCTCTCTCACTCCCCACCCCCACTACCTCTCTCACTCCCCACCCCCACTACCTCTCTCACTTCCCACCCCCTCCTTCATCCCTCTTTCTTTTCCTCCTCTCTCCTCCCCTCTGCCTTCATCCGTTTGTCCCCCTTCCTCCTTCTCTCCCTCCTTCTTCCATCCAGCTTCCTCCTTTCCCTCCTTTCATTCCTCTTCTTCCCTCAGTCCCCTCCCCCTCCTCTCTTCCCTTTTTTCCTTCTCCCCCTTCAGTCTTCCCTCCTCCCCTCTCCACCTTCCTCTCCCCTTTTCCCTTAACCCCCTTCTCCCCTTAGCCTTTCGCCCATCCTCCTCTCTTCCTCCCACACTTTCATTTCCTCCCCGTCCCTCCCTTCCTCCATGTTTCCTATTTCGCCCCCATATATATATAAAGAAAGAGATTCCCATGATTCACACTGATCTAAATAAAAAAGTCTGGATATAGATGAAACATAGAGTAATGGTAAAAAAGATGCGACCTTGAGAGAGTGTAAACAGTACTAATACACTCAGACTCCTACGTTCACTCACTGCTATGTTTGTTTTCTGGGGTTAGCTGGAATTAGTACTAGGGGAGATGAGGGCTATGAGAGAGTTAAACCTTATTCAGTTGTGTGTAAAAATAACTAATCTTATAATTACTGTTTACTGCCATTATTTAATCAATTACATTTTTACTGTATCATTCCAGCCTCCCCCCCTCCCCGCTACTCACCTTTTTTCTCGCCCACCACTTCCCTTTTCTCCTTCTCTCCTCTCATTTTTCCACCCCCTCTTTTCTCTGTCCCTGTTATCACCACTCAACCCCTCCTTCCCTCGCACCACAACGCTCTTCCCCTTTCCCTACTCTTTTTTCCCCGCCTCTTCCATCCCCTCAAATCCCTTCTCCCCTTCTTTCCCTCCTAATAATCTTTATCTCCTTTTCTTCTTCTCACTTCGTTTTCCGGCTCTCCCTTTTCTCTTCTCTCGCCTTTATTCCTCTCTCTCTGTACCTTTCCGCCCTCTCTTCCTCTCCCTCTTTTTGTCTCTATTCCTTCTCCCTCAACCCCTCCCCCCTCTTACATACCCACCTCTTCACCCTCTCCGTCCCTCCCCCCACACTCCCCTCCTCCACCATTCCATCATCCTTTCATGACTTAAAAAATATGTACAGTGCAACGTATTAAAAAAGTCACCCCATCCATTCTTCAGTCTTCCCTTTCCTCCTCCAACCCCTTCTTCCCCCCCACCTTCCCCTCTTCTCTTCCCTCCCCACCTTCCCCTCTTCTTTTTCTCGTGCGCCACAGCTTTTCCACCCCCTCTATCCACCTCATCCTTCCACTCCCCACCTTCTCCCTCCTCTCTCTACCGCTTCCACCTCTAAACATTGCTTCTTCTTCCTAACCCCTCTCTATCCTTCCTTCATCCCTTCCCACCCACCCCGCCTCAGCTCTCCCTCCATCCCTTCCCACCCCCTCTTTACTCCCTCTGCTTTCACTCACACCTCCTAGCTCCCCACTTTCTCCTCACCCCATCCCCACCATCCCTTCACCTAATAAATGACAGTATGTAATGGATAATAAATCGCCATCACGTGTACCGGTATCTCCCCGTCTGTCACCGCCTCCCCTTTCCCCTATCCTCCCCACCCTCCTGTACTTCCCCATCCCCCACACCACCCCCACCACACCCCCACACCCCATGAATGACAAATTGTATTTAAAATATTCTCTTCCACCTCTAACTCTGCCATCCCCGTTCTCTTTGCCCTGCTGCCTCCTGTCCATCCCCTCTTCCTTCTACCTTCTCACCCCTTTCCCTCCCCTACCTTTCAGCCCCCGTCTCCCCTTCTCCCGCTTCTGTGTATATACTTCCCTCCCACCCCCTCTCTTCTCCCTCTCTTACCACCCCGCTACGCACATCACCCACCATCCACCCCTTGACACCCCCATCCCGTACCCTCAACACTCTTCTTCCTCCGCTGCACCATGAATGACAAATTGCATAAAAAAAGATGAAAAATCACCTCCCCACTCCAAACTCATTCCCTCTTCCCCTCTTTCACCCTCATCCTTATCTTCCCAGCCTTCCCTTACCTCCCCATCACCTACCCCACCCACCCTCGTAACCCCTACCTCCCATGAATGACAGGTTGTATTAACTGTATAAAAAATTGCCTCCACTCTTCAGTCTCCCCTTCTCCCCATCTGTCACCGCCTCTCTTCCTTCAGTCTCCCCCACCTGCACTACCTCCCCTACCCCTAAGTCCACGCTCCTACCCCTCTAACCCCCTGCGAATGAAAATTTGTTAAAAAATGTATAAAAAAGAAAAAATCATGACTCTTCCGTTCCCCCTCCCTCAACCCCTTTCCTTTCCCCCCTCTCCCTCCTCCCCCTCCCCTCCTACTTCATCCCGTCTCAGAGCTTCACCCCATGAATAAGAAACTTAGTAACTTGAAAATTCACCTTTCCTCTTTTCAGTTTCTCCTGCGCCCCCATTGTCACCCCCACCTATCCCTCCCATCTCCCCAACCCTCCCCTATGCCTCCCCTGTTCCCTACCTCCATCCCCCACCCCAGATCCTCACATCACGTCCCCCTACCCCCCATAAATGTCAGTGAATAAAATGTACATAATAAAATCACCTTCTTTCTTTGGTCTCCCTTCTACCCCTCTGTCACCCCCCCCCCTCCTCTCGCATATACCTACCACCCTCCACTACCCCGTCCCCAACTTTCCCTTTACCACTTATAAATGACAAAGTATAAGGTCTTCAGTCTCTCTGCCCCCTTCTAACACCTCCCCCTCCCCTCCCTGCTCCCATCCCCCCACCCATTCCCCCTAAAATGTAAGAAAAAATCCCCTTTCTACCCCTAAACCTCCCCCCCACCTCCTTCCATCCCCCATTCCCCCTCATACCCTTCCCTCTCTCACCCCACACCTCTGCCTGTCTACCCTCACCTCGTAATGAATGACTAGGTGTATAAAATGCATAATAATTCCTTCTTCACCCTTCATTCACCCTTTCACACTGTTTTTTACCCATTGTTGCCACCCTTATACCCATCCCTTCTGTCTGTCCCTCTGCTCCCCCACCTGCCTGTCTATCCCTCCACTCCCCCCACCCTTCTGTCTATCCCTCCACTCCCCCCACCCTTCTGTCTATCCCTCCACTCCCCCCACCCTTCTGTCTATCCCCCACTCACCCCACCCTTCTGTCTCCCCCACTCCTCCACCCTTCTGTCTATCTCTCCACTCCTCTCACCCTTCTATCTGTCCCTCCACTCCCCTCACCCTTCTGTCTATCCCTTCACTCTCTCCACACTTGTCTATCCCTCCACTCCTCCACCCACCATGAATGAAATTAATAAAATGTATGGAAATTCCCTCGTAAGAGGAGGAGAGTTAATGAGACGAAAAGCCTTTGACTCCACCCTATTGAGAAGAGCTGTATGTGGGGAGGCTCCCCACACATGAGAGTTGTACTCCACACAGGGGCGGATAAAATCCCTTAGGTCTTTCGCCCACTCCTCTCCACCACCCTGCTCCCCACATTCCCTCTCCACACCCCCTCTCTCACTCTCCCTTTACTCCCCCACCGCACCCCTTCCCCCATGAATAACAAATTGTACAAAGCAGAGAAAAAAAAATCTTGTCTCCCCTCCTCCCCCTCTCCTTCCACCTTCTCCCCTCTCCCCCCTCCTCTCTCCCCCACGTCCTAACCCCCCCCCTTTCCTCCCCAGCCCCATGAATGACAAATTGTATAAAATGTGCAAAAAATTCTGGGCCATGATGAAAGAAGAGACCCAGGATTCACTTAATTAAAAAGTAGCTTCCCACTCTACATATTTTGCAAGCATGATTTATTTGTGTACCTACAGGCTGTGCACTTTGGGGGTGTACTGTGTGTGGGTGGGTGGATGTGCACTGGGGGTGTGGATGAGTGTGTGCTGTGTGTCTGTGTGGGAGGGAGTGTATTGGTGTGTTTGTGCGGGGAGGGGAGAGTGGATGGGTGGGTAGGTTTGTGTGTATGTGGGAGGGGGTAGTGTGTGGGTGTAATCTACTTTGTGTGTGTGTGTGTGTGTGTGTGTGTGTGTGTGTACCTAACTTTGTGGGGAGTGCTTTATGTGAGATTCGTGTTTGTGTACTCTGTGTGTGTGTGGGGGGGGGTTTATGTGTACTTAGTGTGTCTGTGTTAGGGATCTCTCTCTCTCTCTCTCTCTCTCTCTCTCTCTCTCTCTCTCTCTCTCTCTCTCATGGATTTTATGGGTCAAAGGTCAAGGTCACTGATGTCTCGGGATCATTTTAATTTTAAACCTGTTACACTGCAGACGATTTTATTAATCTTAAGTCATCGTAGTGAAGAGGTTACGGGAATAATCTAGAGGTCTGTCTGAGTGTCGTATTGAGTGGACATAGATCTTACCTAACACCTCTTCCTTAGCGATTTATTTTGGCATGCCACCGTAGAACTCTGTGTCATTGCTGCTAATTATGTCGATATTAAAATTGTATAAGTAACATACGAGAGATTTTAAAGGTGTACTGTGCAGAATAAGTCGCTATGGAAGTGATGCTGCGAAGCCTCTTATGCCACTTACACTATACACTTTTTTACTCTCACTTGACTTAAAATTACCATCTCTCGATCTTGAATGCTGAGCTGTAACAATCGATTAGCTCTAGAATATGATGCTAGTCACGAAGAAGCGCTATGGAATGGATGTATAGCCGTAGTATTGGATTATTATGCCCCTGAACTACGTAAAATTAGCTTCAAAAAGACAAAAATCTGGGCCAAGTTAAGGTGAAAAGAGTACACGAAAGGAGGATTTTTTGTGAAAAGTTTCCGTAATATTAGTTGTAACCTTGAAGTTCCTGGATGTTTACCGGTGATTCCAGGTCAGTGTGTGTGTGTGTGTGTGTGTGTGTCTGTGTGTGTGTGTGTGTGTGTGTGTGTCTGTGTGTGTGTGTGTGTGTGTGTGTGTGTGTGTAGCTATATCTTTATCGACATCCATCCAGCTGTCTCTCTGTTTACCTGTGTGTGTGTGTGTGTGTGTGTGTGTGTGTGTGTGTGTGTGTGTGTACTGTCTCTCTGTTTGTCTGCCTGTTTATCTGTATGTCTGCCTATTTGTCTGTGTGGCCGCATCTGGAAGGGAAGAATGATCTATGAGTTGTACTTTTGTGTGTGTGGAGGTGTGTATATATAAATGTGATGTGTGTATAGAGGTGTGTAGTTTATGTGTGTATACGAGTACTGTAGATATGTAGTGTGTATAGGAGTGTGTATAGAGTTTGTATAGTGTGACAGTGTTTTCCGATATGTAGTGTGTATAGTGTATATTGAGAGTGTAAAGATGTGTTTGTGTATGGATAGTTGATGTATGAGTTTGTACAAGGTTTATTTTTAAACTCATGGCCAGAGGTTAGTGATATTAGGGTGTATGTAAGGCGTATGAGTGTGTATGAATGTGTAGTGTGTATATGAGTGTGCATGGAGGATTCACTACTCATCAGGCTTGGCCTGACGTGAGAGATTACAGTGTTACGGGAAGTGTTAAGCGTAGTATATGTGTGTGAGTGTAGATGTGTGTGTAGTTGTTTGAGTGTGTATATGTTTAGTGTGTGGACAAATGTGTAATGTATGCGTATGTGTAGCGGATGAATGACTGTATGAGTGTGTAGTGTGCTTGCTTGTGTAATGTGTGAATGAATGTGTTGTGTGTGTAATGTGTGTTTGTATATGTAGAGTGTGTGTGTGTGTGTGTGTGTGTGTGTGTGTGTGTGTGTGTGTGTGTGTGTGTGTGTGTGCGCGCACAGAGGGTCCACTATTGAAGCTTCCCCTTATATGAGTACAATGACCTTAGAAAACATGCAGCCTTGTGTTGTGTGTTTTAGTGTGTATGTATTTTGTGTCTGAGTGTGTAGTGTGCATATGTGTGTGTAGTGTGTATATGTTGTGTCTTGAGTGTGTACATGTGTGTTTGAGTGTGTAGTGTGTATATGAGTGTGTATGAGTGTGCATTGTATATGAGTGTGTGTATGAGTGTGCATTGTATATGAGTGCGTGTTTGTATGTGTCGTTTGTGTATGAGTGTGCAATGTATATGAGTGTGTGTGTGTGTGTGTGTGTACGTATGTGTGTGTATGAATGTGTGTATGAGTGTGCAGTGTATATGAGTGTGTGTGAATGAGTGTGTAGCGTGTGTATGAGTGTGTGTATGTATATGCAGTGTATATAAATATGTGTGTATGAGTGTGTAGTGTGTGTATGAGTGTGCATTGTATATGAGTGTGTGAGTGTGTGTATGAGTGTGTGTGTATGATGTGCAGTGTATGTGAGTGTGTGTGTATGATGTACAGTGTGACTGAGTGTGTAGTGTGTGTGTATGATGTACAGTGTGTATGAGTGTGTAGTGTGTGTATATGAGTGGCAGTGTGTATAAGTGTGTGTGTATGAGTGTGTAGTGTGTGCGTATGAGTGGCAGTGTGTATGAGTGTGTAGTGTTGTGCATGAGTGGCAGTGTATATGAGTGTGTAGTGCGTGTATGAGTGTGTATGGAGTGTGCAGCCCTCATCAAGCCAGGCCTGACATGAGAGATTACGGTGATATTGATGTTACCTTGGCTTGGTCACCCCATTAATCAATACAGGCCTGTGTGACGCACTTCTTTATTGTACACACACCCAATACACAATACTGCCGCTATGCACACTACACACTACACACTACAGCCACTTTGCTCTCTGTACACACTATATCTTACACACCACACCCACCCTACACTACGGCTCACCACGCCCTACACACGACAGGAACTATACACGTTATATACACCGAGTACTGTTCACACTCCAGGCACCATACACACTATACGCACTCTAGGCGCTATATACACTATACATACTTCAGGCACTATACACACAATATACACTAGGCACAATACACTATACACACTCAAGACACTATACACATTAAACACACTTCAAGCGCTATGCACATTATACAGACTCCAGACACTACACACACCATACACACGCACCAGACACTGTACCAGCCATTATACACACAATACACACACCAGACAGTATGCACAATATACACACCGCAGGCACTATACATACTTTGCATACTCCACGTATTGTGCACACTATACTCACTACAAACACTATTAACACTTTACACACTTCGGGCACTCTACAAACTATGCACATTCCAAGCACTACGCACGCACACCCCAGAAGTAGACACATTATACACACTTCACTCTGACCACACACACACACACACACACACACACACACACACACACACACGTCCCCAATGATATACACTCTTATACACACACGCGTTCAGGAAAGGTACACATATTGATTCAGTATTTGCACACACAAGTCCGAACTCATTCTCTGTTCTACACACACACACACACACACACACACACACACACACACACACACACACACACACACACACACACACACACACACACACACACACACACACACACACACACACACACACACACACACACACACACACACTCTTTCTCTCTCTCGTTTTTCAGAGGATATAACTAGCAAATACTTCTCCAGCACTGTAACTTTTGCAATCCCTCTTCCTACCCTTCACTCTTCGTTGCCACAAAGATTTTTTTTCTATAGTTTCCGATGCACACGATCACCCGTTTTCTGTGAGGCCATTGTTCCTTGTTTGTTATTTCTCTCTCTCTCTCTCTCTCTCTCTCTCTCTCTCTCTCTCTCTAATCCTCAGTCATGTCTTGGTTCATTTTCTTTAAACCCACACTTGTCTTTTTTCTCTCTCATTTTTTCTCCTTTGGTCTTTTTTTAAACTTTGCATGGCTTCTTCCACTCTCCTCCTCCTCCCTTCCCCTCCTCCTCTCTCTCTTGATTCCCTTCCTTCCTTCTCTCCCTTCTCCTTCGCTCTCCCTCTCCCTCTCTCTTTCCTCATCCTCTCCTTTTCCCTCTCATGCTTTCCCTCTCTCTTCCATTTGACTTCTCTCTACCTCATCCATTCTCTCTCCTTAGCTCTCTAACTTTCTCTCTCTTACCCTATCTTTCTCTCCCCCCCCCCCACTTACTGTCTCACCCTCATTATTACTACCCCTCTCTCAAACCTCATTCCTCCCCTCCCTCCCCCTCTCCCACTCCTTTCTTTTCCACTCCCTCATCTTTTCCTTCTATTCCTTCCTCTTCTTCATACCCTTACTCTGCTTCCTTTATCAATACTCTTTCCCTGTCCCATCGCATCGTTTACCTAACCCCCACTACACACACACACACACACACACACACACACACACACACACACACACACACACACACACACACACACACACATTTCACCCACCCTTCGCCACTTACCAGTCTCCCTGTCTTTCTCTCAGCGTTTGCTCTTATCTCACTGTTTCCCTCTCTCTCTCACACTTTCCCCCACCTCACCCCATTCGTTAATTTCTTCATCTCACTCTCCTGCTTCTCTGCCTCACACTTCCAGTCACCCTAGTTCTTTCATCTCATACTGCCCTTTCCCCTCTTTTCGCACTTCTTCACCTCACACCTGAGTCCTAATTCTCCCTCACTCCTCTCCCTCACACTCCCCACCACCCTTGTTCACTCATACTCCCCTCATTACACACTTTATCACCCCACTCCCTCACACCAATTCCCTGATTCATTATTTTCACCCTTCGACTCACTTCCTTCTGTCAACTAATGCCCAATCACCTCATCTTCATTTCATTTCTCTCACTGTATTGCCTCCTAACACCCTCACTCTCCTGTCACTACCTCTCTCTCTCTCTCTCTCTCTCTCTCTCTCTCTCTCCCATCACTAGCAACCCCATCATCTTCTATTATCTCTGCACACCACCTCAGCATCTCCCTCCTCTTCACACCTTACCTTTCTCCCCTTCACCTCACCCTTCCTATCCTTCCCCCTCCGTCTCTTCCCCCTCTCTTTCTCCCCTTATCTTCATCACTATACACAGCGCCATCATCTTACACTCCCATCTTTCCCATCACACACACACACACACATCCCGCAACAAACCCATTACCAACTCAACCTCCTCTCCACACACACACACACACACACACACACACACACACACACACACACACACACACACACACACACACACACACACACACACACACACACACACACACACACACACCTCCCGCGACACAACCATTACCAACCCCACCCTCTCACACCCGGCCCCTCCATCAACACGGTAATGGTATGCAGGCAGCGAATATCACAAGACCCACCCCACGCAAGGACATGACAGACGATTTATTTCCAGGGCGAGACGGTTTGGCACAATTTTTATCTGGGGCTGGTAAAATACTGTTAATGGCTTGGAAACAGAAATATTACAAGCCATACTGCTAACAAAGACACGTCCGATGAGGCTATGAGACCAGTAAATCGCCTTTGTCAGCGAGGTACGAATGAGGCCATTTAAATTCGAGAGCATTAAAATGTCGCCTTACACCCCGTTGTTGCCTAGAGGATAATTATGGCTATCTACCTACCAAGTTTCATGCCTTTTCGACAAACTGTCTGGCCTGTGGCCCTCTTTTGGAGATTTTCGACATGCTGCACTTGGCGCGTGTCACGTGCCACGTGCACCGTCGGGGTGTGATGAAACCTGTCAAAAACAAATCTTAAAGAATGGGGCTGTCATATGGTGCAAACCACGCAGTGGTCGGCCCTGTGGTTGCTGAGATATAAGCTCAAAAGCATTACGCCCGGGCCAGGTTGGGCCTGACTGGGTTGGGCCGCCCATATGTGAGAAAATGCCACGAATTGACGAGAGACTCGTGAGGGCTTCGCCCTCGGTGGTAATAATGAGGACTGCAGGCGAATGTGTGTGTGTGTGTGTGTGTGTGTGTGTGTGTGTGTGTGTGTGTATGTAAAGATTGAGTCGAATTTTAGATGTGGGAATAGCTACCTCTAAAAATGACTGTCCATCTGTCTCCCACTAACGATTTTCGAAGGCGATGTGCTTTACTTTCGTAGCCTCTAGGGATTCTAGTGAAGCCACACCACACAACACTACACCACACCAACCCCTCACACCACACCACACACCATACACCCTCTCACACCACACCACACCACACACCATACACCCTCTCACACCACACCACACCACACACCATACACCCTCTTACACCATACCACAACACAAAAAAACTGCCCTGAATCTCCCGCATCTTTCAGGTATTAAAATCCAAACAGACTATCAGTATCCCCTGCAAAGACACATCGCAAGACGATTTATTAGGCGATTTATCCAGCGTGTGGGACGATTTTAGACGATTCCTTTAAGAGGAAGGGAACGAACTTGGGTCTCATAATGGTTGCTATTTCCATCGTGTCATGAGCTGGTAATGTGGGACGATGAAGACGAGTCTCTCTCTCTCTCTCTCTCTCTCTCTCTCTCTCTCTCTCTCTCTCTCTCTCTCTCTCTCTCTCACACACACACACACACACACACACACACACACACACACACACACACACACACACACACACACTCTCTCTCTCTCTCTCTCTCACACACACACACACACACACACACACACACACACACACACACACACTCTCTCTCTCTCTCTCTCTCTCTCTCTCTCTCTCTCTCTCTCTCACACACACACACACACACACACACACACACACACACACACACACACTCTCTCTCTCTCTCTCTCTCTCTCTCTCTCTCTCTCTCTCTCTCTCTCTCTCTCTCACACACACACACACACACACACACACACACACACACACACACACACACACACACACACACACACACACACACACACACACACACACTCTCTCTCTCTCTCTCTCTCTCTCTCTCTCTCTCTCTCTCTCACACACACACACACACACACACACACACACACACACACACACACACACACGAAACTGTGGGGTAATTCCCGTCGCCATTTTCGTCGCATCATCAGCTTGTGTAATCGTCGTCTAAATCGTCTTCCATTTTTACTTCCTCCGTCTCGTCTTGTCGTTTTGCAGATTTGGAGGTGAGAAAAAAATGAAAAAAAAAATATATATATTCTCTGGATCCTTGCTTTTGTGGTTGTGGTTATCATGTGCGTATTATTATCACGACGTGTGCGTGTTTATTTCCAAGCACCGCACACACAGGGATGTTTTTACGTACATGAAGCTGTCCAGAGCTTACACGAAACAAGTTCAGACTGAAACGTACATACATAATTCTTTCACAATACTCCATGTACTCTAACTTGGCCTAAAATTGCCATCTCTGAATTCTGGGTTGTATCATTAAACGTACACAAATATGATGCTAGTCACGAAGAAGTGCTGTGGGTAGGATGTGGAACCATGGCACTGTCTCTTCCTGCCATTGAGCTATGAGAAATAAGCTGCACGAGAAAAAAAAAAAAATCTAGGCCAAGTTTGCGTGAAGAGAGTATAGTATAAAACAGTATAAATTAGAATATATAATGGTCTGTTAGCAGTAAATAAAGTCTTTCTCTGTGGCTGAAGCGATGTTAATGGAGACAGAATTCTTTAATGGAAGGGGTTGGTGTTGGATTGGGTCGCCCTCTTGTGGTGGCACTGACTGAGCCCCCGGATTATGTAAACTTCTCTCAACTCCTCCCCAGTCCTCTGCAGGGAGAATGGTGGATTGCAAAAGACAGCTTCAGTCAGTAGATAAGCCTGGCGTTGCAATTGCTAAAAGGATGGCGCTCGTAGGTTCATTAAATTCATCTGACGTTATCAAATATAAAAGTAGTACGGAAGGGGTTATGAGCGAAACACACACACACACACACACACACACACACACACACACACACACACACACACACACACAAGGAACTTTTTTGTACATAAACCTGTCAAGACGTTCATGACTACTTACACGAGACTGGTTACAGGCACAATATACGTACATGGTAACATCTCACGAAAGGCATTTTTTACGCACATGAACTTGTCAAAACGCACATGACTGGTGAGAACTGTGACATACATACCACAACATTGGGATTTTTTACGTACATAAACTTGTTAAAACGTACATGACTGCATACACTAGACTATTAAAAATTAAATTGCTTACACAACTGCAAAATATACTGGTCGAAACGTACACGCGAGGTTTACTTGCACAAAAAGGCAGGTAGACATGCTAACGCCGGCACGCACACACACACGCACATAAAAGCCTTTAGTAAAAACAATAACCCCGACGTAATGAACAACACACACACACACACACACACACACACACACACACACACACACACACACACACACACACACACACACACAGGGGCACCAGTTTTCGTCACTTCAATGCAGTACATTCCTTTTATAAACTCCTTCGGTATTAAATTCACGCAGTACAAACCGCTTCAAAAAGTAGTAATTGTAGTGCTGCTTGAAACGATTTGTGTTCTTGTGTAGCGCTGAAGTAAACGCAGCTTTTTATGTTACGTAATTAGTTAGTAGATGATGTATTGTAAAGTGCATTGTTATTGTCATTGTGGTTAATATATCATCATCATCATCAGCATCATCATCTGTAGCAGCAACAGTAGCAGTAACATCATCATCATCATCATCATCTGTAGCAGCAGCAATAGCAGTAACATCATCATCATCATCATCATCATCATCATCAATAGTAGCAGCAGCACCAGCATCGTCTTTAGTATCATCATCATATCATCATTATCAGTAGTAGCAGCATCGTCGTTACTATCATCATCATCATCATCATCATCATCATATTATTATTATTATTATTATTATTATCAGTAATAGCAGCAGTAGCAGCATCGTCAGTTCTATCATCATCATCATCATCATCATTATCATTATTATCAGTAGCAGCAGCGTCGTCTTTGCTATCATCATCAGTATTATTATCAGTAGCAGAAGCAGTAGTAACACCTTCTTTTATTTCATCATCATCACCTCATCATCACCACCCTATTTCTTACTAATACGTGTCGTGATGAGTCCAGAAGCAATAGACAAGCACAAAAATTGGGACATGACCAGAGTAAGATACAATGCTGAAAAAATAATATAAATATATATATATATATATATATATATATATATATATATATATATATATATATATATATAATATATAAATATACCGGTATAAATTTGGTCAGGAAAGGATGTGTAAGGAGACCCAACTCTAGATTAAGATTATTTTTGTAGGTGGTGGTCTGTAAATAATGCTCCACCAGAGCATTATTAGCTTGTGTTACGGAGACGGCTCAGTCTGCTGGTGTGGGCGTGGGTGTGGCAGTGGGAGTAGGAAATGAATGAATGATGCAGGACAGACATTGATTTCCCTGCCTCAGCCGTCCGCACAACACGCAATAATCACCCGACGAAGTGGGGGAGTAGCGTGGTGCCCTCTTAGAAGCGTAGGGTCCCGGGGCTAGGCTATTCGGTCCATTATAAGCAGATGATCAGTCGCTCTACCCTGAGTGGCATTCCGTGATCAAGAAGCCCTCCAGTTTAACCCGATTTTTAACCCACTAGACCACCAGGCGGATTTTTTTTTTCCCCTATTGTTTGCTGGATGATCGATGGATAAATGGAAAATGAAGTTATATTGATGGATAAATGAAAAATAAAATATTGATGAATAAATGAAAAATGAAGTTATATTGATGGATAAATGAAAAATAAAATTGATGAATAAATGAAAAATGAAGTTATATTGATGGATAAATGATAAATGAAGTTAATATGAGGGATAAATGGAAAATAAGTTGATGGATAAATGGAAAATAAATTGATGAATAACTGGAAAATGAGTTAAATTGATTGCTAAATGGAAAATGAAATCAGTGCAACACTACTCAAAACTTTTATGCTAAAAAAAAAGATAAATTGAAAACTAAATAAAAATGACCTTAAATGCAAAACTAATCAAGACATATATACAGCCAAAAGATGAAAAGATTTAATTTGAAAGCTGCAGAAAAAAAAAAGTCCTCGAGCTGAATGGGATAATGAGGTCTGAGTGAGGTACTGGGTTTAATTAGGTCTCATCATCATCATCATCATCATCATCATCATAATCATCATCATCATCATCATCATCACCACCATTATCTTGATCAACATCATCATTATCATTATTATCATCACCATCATCATCATCATCACCACCATGTTCATCATTATCATTATTATCATCATCACCATGATCATCACCATCATCATCATCACCATGATCATCACCATGATCATCACCATCATCATCATCCTCACCATCATCACCATCATCATCATCATCATCATCATCATCATCATCACCACCACCTAATATTCCGTAATTAGTTCACTGGCTACCTAATTACCTGTGAGATGGGACAGCTTCACAGTAAGGCCTGAATTATTTTGTTTTTCTGATTTTTTTGTACGTTCTGCCAGTGTTCGATTTCTTGGTGTGTGTGTGTGTGTGTGTGTGTGTGTGTGTGCTGACTTTAATTCCCCTTGCTTATTTTACTTCATTATTTACATCCTTTAATCTCTGCACTCCCTTTTTTTTTTCTGTTTACTTCTTCTTGACTCAGTAATCCTTTATCGCCTTCTGTCAGCATGTTTCCCACATTTACCTTTCTTAACTATATTTTTATCTGTCCTCGTTCATCTTTAGTTTATTTTCTTTCATACACATGTGCTTACTTGCATATATTTTAGTTATGGGATTTAGTTTCCATCTGTTATCAATTATTTTTAAAGACTTGCAAACATGTGATTATTATTTTTTTATCCTTAGTTATATATATGGGAGAGAGGAGTGTGAGCTGGGGGGGGGGAGGGCAGTGAAATGGCGGGGGACAGGGTGACATGGAGGCGCTTAGTTTGTAGCCACCCCTTACGGGATTCAGGCGTCTGTCAGTAGACAGACAGATAGATAGTTTCCATATGTTATCATTTTTTTAAGTCTTGCAAACGTGATTATTAGTTTTTTATCCTTATTTATATGTTTCGTCAGTTATCTTAAGTTAATTTCATTTACACTCGTCTTCCCACGTGCTTATTGTCTGTTTACATTCGGGTTTTGTTGTCATCGTTTCCATGGTAACCGCCCCTTCCAACCCTCCACCTTGATACTCCATTGTGTGAAAATTTTATGAACAGGCAAACTAAGCACAATTTTCCGTCTTCGTGTACAGTTCTTCCGCTGTAAAAAGGGCATTATGTATACAGAGGATTATTACGCACACAAACACGTACATAGAAAGGCAAACAAACGTACATACTCAGAAATG
>NC_136969.1:32216648-32269148 GCF_032717465.1 Coenobita brevimanus
GGGAAGGAATGAAGGGGAGGACGAAAAAGGGAAAGCGTGAAGTGGAGGAAGGAAAGAGAGAACTAGGTCACGTGAGGATGGAGGGAGAAAATGAAATAGGTGAAAGGAGAGGAAGCCAAAGAAGGGAGGGGTGAACGGAAGGAAGGAAAGGGAAATGTGTGAAGTGGAGGGGAAGCGAGAACGAGGAGGGTGAGGAGGGAGGGAGAAGATGAAAGAGGTGGCAGGAGAGGAAGTGATGAGGAAATGGGAAGTGCGAAGGGATGAAACACCATGTGCAACTTTGCATTGCATTGCAGGCCCTTTGATTCTCTCTCTCTCTCTCTCTCACACACACACACACACACACACACACACACACACACACACACACACACACACACACACACACACACACACACACACACACACACTGTATATATATATTTACTTCCCCTAACTATTACAGTTCTATGGGTTCGTATGATTTAATATAAAACAGTAATATTTCACGTAATTAATACAACACGTTCATCCTGTAATTTAATATATTTTGTATTTTATTTTGTATTAGTAGTAAAAAAAAATAGGATATTCCAAAAATGTAATTAATATCATACAATTACTGTGTTTTATTAATGTACAAATAAAGCAATATATTTCGTGTATTTAAAAAGAAAAATAAAATTCGTAAGATTAATTATTTTTTCGCATAGTTAAGAAAAATATCGTTCCTAAGACCTAACCCTTTTTTGGCCAGGGACTTTTTATTTCAATTTATTTTTACGATCTTAAGACGATTTTCTTCAGCGTAAGACATATTTAGAACAGGGGGAGTTAGATAAAGCCTTAATAAACCCCTCAAGTTGAATAAAATCGCCTGGTAAAGGAGAGAGAGAGAGAGAGAGAGAGAGAGAGAGAGAGAGAGTAAATAAAGCTCTCCGCTCAAATTCCAGGAGTTAAAGGAAGAAAATGGTATTCGTTGGACTTAATAATTATGTATAGCGTGTAATTGGAGGTATGTTCATGTGTGTGTGTGTGTGTGTGTGTGTGTGTGTGTGTGCGTGTGGGGGGTGGGGTAGATAGACGCAGGCACCTTCACTCGCACCTGATAGACAGCGATCGATTTTCAATAGAATGTGCAGCGGTAGGAGGGTGTGAGGAGGTGGGGCGTGAGAGAGAGAGAGAGAAAGAGAGTGTGTGTGTGTGTGTGTGTGTGTGTGTGTGTGTGTGTGTGTGTGTGTGTGTGATCTCGCTATTCATGAAAAGTGGTGTTCACGATTTTGAGAGAGAGAGAGAGAGAGAGTCAGTCAGTCAATCAGTCAGTCAGTCAGTCACATCTTTCCTTCCTTAAATATTCATCTTTACCTAAAAACCACAAAAAATATAAACTTTCCTCAATTAATCACGCAGTCACCACAAACCACAATCAGATATATTGCCACGGAAATTAATATGCTTAGTTAAAAAAATGCTTGCTAATGGTACTCGATTTAAAAACTGACTGGAGAGTAATTTATTTTGTCTCTCCCGAAAAAATATATAATGGCTGTATTTGATGCCCTTGTAATAAATTTTGCAACGTGTGTCATTGAATAAGGGAGAAAAAAAATATGTTAACTCCCTCAAAATATGTTCACCCTTAGGTTATATTTTTATTATATTTTGTATCATAAATCACATGACTGGAAAATACAGAACAAGTGAAACATACGTTGATTGTAACCTGTATCATATGTCAGTAGATGAATGGTATTTTTGCAGCATGTTATTGTATATTTCTGGTTTGTTCATCCATCCATCCATCCATGTGTCCGTCCATCCATCCATCTGTCCATCCATCCATCCATATGTCCATCCATCCATATGTCCATCCATCCATATGTCCATCCATCCATGTGTCCGTCCATCCATCCATATGTCCATCCATCCATCCATATGTCCATCCATCCATCCATGTGTCCGTCCGTCCATCTACCCACAATCAACCCTGCAGCCATCTCGCTACTCGTAAATTAAACAGCCATTCAGTCAGAATCAACCATCCATCATCGAACCATACAGTCTCCACCTAAGTTAAGCTGTCTATTTACCAATCCACACCATCCACATTAATCCATCCGCACCACAATCAGCCATGCTACCATCAGTCCACCAGAATTCATCATCAAACCTTCAGCTTTCCAAATCGTCCATCCATTCAAAGTCAGCCATCCAAAATTGACCAAAACTCACCTTCCATTTACCCTTCCATCAATCCAAAATTACCCTCCAACCATCCATCCATCCACCACCAAAAACTAACAATCCAACCATCTCTGCCAACCTAAACATCCACTCCACAACCAACCATCCAATCATCCATGTAGCTAGAATCATCCGTCCAACCTCCATTCCTCCGTCCACCCAAAATCAACCATCCACCACCCATCCAGCCCAAGTAAAACCATCCAGAACCATCCATCCATCCACACTAAAGCAGTACTACATCCACTCATAATCAGTCATCCAACCAACTAACCATCCTAACAACCATCCATCCCAAATCAAACCATCCTGAACCAACCATCCATCCACACTAAATATTTCATCCACTCATAATCAGTCATCCACCTAACTAACCATCCATCCAACCATCCACCCAGGCCAGATCAACCATCCATTCACCTGCAATCGACCATCCAACCATCCAGTCCAGGCCTCGACAGTGGTAATAACAGAAGGAATTAACTTTGGCCGCAAGTGAGGTGGAAAGGAGGAAGGAATGAATAGGTGTTGGTACATGTCCGGGCAACTTTGGTGAGAGAGAGAGAGAGAGAGAGAGAGAGAGAGAGAGAGAGAGAGAGAGAGTGTGTGTACCGCCCGCCTCGCACTGGCCTGTCGGGGGGTGGGGAAGGGGGGAGTGGCACCCTTCACGTTCAACCAGTATCTTGCAAGTTCTGTTGGGCAACACCACTTTCTGTCTCTGGGGAACTCACCCACCTCCACCCAGTGCCTCATGCATGGGTGTAGGCTGGAAGGGTTTTGTAGTGGTGTGTGTGTGAGTGTGTGTGTGTGTGTGACCATTATGTGAACGTAAGACAGATACAAGTTTACATAATTAAATGATTGATAGATGTACGCTCCACCTTAAACATTATCTATCTGTCCATCTGAATACCAGTGTGTTTATCTATCTGTGTATCTGTCTGTTGAAAAAGGTGATAAAATAAACAAGTTAACACGAAAGAACTCAGAAAACAGAGCGTGGAATAAAACACACACACACACACACACACACACACACACACACACACACACACACACACACACACACACACACACACACACACACACACACACACACACACACACACACACACACACACACACACACACACACACACACCACTAATACAAGCCTGCAAGGTATGTTTAAAGGCGGCAACTGGACAGAAAGTAAAAAAGAAAAATGAAGGTGATGTATGGGGGAGGGAGAGAGTGTGTAATTAAGGAGCACAAAGGTGGGTAACAGAGAAGAGGGCGTCGTGATGGAATGGGGGAATTATTTAGTATAGTTATCCCTCTGGGCATGTGTACACCCATTTTCTTTGGTGCCTTTCTGGTTGTTTACCTACCACGTTTTCTTTTCACTCATTTCCGCTTCTTTCACTACTTTCTTTTCCTTCTCCTCTACCTTCTCTCCTGCCCCTTTCTCCTCGTATCCCATCCCTCTTTCGTAATTTTTCTCTTCTCTCCAAATAATACTTCCACCCTACCTCTTTTCCACCCTCACCTCCCATTTATTTTCCCCCCACATTGTCTTCTCTTCTACTTTTACCTCCTCCTTTCCAGCCCTCTTACCCCTCGTTTCTCCTCCTCAGTCCCCTCCGTCTTTCCTGTCTTTTCTTCTTTCCCCTTTCCTTCCTCTCCCCACCCCTCTTCCAGACCCACCCTGTAATAAGCTAATCATCTTGAAAATATATAAACTCGTGCGAAATGTTAAGGTACCTTTTTCATAATGTATTTCTTGGAGTGTATATCCTCCTTAAATATTTACTCTCCGTTGTAGGATCATATTTAAGGTGACGTAGGAGACTTGGTACCGTAGCACCTTTTCCGTAGCGATTTATTCTGTACATTGCACCCAATATCGCACGCGCGTTGCAAACTTATACCGATATTAAAACAATGGAAATAACATACAGGAGAATATTCAGGTGCAATTTGCAAGATGAATCACCAAGGAAGAGGCGTTACGAAGCCCCCTATGCTACCTAGAATACGAACCCCAGTCTCATTTCCCTCCTCCCTAATTTCCCCTAATTACACCCCCCCCCGTCATTCACCCCCCCCCCCCGTCATCTCTCCCCTCGTCATTCACCTCCCCCCCTCCCTCAACACGACCCTTCTGTTTACCTAGGTGAGAATTATGACCTGGATATGCCCTCAACAACACGCCAAGGGGGGGGGGGACCTGAGAGAGAGAGAGAGAGAGAGAGAGGTAGTTGAGTGATAGGAGGGGTGTGTTGAGTGGTGGGGGACTTGAGCAACAGTGGATCTTATAGAGGGAGAAGGGTTTGCATAATGGAAGAGGAGGGGGCGTTTCCAGGAGGGGAGACGGAGGCTCTAGGGTGGAAGTGAGGGGAAGGGGCATGTGTGGTTTGAAGGGGAGATGAGTTGTAGGGGGTTGTGCTGTAGGGGAAGGCCAGGTGTAGTGGTGGGGGAGGAGTGCTTATGTAGAGGGGTAAGAAAGGGGAAATGGTTATGGAGAGGTGGGATGGTGCTCAGGTAGTGTAGGGGAGAGTTATTTTGCGTGAGGACTTCTGTGGTGTGTGTGTGTGTGTGTGTGTGTGTGTGTGTGTGTGTGTGTGTGTGTGTGTGTGTGTTTTGCAGCTGGGGGGGAGGTGTTTGTGTAAATGGACTGTAGGGGAAGAGGAACTGTAAAGGCGAGACGTATTGTAGGAGGAGAGGGATTGTAGGTGGAGGGAGATTGCAGAGGAGAATTGTAGGGACAGGAAGATTGAAGAGTGAGGAGCTATGGATAGAGATCTTTGTACTCCAAGGGGCTTGTAGGAGGATGGATTAAAAAGTATTTGAGGCGTAATAGTTTAGTAGTAGTAATAGTAGTAGTAATAGTATAGTAACTGCAGGTTTAGGTTCATCTGGATGCGAACCAGTTGGACTGCAGGGTTGAAGTTGTCCTGATCCCGTAGTTTACCATCCTTCTTTCGGGGGATAGGTTGGAGAGAGTGACAGTTCCTCCGCCCGGTCATATCAGTTCCACCACGTGAAGGCATCCCTCTCGAGTGCCCGTGAGTGTGGAGTGGATTAGAGAGAGGGGTGGAGGTCATGCGAGGGGAGAGGGAATTGTGAAGCCCCACATCTACGCTTTCATTTTCCAGACTCTTATTCTGCCCTCCAATTTTCATCTGTGGACTTATTTTCCAATCTTCCTGTAGCCAGCTTTCTAGTATAAAAATTTCGCTTACACTCTTTTGATCTTCCAGTTTCCAATGCTACCTGTACGTACCCGGGGTGGAATGGACTATTTTTTTTATTCATTTGTTTTTCCTTCCTCTGTTCTGTTATGAAAAATATAATAATAATAATAATCAGTTCCCCGTCGTACGTTTGATATGATTTTACAGGATGAACTAGGCAAGGGAAGATTTTGTACTTTTCTCCCCAGCTCTTCCTACTGAAAATAATTATAACGTGCTGTAATTTTCGTGTCGTAGTGCCTTGAGATTTATTAATGAGGTTAGGACAGAAAGGATGATTTTACTGTCTCCTTGTCCCTCCTGCAAATCAGAACCTGAGTTACGACAGGGAATTGCTCGTATGTTTGTTTGTGATCGTAAGTTTGTTTGTGTATCTTAATTCAGGCTCTTTTTAATTTTTTTACGTGTTACGTCTTAAAATTATCTCGCCTTCGTTTCTTCCCTTCCAGTGAAAAAAAAAAAAATGTTGCTAATTTTTGGTCCACATTTTCGGTCTTCCAGTTTCCGTTCCAGGTTTTCCAGATTTATTGTTTGCAGCCATCCACAGTTCGGTCTTCGTTTAATAGTTTTTGTTGTTTGTCAAGTTTTCATTTTCTGCTCTTATTTTCAAATATATATTTTCACATTTCCAGTGTTCATTGTTGTAGGTAAAGTGTATGGTAGAGTGTTAATTATGAGAGTTAGAGAGGGTACAGAGGGAGTGATTAGTGATGAGCAGTGTGGCTTTAGGAGAGGGAGGGGATGCGTTGATCAGGTGTTTGCTGTGAGACAAGTGTGTGAAAAGTATTTAGCGAAAGGCAAGGATGTGTTTTGGGCATTTATGGATTTAGAGAAAGCGTATGATAGAATTGATAGGGAGGCTTTGTGGACTGTTTTAAGATTGTATGGACTTGATGGTAGGTTACTAAAAGGGGTGAAAAGTTTTTATGTAAATAGTAGAGCGTGTGTAAGAGTGGGAAATGCTGTGAGTGATTGGTTTCCCGTGAGAGTGGGGCTGCGACAGGGATGTGTGATGTCGCCTTGGTTGTTTAATATTTACATGGATGGTGTTGTAAGGGAGGTGAATGCAAGAGTTTTAGGTGGTCTGAGTCTGGTAAATGTTGATGGAGGAGAGTGGAATCTGAAGCAACTGCTGTTTGCAGATGATACTGCATTGGTGACTGATTCAGAGGAGAAATTGAGACAGTTGGTAGAGGAGTTTGGAAGGGTGTGTGAAAGGAGGAAATTGAAAGTAAATGAGAATAAGAGTAAAGTGATGAAGTGTACGAGGTTGATAGATGGTAGGGGGATGAATATAGTTTTGAATGGTGAGTTGCTTGAGGAGGTAGATTGTTTTAAATATCTAGGGTCACATGTTGCTGTGGATGGAAGAATAGATGCAGAAGTGAAGTTTAGAATTAATGAAGTAGGAAAGGTGCTGGGAGGAATGAAAAAAGTGTTTAAATGTCGTTCGCTTAGAATGGATGTAAAGAGAAGGCTGTGTGAGGGTGTTGTGGTACCGACTGCATTATATGGGGCTGAAACATGGAATATGGGTGTAGCAGAGAGGAAAGTTTGAATGTAATGGAGATGAGATGTCTGAGGAGTATGTGTGGAGTGACGCGTATGGATCGAGTGCGAAATGATGAAGTGCGAAGGAGAACTGGAGTTGTTCGGGAGATGGCTGGTAGAGTTGAGCAGAGGGTGTTGCAATGGTTTGGGCATATGGAGAGAATGGATAATGAGCGATTGGTGAAAAAGATAACTAGATCTGATGTGAGAGGTGTAAGACTGAGAGGAAGACCATGAATAGGATGGATGGACAGTGTGAAGAGAGCGCTGGATGCGAGAGGGATGTCTGTTGAGCAAGGAAGAGTGGCTGTGCGTGACAGAAATAAATGGAGAGAAATTGTGAATGAATAAGTGATGACGCAGCCCTGAGGGGATATTCTCCCGCATTTGGTCTGATCAGCTAGTCAGGTCAGGTGCGGGTAAGGGGATGGGTCTGTTATGATGTGGCAGGGGTAAACCAGTTCTGCTGTCGGGCCCTGCTGTGGATGTCACTGCTTGCATTGCGCAGTTGACCCTTGTGCGGTGTGATGCGGTGAGGATCTGTCCGTTCTCCCCTTTGGGGCTAAGATGCGAATGAATGTGTTTGAATGGATGATTAAATGGAGAGTGAGTCGTCCTGTCTCGGCTACCTCCCTTTCCTTGGGGGAAGCAGCCTTGGTATATAGATAGATAGATAGATTTTCAGCCTTCCAGTTTCCAGGCCAGTAGTATCATTTCCATTTCCATCCCTACGTTCCCAGGCGTATGTTTCAATCTCTTCAATTTCCACTTTCACATTTCTTTTTCTTTTCGTTCTTATTAAGCTGGCGTTTCATATCTTCCAAAATATATTCGTTTACATGTCAGTTTCATTTCCACGTTGCCTTCAGTTTCCTCTTCCATGGTTTCAGTTTTTAGTTTCCAGGCACAATTTTTAAGACCTTATTTCCAGATTACTTTTTCCAGCGTTTCAGAAAATCAGGCTTCCGTATTGTCTTTAAAATCTCAGACTCCTGTTTCGTGTATGACCGCCTTCAAGTGTCTTTCAATAATCAGATTCCATGTTTCAAAATTCAGACTCCATTTTTGAGTTTCGAAATTTAAGCTTCCTTTTTGTGTTTTTCGAAGTTCAGACTCCCTTTCTGTGTCTTTCGAACTTGAGACTCCCTTTACGAGTCTTCCAGAATTTAGTCTTTTTTTCGTGTCTTTGTGGATTCAGACTTCTTTTTTGTGTCTTTCAGAATTCAGACTCCCTTTTCTTGTCATCAAAAATGTTAGCCTTTTTTCCTTGTCTTTCAAAATTTAGTCGTCAGTTTCCATCGGTTTCCATTCCTTGTTTCCAGTCATCCAGCTTCCAGTATCAGGGTCCACGTTTCCAGCCTTCCAAAATTCCATTCCCGCGTTTCCAGCCTTCCAAAATTCCATTCCCACGTTTCCAGGCGTTCCAGTTTCCAGTCGCCCGATTGCAACTGGCGAGAGTGAGGCCTTAATAATTCCAGGGGTGTGCAGTACCTGGGGTGAGATGAAGGTCCCCTCCATTAATGTGTCTCGCTGTACATGACAACTTAGACGCAGCGGTAATCGAGATGCAAAGAAAATGAAAACGTGAGTGGCGGGCTTCTTGAATTATAACATCGTTTGTCGTAGCAAGAATAGGTAATAATGACGGTGGTACACTGGAAAACCAACCTAGGTAGGTCTGGAAGGGAGGCAATGGATCCATGTTAGACCCTCTTGACTTTATATAATAGATAGATAAAGATATATAGATACGTAAAGAGCTGCGGTGGGCATTTAAGTGGGTGTTCGTAGTGTGTATTTCCATATGCTAGTATTTATGTTGACATCCACTGACGAAATATACAGTCTGATACACAAAAACTCCTCTTACAACACTTCGATTTTTACATGCATCATTCTTCCTCCAGACACGCCTTCCCCATTCGAACTTCGCCATTAGAGGGAAGAATTAACACTGGCCATCACTCCTATCTCAGAGGAAAAGGTACAGGCATATACTGGACTTAAAATGGACTGATACATATATCTATCTATCTATTGCCAGATGCCTTAATCCCATACGGGGTGGCAACAAACAAATCGCCTCCAAGTCGTCCTGTCCCCCGCCACTTCACTGCCCTGCTTCCAGCTCACACCCCCCTCCCTCATATACCTCTCCACTCCATCCCTTCACCTCTCCATACAATAACTACTGTCATTTTATAGGATAGTTGTTTTAGAAGACGAATTTTTGGCTAGTCCTTTTCTCATACACTTCCTGCTTTTCTCTTTCTCAAGCTGATCGTATTTTCGGCATATTACATCATAGAGAACCTGTGATAAAGAAAACAGGTGTGTTGTTGGAAGAGAAAACAGAAAACGAGGAAGAATAGACTGCTCTTTCGTCTGGTCGTTGTCCTGAGTGGATGATGGTTCTCTCTCTCTCTCTCTCTCTCTCTCTCTCTCTCTCTCTCTCTCTCTCTCTCTCTCTCTCAGGATACGGCGATGTGTGTAGGCGAAATGTGTGGATGGGATTGAGTGAGTTTGTGAGAGGTTGAGGTGTGTGTGTGTGTGTGTGTGTGTGTGTGTGTGTGTGTGTGTGTGTGTGTTTGTGTGTGTGTGTGTGTTTGTGTGTGTGTGTGAGAGAGAGAGAGTAGGGTAGCCTCGTTTTACAGACATCCACACAACTTGAGCCTCATAGGTTGTCCAATTTCAGGCAATGTATGTTTCCTGGAACTACTGTAGACATTTTTAGCCTCCCCCCACTCCTCTCTCTCTCTCTCTCTCTCTCTCTCTCTCTCGACCTTGCATACCCTTGACCCTCCTCATCTTATCTTGCTTCCATTTTTCCTAGTCTCATCGTCCTGTCTCGCATCTTTGTCTCCCTTCCTCGCCCTGCCTCATCCTACATACATCCTGCCTTATCCTACTTATATCCTGCCTCATCTTACATCCTGCCTCGTCATACTTATATCCTCCCTCACTCAGCTTATTCCAATCTTTCTTTCTTATTTTTTTTTCTAACTTTTCTTACCCTGTCTTGTGTTTCTCCTTCTTTCCCTGCCGGACTCTGCCTCACCCTGACCCTACTCCTGCTTCCCCCTGCCCCTTTCTTCCCCCCTGCCCTTCTCTTCCCCTCTGCCCCTCCCTCCGCATTCCCGTCTCACTCTCTCCTTGCCTCACCCTTCGTAATATATACTCACCTTTAAATCTGTTTGCATCCACATACAGCTTAGCCTTCCTCACCCTGTCCCTGCCTCCTTTGCCTTCCTCACCCTACCCTTGTCTTGCCCTATCCCTGCCGCACCCTGCTTCCGCCTCACCCTGCCTGCTACACTCGCTGGCTCTGTCTGCCTCACCCTACTCCTTATCCTGCCCCTGGCTCACCTTCACCCTACCTCACCCTGCCCCTGGCTCACCTTCACCCTACCTCACCCTGCCCCTGGCTCACCCTCACCCTACCTCACCCTGCCTCTGCCTCACCCTGCCTCTGCCTCACCCTGCCTGCCTCACCCCACCCTTGCTTCACCTTGTCCACGTCTTCTTCCCTACCCTTGCATATTTATCCTTAACCCCATCAGCCCGAGTACATTTCAGTTAATCCACCACCAGACAATTTTACTCAGCCTGGAATGAGTATCTAGTAATGAAGGGGTTAGTGAAGGCTGTATTGAACCCCTCCAGCTAGAAAACCCTCTCCTGAGCTGAATAAAATCGTCTGAAGTCAGCAAAAATGAAGGAAAATTGACGTCCTGTGGCTGTTAGGAGTAAGTTTTGATCACCCAGTCTCCCTCTCCTGCCTCACCCTGCCTGCCTCCCTTGCCTCACCCTGCCTCCCTTCTCTCCCTTTTCTGCCTTACCCTGTCCCCCTCCCCTACCTCACCATGCCTTCCTCCCCTACCTCACCCTGCCTCCCTCCCCTGCTTCATCCTACCTCCCTCCCCTGCCTCACCCTGCCTCATCCTTTATAAAGCACACATCTTTAATTTTGTTCAGTCTGCCTTCCCTTCCTGCCTCACCCTGTCTGCCCTGCCTCACCCTCCCTGCCTCTCCTTCTGCCTGCTTGCCCTGCCTCACCCTCGAAATATGGAACATGGAGGAAATAAGTTAGGTAATTGAATTTGGCTTCTGAGACGACTGGCTGTGTATGTGTGTGTGTGTGTGTGTGTGTGTGTGTGTGTGTGTGTGTGTGTGTGTGAGAGAGGGTGAGGGTGGTGGTGGTTGGGCTGGTATAATAATAATCTTCACCATCATCATCATCATCATCATCATCATCATCATTATCATCATCATCATCATCATTATCATCTAATCTTATGTTGCCCCATAATGACCCCAGGCCTAGACAAGTTGGTCCTGACATTTAAGATGAGAGTGACCAGCCTCACTCATCCCTGCGCAGCATTTACTTAAGCGATAAACCCCAACCATCCCTTGGATATAAACCTACACAGGCTTAAACCGATTGGAGCGCCATAATTACCGACTAAACCACTAGGCGCCATAATTTGGTTATATGGTTACCACCCAGCGTAGTAAATAGTTTCCTGGTGTACAGGAAACCATTTGGGTTGTCACTTGGTGCAGAGTCACCCATAGGCAGAAGGAAGAGGAAAGAAAGACAGAAGAGGACGGAAGGAAAGAAGGAAGGAAGAAAGGAAAGGGCAGTCACCCGAGAGCAGCACTACATCGAGTGAGTGGATGGTATGCACCCCAATAATAATAATAATAATGAGGACGGTGGTGGTAGTGGTGATACAGTAGTAGTAATAGTAGTAATAATAATAATAATAATAATAATAATTGTTCACCGTTTAATTAGCATAGCAACTCTACGACAGAGAATACACACTGGAATTCCGAGTTATCCAGCAATAACAAACATCCTAAATAAATCACGAAAATAAATAATGTTAACAGTATCGTAAAACAGTAATTATCGTAAAAGAGTAATAATTATCCAGTCATTAAGTGCTCAGTATTTAGCTTATTATACAGGAGAGAGAGAGAGAGAGAGAGAGAGAGAGAGAGAGAGAGAGGACGGCTTAGTGGTATTAGAATGTACTTAGGTTCATTTACATACTTCCTGCTCCACCTGATTCATTTAATTTCCTCCTCCACCTGATTCATTTACGCATATCCAACTTCACCTGATTCATTTACTCATTTCCTGTTCCACCTGACTCATTTACTCATTTCCTGTTCCACCTGATTCATTTACTCATATCCAACACCACTTGAATCATTAATTTCCTACTTCAAATGCCACAACCACGTACCATACACGTCACCTGATCCAGCCGTCCTAGGAGCACAAAATACTGCCTTATTTTCTGTTGAGCTATTTACGGGCCTTTGACAGTATAAGTGATATTGATATGGAAAGAAACAGGTAACATTATTGAGGGCACCTGTATATATAAGTTGCTGTTATGGACACTAGTTAGGGTGATAGAGCATTATTATGTTTATGGTGTGGGAATGTAGCACTTTATATTACAAAAATCCTGGTCTGTATGTACTGTATATATGAGTGTAAGCATGTATGTATAAACGTGTGCGTCTATTTATGGATGTGTGCATATATATATATATATATATATATATATATATATATATATATATATATATATATATATATATATATTTTGAGTGTGTGTGTGTGTGTGTGTGTGTTTATAAATGTGTGTATGTATTTATGGATGTGTGTACATACACGTACGTATGTATAAATGTGTGTCTATTTATGGATGTGTGTATTTATAGGTATGTATGTAAAAATGCGGGTGTGTATTTACGTATGTATGTATATGTGTATGTACGTATTGTCTACGGCTTGCACACACCCCTGACATGAACAGGAAGCTCTACACGGTCGAGTCCTTTAATACACTTAGTACTTAAAAGTATTGTGATGCGCCTGGCTACTTCAAAAACACATTATACACCACTTTGCATAATAGTATTGCAAGGCCTCGAGGATATTACCAAATTTCAGTATCCACAACTTCGTGTATTATTGTGGGTGTGGGGATAAGTGTGTGTGTGTGTGTGTGTGTGTGTGTGTGTGTGTGTGTGTGTGTGTGTGTGTGTGCCGAAATTCGCGTCTATATGTGTGTCAGCTGTTTGCAATGTAAACTTAATGTGTAGCATGATTAGAAAATGGCAAAAGATATCAACAAACTCAAAAGCAGAAATTAAGGACACTGGAGTGTACTATAAGCCAAAAGTTTCTGGAAACCATCCCAGATTGCCTTGTTGCCGTTTAAAAAAATGGCAATTCCTTATTGGCGGATGATTTTCAGGCACTCAACAAAGCACTCCTGGCAAAATCCACTTTTATATATCTCTCATACTGTAAATATCTTCAAACTCTCCAAAAATAGCGTTAAAAAGATACTAGAATGACATTTGGACACAGGCGTTGTTCGTCACTGATCCCTCATAGATTGGTAAAAGAGTTAATCCATGTTTAAATCACTGAATCGAAACTAATAATAGCATTTGTAATTGTGTTGAACGGGGGCTGTGGGGTAGGGTGGTGGTGGTGATGATCATGGTGATGGTGGTTGTGGTGGTGGTGGTAGATCAGTACTACGTAGTTCAGTGGTGGTGGTGGCAGTAGTAGTAGTAGTAGTAACTCAGTTCATATAACTTCGTAAAGATATAACCTGTGCCATAAAAAGTTGTGTTTCGATAATAATAATAATAATAATAATAGTAATAATAATAATAACAATAATAGTAATTTAATATTTTCAGTGCAACCTATCCTCTCAAATATATATGTTATTTAAGGTGACGATAATTTCACAGGGTGCAATGTGAAAGCTGGTGATAGGAATAATTTAAATACATTTGCTTTTGCCAGAGAGAGAGAGAGAGTGGGGAGGGGGGATTATACCAGTTGAAAAGTATAACAATTGTCTCTTTGTTTTTCAGGTACGGTGTTTGCAATCATGTCTAGCCTACCTGCCTTTTCCTGCTGAGTACTGGGAGACGTGAGTGTTCCTGTGTCTCTTTCTTTTAACCCTTTCCCTGCGATGACGTCTTCTGTACATTTGCTTCCCCTAAACGAATTTTTTTTTCAGTTTGAAAGGCCTCTTTTAACGAGGGGGTTAAATATAGCTCTCATGTACCCCTATACTACTTCATGTCTAGCTTCAAGAAATCGTCTTATGGGCGTAGCCAAACTTCTGGCCTTTGGCTCCTTCTTCCTTGCGTAAAAAAGAAAGGAGTAGACGTCATCGTACTGAAAGGGTTTAGTTCATGTAGATTCCTTGAGCGTCATTTTGTTTTATTAATGTATTTATTTTTGTCTCCGGTTTTCGTTAAACGCATTAATGTTGAAAATTATTTTTTCAGTTTTATTTTTTTTTAATCTTTGTTTTTCGTGAAAAACTTTTTTGTTATGTAAGAAAATTTCCATATCTGTGTATGTTTTTCCTTTGTTTGTACCAAAATTTGGAAAAAGATTTTTTTATTAATTAACACAAAACATAAGTACGACAGCCAAAATCACGCAGCTTTTCCCTGCCTCTTTAGCCACATAACATAGCAATATAAGATTCATACTACACGTTCGCAGTCATATGGAAAGATGCAAAGTTTACACAATTTTCACAGTTGTTATACCTAGAACAGAATCACCAAGTTCTTCCCCACCTCATTAACTACCAAGCAAAACAGTACAATCTCGGAACAAGTAACTGAAGTAACATGGAAAGTTATTTATCATTTTCCATATTACACACAAGCAAAAAAAAAAATCAAAACCATACACATTCCTAGGATATATACAAAAAGAAAACGGAAGCACATTTTTCATATTTTTGGTAGTGGGCGAAAAAAAAAAAAAGTTATTACCAGTATACCAATTAGAGTTTTATTGTCGTATTTTTTCGTTGCGTGTTATTTAGCTTTCGACTAATTACCAGTATATCAATTAACAGAGTCGTATCAAAAATCGGATTGCGCCAGTGGAAAGCTTCTTATGGTAGACTGGACTGTGCATCGTTTCGGTGGGGGTATGCGAGTATTGTTATTTAGAGAGAGAGAGAGAGAGAGAGAGAGAGAGAGAGAGAGAGAGAGAGAGAGAGTTTTATACAGTCGGTCTTTCATTTTTTAGTTTTGAAAATGTTTGAGAGAGAGAGAGAATTTTTTTTATACAGGAGAGAGAGAGAGAGAGAGTGTTTGTAGAATCGAAGTATGATGTTTTATGTAGTTGTTTATTACCCTGGCTTATGAGACTGTGCTGGCGACTCTAATTGCTTTGACCTAAAACTTTCGCCGCAATAAAACGCAAAGACGCAACATAACCTTCCTTTTACTCCATAACCACCACCACCACCACCACCAACAACAACAACAACAACAACAACAACAACAACAACAACAACAACTACTACTACTACTACTACTACTACTACTACTACTACTACTACTACTACTACTACTACTACTACAAAACAACAACACCGTGCAGTAATGGCATCCACTGACCTTGCGTTTCTCCTCAAAACACTATAGCCATAACTAACAACAGCAACAATAACATCAACACAAAAGGCACCCATCGACCTTGCGTTCAGGCCGCTTTCAACCACCAAACATAAATCTTTGGCCTGTTGTGACTAGCAACAACAACAGTTACAACTAAAACAACAACAATAGTCCCCAAAACAACAGTAGCAACCAGAACATTAATACCCAAAACAACAGTAGCAAGCAAAACAACGTTAACAACCAAAACAACAGTAGCAACCAAGACAACAGCAAAAACCAAAACAGTAACAACCAAAACAACCCCAACCTCAGGAGCACCGGCAGCAGCATCAAGATCAGTAGCATTGAACATCAGCAACAACGTAAGTAACAGCAACAGTAGCCCCAGATACAAGAACAACAGCAAAAAAAAAAAAAAAGCATCATACCAGCAACAATAATAATAATAATAATAATAAAATAATAATAATAATAATAATAATAATAATTATTATTATTATTATTATTATTAACAACTTATTATAATCATAAGAATACCTAATAATAATAATAATAATAATAATAATAATAATAATACCTGGAACACTGTTAAATTGTCCAAGGACAATTTTGATGAAAAACTTCCCACAGCCATTGCCTACTAGAAGCCGAGCGATAAAGGGATTTTGAGGTCAAGGTCACTGATCTTGTGCATGTCACCTTAGTTTATCACAGTCTTTAAGTCCACCAAGTTTGGTACTCAAGCTTTATTTCTTCATGGAAAATTAGGTGACGTCCGGAATATCCGGAAAAAGTCCCAATTTTGTACCGCAGGCGATCTCAGAGAATAAACAACCGATTGGAAACATTCTCCCTTCCGACCTGCGTTTCCCTTAAAGCTATTTTGTAGTAAAATTTCAGCATACTAGCCTAAGTGGTTCTTCATATAACGTGGCTGACTCACTTTTCTGTGTTCCGGATACCCGGAGATCTGGTTGACGGGTTCCCACCATACTAAGTTCGATGAAGCGGACAGCTGTCCAAGTTGACCAAGTTTGAAGGCTCAGGGCCAAATAGCCTTTGAAATATCGCAGTTTTATAATAAGTATCAAAATAAGTAAGCATAATGATAATAATATTGACAAAAACAAGAAAACTTTCCTCATGGATGTGGGAAGTTTTAATAATAATAATGATAATAATAATAATAATAATAATAATAGTACAATAGAACTCACTAATGCCTTCCGTCGACCTTGCTTTCACTGCTAGAGAGACCCCATGGCCTACAACAGAAGCAGCAACAATACGCACTAAATTTAGGCTGAAGTTGACCTTGTATCCACACCTCAGGCTACCACTACCAGCAACAACAACTACTGCTGTACTCAATATATAAATAAATCTCTGTCGCAGCAACCACTCAAGGCACCCACTGACTTTTCTATGTTCAGACTACCACAACAACTACTACTACTACTACTACTACTACTACTACTACTACTACTATTACTGCTGCTACTACTACCACCTTTGCGACGACGAACACCACCACCACCACCAACGACAACAACAGCATCAACAACCACTGCCATTACCACTCCAGCGACCATTACAACTACCACCGTCAGTACCACTGCCAGTACCACAACTATTACCACTGACAACCTCCACCACTACCACAACTACCACAATCACCACCATCACCGTCTCATAAATCCTTGGACTGTCAAATACTAGAGTGTGACTAATGCTTCTCCATTATTCGTGTAAGTATTCTTTGTTCACGATCCAGGCTTGTGGTTCGAGAGAGAGAGAGAGAGAGAGAGAGAGTGTGTGTGTGTGTGTGTGTGTGTTTTACTAGTATATTTTGTGCTTCATGTGCTTTTTTATTTGTGTGTGTGTGTGTGTGTGTGATAGGTAGATAGATATAGACAAATAGACATAAAGGTAGATTGTATGAGTGTGATAAATAGGTTCATATAGATAAATGTATAGCTTTGTGTGTGTGTGTGTGTGTGTGTGTGTGTGTGTGTGTGTGTGTGTGTGTGTGTGTGCTCGCATATAAATAACCACTTGCCACCATTTATCCCCATCCAGCTTTATCCCGGTCACACACACACACACACACACACACACACACACACACACACACACACACACACACACACACACACACACACACACACACACACACACACACACACACACACACACACACACACACACACAACCATAGCCCCAAACACGCACCCTCACATTACACAAACTTTACACAGCATTCCCACACCTCTCATCTCCCCCCCTGCCTCATGCACAACGAGGGAAAGTAGTACCATTACGCAAGTTGTTACTATCACATTGCTTGGGTGAATGGTAGGGTTGGGTTGGGTTGGGTTAGGTTGGGTTGGATTGCACTGGGTTTGGATTGGGTAGAGTTGGGTCGGGTTGAGTAAGGTTAGGTTAGGTTAGTTTAGGTTTGGGTTGGATTGCATTGGATTTGGTTTGGTTTGGTCGGGTTGGATTGGGTTGAGTTGGGTTAGGTTGGGGTGGGTTGGATTGGGTTAGATTAGGTTAGGTTAAGGTTGGGTTGGGTTGGGTTGGATTGGATTGCAATGGGTTTGGTTTGGGTGGATTGGGTAGTGTTGGGTCTGGTTGAGTGGAGATCGGTAATGTTGGGTTGAGTTAGGGTAGGGTAAGATAGTTTAGGTTTGGTTGGATTGGGCAGGGTTTGTTTCGTTGGATTGGGAGGAGTCGAGCAGGGCTGGGCTGGGCTGGGTTTGGTTTGGTTTGGTTTGCTTGGGTTAGGTAAGATTGGGTAAGTTAATGTCAGATCAGGTTGCTGGTTAGGTTGGATCCCTGTTTGGCCCTGTGGGAAATGGTATGACTTATAAAAGGAAATGTTATGAAACTGTCGCATAATCCTTGATGCCTGTGATTTAAAAAAAATAATAAAATAATGAAGATTAAAAGCGAATCCCACAGAGGTAGTAACTCAATTTGTAAACTGCGGGACCTCCCCCTCCTCTCACCACCACCCAGGGGAGCCGATGAGCGTTCAGTAATAATAATGAAAAAGTCACCAAGAGAGTTGTTTTCTGCGGTAATAAAAATAATGGAAACGTCGCCAAGAGGGACGTTTTCCTAATTCCTCCCTGGACGCTTCCAAATATAAATCGGAAGGTTCGTAGAGCATTCAGGTAAAATACAACTGTAAAAGCACCCTTGGGAAAATCTGTAAAAGGGGCGAGTTTTCTGTCTTGTAGCTTTTAATCGTCCTACAGAAAGTGGAACCAGCATCCTCAAGTTGGTGTTGTGTCCCCAGGCTCATGAGAACCTGAACCCAGTGGACTGCAGGCTGAAGATAACCTCCTGTAGTCCACCAGCCTCATTGTTTAGGGTGTCAAGGAGCATTTTGCACAACCGAACAGTGGAGCCGTCCGGTTATCTCTGTGCTACCACATGAAGGTATCCCTCTCCAGCACACATGCCCGAGAAATACCTGTTTTCACCTCACTGACTTCAGTAGGGAACGCTGCCCAGGTTACTCGAGAACACCCATGAAAGAAAATTTTAGGGAAGTTGGCCAAAAAAACTTTAAATTTCAGGAACGTTTCGCAGCGCACACACACTGAATATTTTAGAGAACGCGTTAAAACGTCTTGGACTATCCTGGAAGACGACACTAAAGTTACTTAGAGATGTATGGAGCCCAGAAGCTTGAAATTTCTGGATCCTCTTTCAGCACACAACAACTAACATATTTTAAGGAATGACACTTAAATTGCAGGGAAATTATATCAGCAGTAACACTTAGCCTGTTGAAACCAGTGACATATTTTAAATTTTATTCTTGTTACTTGCAGGGAATTTTGTTAATCCCTGGAGCAGCCATTTGTAGTGCTGGGTTATAAGCAGTCTCCATTAACCCCATCATAGTCAGATTTCTCTCCATAAGTTAAAAATACAAATCGTTTAAAGGTAGTATGAAGAAAATGAAAAGTGCGTCATCGGATTGAAAGACAGTGTTTTATAGATCGCCACGGACGTCCTAAATTACATCAACCCAGTTACTTACAGTTCAGAGAAATGACTCTCTGGTTGCGCTTCAGTTATGGTACTCAGAACTTTTAATTTATGGAAGCACTTATACCCTTAATATTTTAGGCTATCACTTTATCATTCGTAATTTAATCAGTCTGTCAGTCTGTCTATCCATCTGTCTGTCTGTCTGTCTGTCTATCACAAAACGTCTTAATCTCGTAAGGGATGGCCACAAACAAAGCGCTTTCCACATCACTCTTTCTTCTGCTGTTTACCTCCTCTCCCTGCAGGTCACTTCCCCCCCCCTCCAGGTCACATACCACCCCTCCAGGACATACCCCCTCTCCAGGTCACATACCCCCCTCATATATCTCCCCACTTGATCTCTCCATCCCACCCTTATTTTCTCCCCTCCTCCTCTACTCTCCACCTCTCACGTATACGAGTCCATACACTCTTCTAGTCAGTCTCTCCATCTTGTCCACATGGCCAGATATGTTAGGAAACATTATTTTAGGAAACATCTCAATTTCTAATTCTTGTACCGGTCAGACTCGCGGACAAAGTTAGTTCCTCCTTTCTTCTTGTTCACCCAGTAGTTCAGTTAGGGACCTTGATATAACACCGACTAGCGCAGGTCGTATTCTAGGGAGAAAATTAGTCTCGCGCAGTTGATAGGCGATAATTCTAAGTCTTCATCTTCTGTTCTTCAAGTTTTAAAATGATTACCACAAAACTCTTTATTTTAGGTTAGGTCATATTATATTAGGTTTGGGTTGGGTAGGGCAGAGTAAAGAAGGGAGGGGAGGGAAGGGTAAGGTAGGGTAGATTAGGGTAGGGGAAGGGAAGGGAAGGGAGGGATTGGTAGGGAAGAGTTGAGTAGGGTGTGGCAGGGTAGGGTAGAGTAGGCTTTGGTAGGGTAAGGTAGAGTAGGAATCGTAGGTTAGGGTTGGGTTGGATAGGGTAGGGTAGGGTAGTGTAGGGCAAGGTAAGGTAACGTAACGTAAGGGTAAGAGTAAGAGTAGGGTAGGGCAAGTGTGGGGAGGGATGAGGATGATTAGGTAAGGTACAGCAAGATAAGGTAAAATAAGATTGGGTACCTAAAGACAGTGTAGGTAAGGCAAGTTCTTTAATCGGGGAACTTAAAATTTTAGGTTAAGGGATATCCAAAGTTTGGGTAAATGGAGGCTGGTGTAGTGGGGATGATGGCTTTCTCTGCGGTACTCAGGCAAAGGACTAACTTCTGACCACATGCCCCGGTAATCTGGTTAGGGGCCCTCCGCACGCACGCACGCAAGCACACGCACTTATAAATACATCCTTTTTCGCGCACATATACATACACTCATTCGTACACACACACTCTCTCTCTCTCTCTCTCTCTCTCTCTCTCTCTCTCTCTCTCTCTCTCTCTCTCGTATTAGGCCACCTCTCCGCCTTATTATGGAGACACGCTAAAAGTTTCTTGCATTGCCAGTGTTCAGGGATAAAATTGTGACCCGGATATGTTTTGTCTTACCTCGTAACCTTCACCTTTTGTCCTGGTATTATTCTATTGTATTTTTGTATTTTTCTTTTCTATTTTGTATTTTTGTATTTTTTTCAGTAATAATTTCTGTTGTTTCTTTTTTGACTCTGTGTGTTCTGGAGTACATTTTCATTTTGTATTTTTCTTGTATTTGTTTTGGTTTTCTGGTCGATAGTTTTTTCTGTAGTTTGGGATTTTTCTTTTGTATCTTTTAGGTCAACACTTATTTCTGTTTTTGATCAACTATTTTTTTTTTCTTGCTTTATCTGTGGCATTTTTCATTGCTATTGTATTTTCGTTGTAATAATTTTTTTTCAGCATTTTTATCTGTAACTTAGTATTTTCATGTATTTTTATGAACTTATATGCCATTTTATATTTTTCGCATTTTCTTTCTTTATATGGAGGCTGTTGGTACCTAAGACATTTCGTTCTGTTATTTTTTGACTCCTTTCTTTTTCATTTTTTTTTTCCTAGCACTTTTAGATGATCATTCCAATAGATTTCATTTGTGTTTGTGCCCCAGCTTTTTCGTATACCATTTAACTCAAAAATTCTCTCTCTTTTCTCTTTTTCTATTTCCTCAGCTCGTGAGGTGTGTTTGTCCCCGGTTCTGTTTTTATATTTCTGTTTTTATATTTCTGACGTTTCATTTCCCTTTTTATTTTTTGGTCAGCTTATTTTTGTTCCAGTTCTTTCTCGCAGTTCTGCTCTTATTTTCTTCTTCCATTGATTTTCTTTTTCCTTTTCTCAGCGTCTTTTGTCTTCACTTCTTTCGTGCTGTTCTGTGTCTGTTTCTTCTTCTTCCTTTAGTTTTTTTTTTTTCTTGCTCCTCTCATTTGCCGCTAATAGCTGGAGGGATATTTGCAGACTTCCTCATTTTGTAGAGTGTGTGTGTGTGTGTGTGTGTGTGTGTGTGTGTGTGTGTGTGTGAGAGAGAGAGAGAGAGAGAGAGAGAGAGAGAGAGAGAGAGAGAGCAACTGTGCAATATTTAGGATACAAGAGAACTAGTCAGCATAATTTAAGGAAAAGCTAGAGAAAGAGAGAGAGAGAGAGAGAGAGAGAGAGAGAGAGAGAGCAGCTGTGCAAATATTTAGGATACAAGAGAACTAGTCAGCATAATTTAAGGAAAAGCTAGGGAGAGAGAGAGAGAGAGACAGACAGACAGACAGACAGACAGACACCCATATATATTAATCCAAATATTCGCTCCACTGTTATTAACCTCACCTTCCTTCTCTCTCTCTCTCTCTCTCTCTCTCTCTCTCTCTCTCTCTCTCTCTCTCTCTCTCTCTCTCTCTCTCTCAATATTGACTCTCTTCCCATACAAGGAAAATCACTCCTTTATGAACACTGGAAGGGATACTGAGAAATTCCTAAAGTTATTATTAGTATTTGAGATTTTATGGAATGTTTGGTCTGAGGGTTTGATAGGTTTCTGGTCTGAATAATGAATTTTTTTTTTATAGATTTCTGGTCTGAATAATGAATTTTAACTATAGATTAACTCTAGATTTTTTTTACTATATTTTTTTCACAGAAGAAGAGAGGAAGGAAAAGCAAATTAATGAAAGAATAATATACACCAGATTAGAGATATCCTCATTCAAATATATTGCTGACGGTAAGAATGTGCGAATGAAAGGATGTAGAGCCATAGTATTGTCTTAATCAGCCACTGAGCTACGTGAAACAAGTTGCTAAAGGAAAATCTGGGCCAAGTTAAGGTAAAAGAACTATAATGATCAAAAACGCCTTTAGAAATAGCCTCAGTAGCCCGAGAACGTGATCTGTATTATATTGCCGCCACAAGACAATATATCTCATTTCAAAGGTGAATTCATACATTGAGTAGGTTAGATATTTCCTTGAGTAATCCATTCTGCTATAATTCTCAACTGAAAAAAGAAAAAAACTATTGTGCCAGGAAAAATAAAGCTTGACAGCGCTCAGGAGGAGGTGCTGGTTCGTCTTTACCAAAAATAAACTCTCCTTAACTGAATTAAATTGTATCGTACCAGGAAAAATAAAATAAAGATTGACAACATTCACAAGGAAGTGCTGGCTCATCCACACACACACACACACACACACACACACACACACACACACACACACACACACACACACACACACACACACACACACACACACACACACACACACACACACACATCTCCAGGACTTGAAAAAGGTAATTGCCCCCACCCCTCTTCACAAAAGTTAAACTCTAAGGAGACACATTGCCACATTTCACAGTGTGTGTAGGTTTAAGGCATAACGTGTGACCCCATAAAACCAATTAAAAGAACAAGCTAAATCCAATAAATGAGGAAGGTGTCTGGGGATACTTGGACAAGGAGTAATTATAGGTGGTTTGAAGTGAATTGGTGAAGAAAGATAATAACACCAAATTTAAAAAAGTGTTTGGAAGACAGAACAGAAGAAGAAAAATAAAAGCTGAAAAGAAGGAAAACAGATAAAAAAAAAAACTCCATATTGAAAAAATGTATGGAAGACAGAACAAAAGAAGAAAACAAGAAAAGCTGAAAAAAGAAAACAGAAGAAAAACTGATTACCTTGACCATCAGGTGCCATATATGTGAACTCCCGTAATCCGTTCAAACCGATGACCTGTCGTATTTTATTCTTACCGTCTCCAGGCGATTATATTCACCTTAAGAGAGACTTCAACGTGGATATGATAAAATTCGCCTTCGTTAACACCTTCACCTTAAGACGTCCCCCTTGAGCTGAGTAAAATCGTCTAAAGGTAGGAAGAAAGACATGCGTCCTTGGAGTGAAGGGATCAAGCTGACTGTAGGTTTATATACGATTATTTTTCTTTATTTGTCATCATTAGTACTAAGACGCTTTCCCAGACTGATTAATAGTCGTCAGGTAGCGGTAAGAACATTAAGGGTCGTCATACCAAAGTAGTTCAGTAAACAAATTAGTAGACAAAACAGTAGGTCAAGTAGTAGTTTTAAGTAGACTAAATATATAGTTGTTTCAGGTAGTATTTAATCCTCTACTTCGAGCATAAACAATAACTTCAGTGTTGCCAGGCACAACAAACTTCGCCCGACAATTATTGCTGTTAAATACTTGATACTGCCATTTATTGTCAGTACACAGTTAAAGTCGAAGGTAATGGCGCAGATGTTTACAAGTTATGCCATCTGAAAATTCGTGATCTTTCGTTGGACTTTTGAAGGTCACCCAGGGTCAAAGGTCATGGTGCCAAATGAAAGCCCATATAAGACTTCTATATCTTGGTGATAGTAAATATATCTTCAACGAGTTTCGAATTATACCCATCTGATTTTCCGTGACCATGAGGTTGACCTTTCAAAGTCACATACGGTCAAAGGTCAAGGTACCCATCAAAAACCTATATGGGATATCCTGTATGTTGATAATAGTAGACATCTCTCTATTTTCTATCAGTTTCGAGTTATAGCCCCCTGAATATCCGTGACCATGAGTTTGACCTTTCAGGGTCATTCAAGGTCAAAGGTCATGATGCCAAATGAAGCCCACAATACGAGTTCCTGTATGTTCCAAATCATTTTGACCTTTCAGTCACCCGTTTTTCCGTAATGTTGCTAACAGACAAACAAGGAACAAAGAAACGACGAAAAACAATACCCCGCCGGATTCCTCCCGGGCGTGGTAATGAGGAGGAATATAATCGTAAGCAAAATCATGATAAGTATAGGCCAAATGGATCAGGTAATACTATACACGTTTCAGAAAGAAATGTTTACCTGAGTTATTTATGTTTTATATATTTGTTTATTCATTTATTACCTCCGCCACCGAAATTGAAGGAAGTTATATATTCACCTATGTTTGTCTGTTTGTTTTTTGCCCACATGATGTCTCCAAAAGTTCTCGGTGACTTTCCATGAAATTTTGTGGAAGGGTGGGCCATGGGCCAAGAAAGAATTGATTAAATTTTAGGGCCGGATTCGGATCCTGTGTATCGCGCACAATATCTCCAAAAGTACTCAGTGAATTTCATTAAAGTTTTGTGATAGAGCGGGCAAAGGTCAGGGAACTGTTGATTATATTTGGGGGGGGCGGATCCGAATCCTATGCATTCCACACAGAATCCACGGATCCAGATTCGGATCCTTTTTAATGGCAGTGGTATTGGCGGAGGTATGCTGTCTCTGAGTGCCTTCTGGCTTTATTCATTTTAGTCACGGTTATACTAAATTCAGGACAGATGAGAGTGAGAGAGATGGAGTGATAACTAAAGTGGAAGGGTTATATGAAAGTGTGTTACAGTGACAGAACGAGGGAGAGAGGGAGAGCAACGATGTGTGAGTAGTGAGTGAGAGTAAGTGAGCGAGTGAGTGAGTGGATAGGTAAGAACGTGAGCAAGCGAGTAAGTGAACGAGTGAGTGACACAAATGAACAAAGTAGAGAGGTTAGGTGAGAGTGAGTTACATTATTGAGTGAGCAACAGAAAGAGGGTCACGGAATGTATTGATCTGTGAGTGAGTATGATTGCATCAATGAGTGACTATGAAGCGTGGACGTTACCTGAAAATGACTGAAATTGAGAGAGAGAGAGAGAGAGAGAGAGAGAGAGAGGGAGAGAGAGAGAGAGAGAGAGGGAGAGAGAGAGAGAGGACAAAATGAATGAGCGATAGAAGGAGATTGAGGATGAGAGATTTGAGTGACAGGAATGATAAGAGAGGATGGGTGAGAAAATGGAGAGAGAGAGAGAGAGAGAGAGAGAGAGAGAGAGAGAGAGAGAGAGAGAGATCCATACATACATACAAGTAGATGAGATTATATTCAGAAAGACAGACAGTCAGACAGATAGAAATAAGCAATATTTATAGATGCATGATATATACTTGCAGACGCAATAGCAGACAGATTGATTAATTGATTGGGGGAGAGAGAGAGAGAGAGAGAGAGAGGGGGGGGGCACCACATCCCGTTCCAACTTATCGAACTGAACGTAACCTACACTTAAACTGAACGTAAATAAAAGACGCTTGAACGACCAGCAGTGTGAGCAGACCCTACGTTCACCGAGAAGGGAGCGGCTGGTGTATTGGTTAGCACATTCAGTCCGCAATTGGAAAAACCCGAGATCGATTCCCGGGCCGCAGATTTCCTTCTATACCGGTATATAATATTTTTCCGTACGTACTAAGTTTAATTTTTCCTGGATGATCACCCATCCTTTTTTCTTTTTCATTTTGTTTCACATAACATATCCAGATCTAACCTTGACTAACAGATTGTCCTAACTAACAGACTAACCTAAATTATAATTAAAAAAAAAAAAAAAGTGTTATTCAAACTTACACTTTCCTGGATAAGAAAAGGTAAAAAATATATACAAAACGGAAGTCTGCATTTTGTTTTTTATACCTCTTATTACGATTCTGACATTTTCTCTATAAAACTCTTTCCCCGTCCCATTTTCTTGTTTTTCCTCCATCTAGTCTTAAATAATATCTTTCTTGATTATATTCCTTGACCTTTCCTTTATTACGATTCTCTACCTTTATCTTCGTCTGTGGATAAAACACCTTCTTTCTCCCACTTCTTATCCTCTCCCCATACGGCCTTAAAGAATGGTGCCCTTGCCTTTATTTTCGTGATACTTTGTTCCCTATTTATTATATTATTAGGGCCGTCCTCTACTTTTATATTCCCCGGCATAAATAACTTTCCCTCTACCATCGCCCTCTCTCTCTCCAATAGACTTTAAATAATAGCCTTTTTTTCCCCTTTTACAGTTCTCTTCTTATATTTTCCTGTATGTATAAAATTCTTTCTTTTTTACTTTTCTCATTTTCTCTCTCCATACTCCTGTAAAAATTACCCTTCTTGGATTCATTGCCACATTTTTCCTTTATTGAAACTCTCTTATTTTCTGCTTCAGAATATATGTTAATCTGTGTCTTCTGTTTCACCTATTGTCCCTTCATAATGCCTTTATTAATAGTGTCCTTTGTTATATTTCTCCACATCTATTGTTTCACTTTTACATTGATGCTCTTCTTTGTCTGTAAAACACATTCTCTCTCTCTCTTTCTCTCTCTCTCTCTCTCTCTCTCTCTCTGAAACCTATCTTAAGCTATTTTCCTTACATAAAACAACAACTCTCTTCCTTATTTACTTCCATCTTTCCTCCCGTCCCTCCGTAAGGCCTTAAATAATAGGTCTCTGGGTTTTATTTCCGCCTTTTTATCCTCTTTTATTACTCCCCTCTTCCCCCGCTCGTAAATACGCACCGAGAGGGTTTTGCGTCGATCCTTTAGTTATGCTGAAAATAATAGGGTTTGGGATTTTCTTCTTTTTTTGCTTATTATTGTTGTAGTTCTTTAGTGTTCAGAGTTATCGTCATCATCACCCTCATCTTCGTCGTCATTGTCATCATCGTCAAGGTTAATAACATCGTCATTGTCATCATAACACATTATTATCAGAATCATTATTGACTAAAATCTCATCAGCCGTTTCCTTACCGTCATCAGCATCATTTTTTTTTTTATCTTCTTCACCATCATGACGTGGTCCACACAGCTTACCATAGTTCACTTTTGCAAACACGTCTCTCTTTCATCATTCTCCATCATGATATTATTTTATTAGTTTCAGTCCAGCATATTTACGTATCATATTTTTGTCATGTTTTCCGTCTGGATTTTCCCATTATAATTCTTAACCCTTTCACCACTTTTTTTTATCCTTTCCCTTATTATCCAACCATTCCTAAGCTTACGGTCTATATTCAGTGTTAAATACCTGACTGTTATCCATAAGTTAAAACGGAAAGATAAAAATTAATCAGGTACGTCAGATATATCCCGTTCTTAATCTTTATTTGATTTCGTCGTCATGAACTGGAAATCTCAAAACTGTCTATCCTGTGTATAATTAATCCTCGACATGTCTTGCATTTTGCTTTTTATATCTACTGGAAGGGACTCAACTTGCCTGGTAAAGATAAAATGCATTTTCATAGTCATCTTAACTCCATCCAGTGGCGTATATGGGGGGGGGGGCACTTGGCCATGCCCCCCCGCTTTCGTCCCAGTAGGCCTACATATCTGCAGATCTACATACGTATACAAAACGTTTTCCTGTACGGCATAGGCCCCCATGAATTGGTTGATATTGAAACTATACATTTCCCATAAGATACAAAAGCTTTTTTATATTGCTTTGCCATTGAATATCAAATTAGTGCAAGATATCCCTCCTGAGGCCTCAAAATGTCCCTAAAAATTCTTGATTTTCAAAAAAATTCCTGAGGGGGGGGCTTACTCTGTCCCCTCAGACCCCCCAGCTGTTGAGACTCGCTTCGCCCGCCCCCGCTCATCCCCCTTTTAAAAAATCCTGGATTCTTCCCTGTGCCCCCCTCCTTTCCAGGGACCTATATACGCCACTGTCTCCAATCTGAAGCCGCATTGCCAATTTTAATCTTACTACATCAAGCGATTTTGTTCAATGTAGGGACTTTTTGGAAATGTGAAGATTAACTTCCACATTCGCTTTCATTGCAAGAGTTTCCCCAAAACTGAAAAATCGTCTGGGTGTAGGAAGAATAAATCCATAAATTACGTCATCGGATTGAAGGGGTTAAGTCGTCTCTAAGCTTGTCATCGTGGTGTACTTCCGAGAGCTGAATAAAATCGTCCGGTGCTAACTAGAATAAAATACAAAGTTCTGTTTTTTAAGCCAATGCGTTAATGGTGACAGGTTTGACCATTTTCGACTCCCTGTGTTTCCCTTCTTCAGTAGTAAAAATCGTCTGACTCTTTAGGCGTCCTAGGTTTTTCTCTTGGCATATTAAAAATCATCTGACGCAAGCCTGATAAATGTAAAAGGGAGGTATTTCATAGCCAGAAGGTTAATATTCCACCGCTTTCATCTCGACAGTCATTTCCTTTCGCACCATCCCGGATTCATGGAAAGAAAATATTGCAATAGCTAGTCGAGGGTTTCTCAGCTGACACTTTTTAACATACCTTCGCCTTCTCCGTTTATTTATTTATATTTTCTAAGTGTTTTCCAAGCATGAAGTGGATAATCCTGTGAGGTGTTAAGTGTCACTGTGGAGGGTATATTTGATCAGGCAGTGTGAGGTGAGGTGTGGCAGTAGTGGTATACTAGATTGAGTTATAGTGAGGTGAGATGTGAGCACGGTGAACCAGTATTAAGGATGAGGTGTGGCTGTGGGAAGTCTGACACTGTGTGGTGTGGTGTGGTAGTGTATGATGTGATAGTGTGTGGTAGTGATGTATGGCGTGGTAGTGTGTGGTGGTAGTGTATGATGTGGTGGTGTGTGGTATGGTAGTGTGTGGTATGGTAGTGTGTGGTGTGGTAGTGTGTGATGAGGTAATGTGTGAGGTACTGTGTAATGTGATAGTGTGTGGTGAGGTAGTGTGTGGTGTGGAAGAGTGTAGTGTGGTAGTGTGTAGTGTTTTTGTGTGATGTGTAGCAGTGTGTGGTGTGGGAGCATTGTATGTGGTGACAGAGTGTGGTGTGGTAGTGTATGGTTTAGCAGTACGTGGTGTGGCAATGCGTTATGTGGTAGTGAGTGGTGCGGTAGTGTGCGATGTGATAGTGTGTGGTATGACAATGTGCGGTGTGGCAGTGCGTGGTGTGGCAGTGCTTGGTATGGTAGTGAGTGGTGTGGCAGTGTATAGTATGGCATTGTGTGGTATGGCAGTGTCTGGCGAAGAGTGAGTTGTGGCGAAGTAAAATGTGTGTAATGTAAAGCAACGTGAAGTGTGACTATGAGGATGTGTGTGAAGTGTGTCAGTGGGAAGTCTGATAATGTGCGGTGTGGCGGTGTGTGGTGCGACGGTGTTGATGGCAGTATAAAGTGTGGCAGCGTGTGGCGTGGTAGTGTGTGGTGTGGAAGTGTGAGGTTTGGTAGTGTGAGGTGTGATTCAACGGTTTGTATGGTACCGTGTATAGTTTGGCAAAGTGTGATGAGGTAGTGTGAGGTGTGGTAGTGGGATGTGTTTTATGTGGTGATATAGAGTGTTGTGGGGCACTCAGTGACGTGTGTGAGGTGTGGCATTTGAAGTGTGGCAGTTTTAGTTGTGGCAGTGATTGATATGTGTAAAATGTACTAGACTAGGTTGTAAAAGCATGCGAGGTATTAGGTTTATTGTAGTTGTGTGTAAGTGTGAGATGTAGCAGTGTAGTATGGTAGTCTCTTTAGTGTGAAATGAGGTGTGTGTGTGAGTTGCATTGGCGTCTCATACTTCACACTTTACGCCTAAAGTTCACTACATAAAATCAGAAAGAAGAAACACAAAACTTCAAGCGCTTTGTAGTGCAAGTAAGCATTCTCTTTATCTCTTATTTCTCCCTGTAAATTAATAAGTTTTTCTTTCCTGCAGTATATACATGTCAAGTTTTGTGTTGTTTTTCTGTGTCCCTGACGCTTTGAATCCGCATGCCGTTCTTTTTAGTTTATTCGTAGTGATGCCAGACGATTTTATTAAACTTAAGAAAGGCTTGTAATATTAGGGGGGTTTATTAAGCCTGTATCAAACCCCACCAGTTCGAAAAGTCTGCCCTAAGCTGAATAAGATGGCAATAATACAATGAAAAATAGCACCCAGGTCTCAGTGGGTAAATTTTGCTACCATCAGTTCCTTTGATTGCTGAGATTTTTGTATGCTTGCTGAGATTTATTTATGCTGAGTAAAATCGCCATGTATTAGTCTGATTACCAAAGAGCATCGGTATTATGGAGTGGTGGCCTAGTGGTGTGAGCTCCCCATTTCGAGTGAGGACCTTGCATACGTTCGATCCCCAAGAGGTAACTTTGTCGATTACGCATTGCCAGCGAGGGAAGCACGGTGGTCATGTAAGGCTCATTGAATTTCACGCAGCGCGATTTACTGTGAAGTTGTTGAAGTTGTCCAGTTCCGTCAGTGAAAATAAACTGACTATAGTAACCAAGGAGACTCATAATAAAGGATCATTGAAGCTCATGCAACCAGGGCTTAATATTCAAGTTGTGAGTGGCTCGGTTCCTTTAGATGAAAACAAAGTAACATAGGATTCCTCACAGCTTAATAAAATCGTCTGGTTTAAGCCGTAGAGTGTCTGGGTGGTGCCACAGCAGCAAAAAAAGTTAAATAAAACTAAATAAAAGCTTTCTCAATGGAAAATTTCGGGTGAAAAAGCGAGTTTTCCCCCCTTGCTTGCTTCCATAATTCACCCATCTTCATTATTCACTTTGTTTCTCTTCGCTCTTGACTTTCATCCATTTTCATTATTCAGTTTCTCGCCTTTGCTCTCTTGAAGTTTTATGTGTATTCGTATTCCCTTCTTTCCAGATTCTAGCGTATCATCTCCTCTGTCTTTCGTTCATTTGTACGGTCTATTTATTTCCTCTGTTATCGTATAGTTTCCTTTCTACAATATATACTAATTCATCTTTCATTTTTTTTATTCCTGTCCATATTATGATTTATTTTCCTGCGATAACACGTAAGCCTTCTGTAGCTTTATTTTTTACAGTTTACTTATTTCTTCCATCTTTCTTGTGTCATTTATTTCTACAATAGCCTGTATATTTCGTCTACTATTCACCTGCCTTTGATACTAATTCCTCTGTTATTATTCCTTTCTATACTGTATTCTAAATCCCCCATCATTCTCCAGTCATTTTACAACATGCTTATCCTCAATCATTCTGGTGTCGTTCCTTTGTTAAATATGTAATTATTTCTCAGATCACCCCACTGCTTCCTTTTACTGTAATTAATTTCTCCGTTTGTCTTCTGTTATTCCTTGCTGCAACATATACTGATTCGCTTATCCGTGTTATTCCTTGCTTTAATAAGTAATAATTTTTCTATGATTCCTTGGTGTTATATATACTAATTCGTCGTGTTTTTAAGCCGTTCCTTCCTTCATTTTTTTTTATACAAGAAAGAAGGAACCAAAGGCCAGGAACTGCAAGATTGTTCCTTCCAAGAAAAAACAAAAACAAGATAACAGAGAGCCAAATTCTAAGATCTAACTATAGTGTTCCTTTGTACAGTACGAGTATTTTTCTGTTTCCTGTGTACAGTATTTTTCTGTCTTAATCCGCAGCCCAGATGGAATCCCTCCAATTGTTTTGAAAAAGTGCTCCCCAGAACTTGCTTCTATTCTAGCCAAATTATTCAGACTATGCATACGTACTTTTTCATTCCCTAGTTTATGGAAAGAAGCCAATATCCACTCAATTCCGAAGAAAGTAAGTTCCTCTGACCCCTCTGATCCACTCAGTTCCGAAGAAAGGAAGTTCCTCTGACCCCTTTTATTACAGACCAATAGCTATCACATCTCTTGGTAAAGTTTTTGAAATCATAATGGATATGCACATAGTTAAACATCTTGAACCCAATAACTTAATTAGTGACAGACAGTATGGTTTTTGCCACGAAAGGTCCACCATTGATATAATCTCCTGAATCATACCATCCATCAGTCAATTGACCAACATGGAGAAACCTATCTAGTAGCCCTTGATATTTCTAAAGCTTTTGATAGAGTGTGGCACCGTTCCCTGGAGTCCAAACTCACTTGCTATGGACTAACGTCTTTTGTTCCTCTGAGTTCTTCATATCTCAGCGACGGAAAGATAAAAGTAGATGATGTGTATTCCAATTTCCACTCATTTAACGTCGGTGTGCCACAAGGATCAGTTCTGGCTCCAACCCTATTCCTAATTCATGTTAATGACTTCTTGTATGTCACCCTTAATCTCATCCGTTCATATGCAGATGACTCAGCACTTCACAGTTCATTCACACTTAAACACCCATTCACAATGTATAATATCTCTAACTCACAACTCAGTACAACTATCTCCATAAATCAAGACTCATCTAGGATCACTGAATAGGGGCAAAATAACCTTGTCTTACTGAATGCTAGTAAAACAAAGTATATACAATTTACTAATAGTCAGAGATTGCCAGATTCCTATATTACCTTCAATGCTTCTAATATCCCTGTCTCCAAAAGTATTGAAATTCTCGGTGTTTCACTTAAGTGACTTCAGCTGGACCTCTCATGTCAGATCACTTGCTAAACCCGCCTCAGAGAAACTTGGATTATTGTACAGAGTTCATAGCTTCTTCACAGATGAGCAGTTGGCTGTTGTTTTTAAGAGTCATGTGTGCTCTCAGCTGGAATATTGCTCACCCTTGTGGGGTGGATGTGGGGAGGTTGCACTAAGCATCTATACAAAATTCAGAACAAAACTTAGAATTATTAACAACCTTGCCATTACAAATAAACTACCCCCCCCTACAAGTAAGAAGGAATGTTGCCTCCCATGCATTATTTTACAGATATATTTATGGCAAATGCTCAGACGAAGTTGCGTCTATGGTGCCACCTTTCCATGCCTTCCCTCGTGCTACACGGGCATCTGGTAGCGCTCATGACTGGAACGTCACACTGCCATATTGCAGAACTTCCGCCTATCAGAAATCTTGTATTCCCCGAACTGCATCTCTTTGGAACTCGGTTCCCCAGAGTTGTTTCCCCCTAAACTTCAAGCTGTTCAAGTTCAGTTGTTACGAATTTTTTTTTTTAATGAATGGAGGACACCAGTAATATGATGTATGGATATTTTTTTTTAATTCATTTGTTTATCCTTCTGTTATTAAAAAAAAAGGACAACAACAAATGCATAATCAAGACTAAGGGGTTAAACAAATGATTTTCTTTTTTTGTGGAACAACTAACCTAATAATTTCTATCCATTCTCTTCTTTTATTTTCACTTTCCTTGGTCGTTTCTGGTCGTTCTTCCTTGTTACTTTCTTGTCGTTCATTAACCTCTAATCAGGATGACATTCTAGTTTTATTCTTGCTACTAACCCACTACATCTGATTCCCTCTCTTCCATTATTTCCACTTGGTCGTTCCTGATCATTTATTTTTTTACTTGTTCTTTAGCATCTAATCCGAATGACATGTAGGTTTTATTCTTGCTACTAACCCACTATCGTTAATCCTCTCTCTTCCTGTATTTTCACGTTCCTCTGTCGTTCCTTTACTTTCTTGTTTTTTAACCTCTAATCTGGCTGACGTCTTCTAGTTTAATTCTTGCTGTTACCAGACGATTTTATTCAGCTTAGAAAGGCGTCTCTTTTTGAAGGGACTTATTTAGGCTGTATCTAACCCCTCCATTAGAAAAGTCTATCCTGAGCAGAATGAAATCGTCTGGAGATGGAAAGAATATACAGCAAAAAAAAAAACAAATATAGAAAAAAAAAGATGTTCCTGAACTTCGTTGGGTAGATACTACAATTTGTGGTTTTTCAGTCATTCGTCATTTCTCATTATTCCATACTCGTTCGTCTCAGCACGTTCCTCATTCGGCCGTTCCTTAGTCCGTCTTCACTATACACACTTTCTAAGTCGTTCCTCTTCTTTCATCATTTCCTCCCCTTTCACTGGCCGTGCTTTTACACATCCTTCAGTCGTTCCTCAATACGTTCCTGAGCCGTTCTTCCATACATTCATCACTCATTCCTCCACACGTATCCTCAGCCGTTCTTCTACACTTTCATCAGTCTTTTATAACTAGGCTACAAGCATGTTCTGGAGAAGTTCCATTCTCTAAAATTTTTTCTCGTTCATTTGTACATATAACACCTTACCATCTTGCACGCAATTGATTTAACCTATATCGATACTGATAATATATATATATATATATATATATATATATATAACACTGGAAGAGAATATCAAAGAGTGATAGGCAAAATAAATCGCTTAGGGAATGGTATCACGAAGCTTCCAGTGCTAACAAGAGGTATTTGTTTGCTATCTTAACAGTTTCTTCAGCTGTTACTCTCTGTGCACGTTCTTAAGATCCTTCTCGTGCTGGTCTTTTCCTTGGCGTTCATTTTTACGTTCGTTTTATTCTCACGTTCTGTTTTAGGGGACTATTTTAAGCGGCTTCAGAGATTTCGTAACCTCCCTTAGATAGCGATTTATTCTGCATATTCCCTCTCAGTATCCTCGTATGTTTGATGTAAATTGTCTGAATTAAAGCGATATAAAACACACACACACACACACACACACACACACACACACACACACACACACACACACACACACACACACACACACAGGATGTTAAAGTAAAATATGCAAAATAAATCGCTAAGGAAGAGGTGTTACGAAGCCTTCTATGCCACCTAAGATATATATAGTGTTTATATTTTTTTCATTTTTCATCACTTATCTGGACGTTCTTAAGACTCTTTTCCTTGACGTTCATTCTCTCTCTCTCTCTCTCTCTCTCTCTCTCTCTCTCTCTCTCTCTCTCTCTCTCTCTCTCGCATTCGGTGTTATACTGGTATTGGAAGGGCCTTGATATGTCGTTTTTTTATACGTCTCTCTCTCTCTCTCTCTCTCTCTCTCTCTCTCTCTCTCTCTCTCTCTCTCTCTCTCTTCGTTCCTTTCTTGGCACGTTCTTCAGTCGTTCCTCAACACGTTCTCCAGTCGTTCTTCTACAAGTTCTCCGGTCGTTCCTTCACGTTCTTCAATCGTTTCTAATTTTACGTTGTCGTTCCTCTTCAATCTTCTTTTTTACACGTTCTTCTCTGGTTCCTCCACTTTCTTCAGTTGTTCCTCTTTTAAACGTCCCTGTCATTCCTCTACATGCTCTTCAATCGTTCCTCTTTTTACACGTTCTTTTGTCGTTCCTCTACACGTTCTCCGGTCGTTCTTCTACACGTTCTCATGTCGTTCCCCTACACGTTCTTCAGTCGTTCCTCTTTTTCCATGCTCTCCAATCGTTCATCTCTTTACACGTTCCTCTGTCGTTTCTCTGCTTGTTCCTCAGTCGTTCCTTCATACGTTCTCCAGTCGTTCTTTACTTGTTCTTCAGTCGTTCCTATCGTCAGACATCTTCATTTATATTTGGTAATTTCGTCGCTCTTATTTGCACTGCTATGCTCCTTTCACTTTAACTTGGCCAAAAATAATAATAATAATAAAAGCCATTTCTCCTTCTTTAATGCTGAGTTATGGCAATAGACTAACATTTGAATGTCATACTAGTCACGAAGAAGTGTTATGGAAGGGATGTAGAGCCGTAACATTGCCCTATTCTGCCATCGAGAAACATAAGGTGCAAAAGGACGAAAATCTGGGTCATGAGGTATTAAGATCAGCCTACCGTTCCCTGTACGTTCATCAGCCGTTCTTCTCTATGTTTCTCGGTATTCCTTCACACGATCGTCGGCCGTTCTTTACATGTTCATACGTTCTTCGGCCGTTCTTTATATGTTCACACGTTCCTAGCCGTTCTTTACACGTTCTTCAGCCGTTCTGTTCACGTTCTTCAGCGACTATGTGCACATTCCTAAGCTGTTCATTGTATATTCTTAATCAGTCTTTACACGTTCCTCAGCCGTTTTTACACGTTCCTTAGCCCCTCTTCACACGTTCTCTAATCGTTCTTTACACGTTCATCTGCCGTTCTTTACACGTTCATCTGCCGTTCTTTACACATTCTTCTGTCGTTCTTTACACGTTCATATTCCGTTCTTTACACGTTCTTCTGCCGTTCTTTAATTATTCTGGAGTCTTCATACACAACTATTTTTATCCTCATTCAGCCTTTGTTACTTTTGCCGTTCATATATGCATTGCCAATTTCCCTACACGTTCCTGTGCCGTTCTTCATACGTTCTTTAGTCTCTGATTCCTCTACGTCTTCCTTATCGCCCTGCGTTCTTTAGGCTTTCCTCCTACGTTCCTCGCTCATCCTTCCCCACTCGTTCATCAGTTTGTCCTCAGCCGTTCTTCCCCATACGTTCTTTAGTGGTTTCTCTGTTCCCTACTCTCTTCCATGTTTGTTCTGGTTGTTTGTTCTGTCGTTCTTCTAGTATCTCTTAATTACACGTTCTTCAGCCGTTCATTTCTTTAACGCGTTCTTCACTCGTTCCTCAGCCGTTCTTCTCATGTTCGTCAGTCGTTCCTCTCTCTACTATTTATTCTGGTACTTCCGTCGTTCATCATTGCTGTACTAATTTCTCTAAACCATCCTCAGCTCTACACGTTCTTCAGTCGTTCATTCCCTCACACGTTCCTAAGTCGCTCCTCTACACCTTGCTCTCCTCCGAATCGGTCAGTTTTGCATGTTCCTATTCTTTCCCTGTACGTTCTTCAGCCGTTCTTAACTCGTTCATCAGCCGTTCTCCTCTGTCCTTTCTTTAGCCGTTCTTCTGGTTAAGTTTCTCGTTTTCTTGTTATGTGTATACTATTGTCGTTGCTCGTTCCTTACTTTTATCAGTCGTTCTTTATACGTTCTCCGTTCATTACACGTTTAGTCGTTCCTCTTTCTACACTTATTTTCCATGCCGTTCAATGCCGTTCACTTGTATTATTTTTCCCCTATAAATACTTACTGTCAGGTGATCCTCAGCTGTACACGTTCCTCCTCCTACACGTTCTTTAGTCGTTCCGTAATATCTATGTTTTCTGATTTTACGCTTGCTAATTTTGCCGTTCATCTGTCTGTTTCCCAGCAATACTCGTTCCCAGCTGTTCCTTTCTTCACCACACGTTCCTTAGTTGCTTTTATGCACGTTCTGTAGTCGTTCGTCTTTAGTTATTTCCCTTATTAAATGCATACTGTTTTACTGTATTTACTGTAGGTATTTCCCTCCAAGTACACGTTCCCTGTCGTTCCTCTCTCTGCCACACGTTCTCTTATCTGCACTATTTCCCTTTTCATGCATATTAAGCTTGTCGTTCGCCTGTACACTACATATTTCCAAACAGTTCACGTTCCCAGCCGTTCGTTTTTACACTACTCGTCCCCCCTGCCGTTAATTCAGTATGTTCTGTGGTCGTTCCTTTACACTCAGCTACTGTTTTCCCCTATCGTTCTATGCATACTAATACTGCCGTTCATCTGTGCACATTTCCTACAAGAACTCGTTTCCTGCCGTTCCTCTCTATTCTGCAAATTACACGTTCCTTAATCGTTCCTCTCCATACAGGTTTCCTTATTTCATGCATACAGATTTTGCCCTTCATCTATGCACTGCAATCTTCCCCACACAACACGTTCCCCAGCCGTTCCTTTCTACACTACACCTTCCTCTCCCTACACGTTCTTCAGTCGTTCTTCTCTACACCAAGAGCTTCCAATTTATACATACTAATTTTGCCGTTCATCTGTGCACAACTATTTTCCCTACACTACACATTCCCCAGCCGTTCCTTTCTACACTACACGTTCCTCTTCCTAAGCATTCTTCAGTCGTTCTTCTCTGTACACCACAAGTTTCCTTTCTATACATGCTAATTTTGCCGTTCATCTGTGCACTACAAATTTCCCTACAAATACACGTTCCCTACATGTTCCTTTCAGCACTACACGTTCCTCTCTATACACGTTCTTCTCCCTACGCGTTCTTCAGTCGTTCTCTATACACTGCTAGTTTCCATGTTATGCATACTAATTTTGCCGTTCATCTAGCTTTACTTATTTCCCTACAGTTACACGTTCCCTAGCCGTTCCTTTCATTTATAAACGTTCGTCTAACTACACGTTCTTCAGTCGTTCTCTATATACCACCAATTTCCATTTTTTGCATACTAATTTTGCCGTTCATCTATGCACTACTTATTTCCCTACAATTACACGTTCCCTAGCCGTTCCTTTTTACACTACACGTTCACCCTACCGTTGTGACGTGAAGGTGACGCAGAAGGTGACGAGGCGACGAAGCAGATGGCTCCTCGCGTCACTTGCAACTTGCCTTCACTTGATCATGCAATGCCAGGCACTTCACCGCTTCAGTCCTTCCCTGCAACAACTCCACTAGTAAATCCACCAATAGTCGCCCTTTCCCTGTCTGTTTGCCACCCCGATTGGACGACGGGATTGGAATGCCGGTGTCCCTACTCAGCGACAACCCACCGAACGACTGATTAGCGAGATAAATGCGGAAAGCGGCGGCGACGACTGAGAAATCACCAGAGCAGAATCGATATGTCCTTCCCCCACGACTGCCAAGACACTACTGAGGGTCCTAGCAGCGGTCGCCTAGGTGCCGTATGCTGCGCAGGGGGTTAAGGATGCCAGGCGCACATTTTCTTCGCGCTGCTAATATTTAGGTGAAACTATAGGATAACGTTATGATGGAACTTAGGATGAAAATGTTAATGCTACGATAGAACGCAACGATAAAACTACGAAACGCTACCATGACCTGTACTACATCAGGAATGCACATTTTCTTCCGTCTGTTGATATTTAGGTGAAACTTTAGGAAAATATTACGGTGAAACTTTCGATAAAAACTAATGGGACGATAAAATTTAAGATAGCCTTATGAAACGGTGTGGTATTCTTCATTAAATCTGTCCGTCCGTCTGTCTCTCTGACCTGCTTGGAAATCGAGAGGGATGCTTGAAACTCTCTTAACAGCTGTAATATTTGTAACTTTTTACGGCAATTTTAAGTGTGTACATTACAGTTGCTAAAGTGGCACCCCTGATGGCCGAGATTAGAACCACTTAGAAAGCCTTGTCAGCTTGGTGGAAATGGTAGCCAATTACCGTAGAGTTTTCTACATCTTCATAATATTCTTAGCTACAGCAGGTCGGATGGGTGGACGAATTGGTGGGGTGGGCAGGGCGGATGGGGTGGGTAGGCAAGGTGAGTGGGGTGGGTGGACAGGGTTGAGTGGATGGGAGGGTGTGGTGGGGCAGGGTGAGTGGGCCGGGTTGGGTGGGTGTGCTGGGGCAGCGTGGATGGGTGAGTGGGTGGGCAGGATGGGTGGGAGAGTGTGGGTGAAGTGAGTGGGCTGGATGGTAGTCTGGGTGAGTGGGTGGGGAGAAGGTGGGTGGGTGCATTAGTAGGGCAGGTGTGTGGGTGGGTGAACAGTGTGGGTGGGAAGGGTAGGTGTGTTAGAGTGGGCGAATTGGTCCATGGTAGGAATAGGTCCTTGTGGAATGTACCCTTTGGGCCCAAGGAGGAACATAGGCTCAAATGGGTAACATGGGATCGAGGGTCTTCTTCCACAGGGGGAGTGGCCGTCCAGGGGCCCAGATAACGCCGGTATGCACGAACATGGGATTTTAACCGAGCAACGCCGGATACTGTTCCTAGTGCAGATATATTTGGCATATTAATCACGGAAGCAGAGTATTATTTGTTTCCGTATTCTCTTTTAACTTGATTTTATAAACATAGCAACAGTGTTAAGAACGTACAGGTTTAGTTTATGTAGCTGTTTTCTTCTTGTGGTTCATTCATTTCAATAGTTCATTCATTTTAACTAGACGGAGATATTCGTCCCAGTACAGCTAATTTCCCGTAGTTCAGTGGCAGAAGGACAGTACTACGGGCCATCCTCTCCATAGGGCTTCCTCGTGACTAGCACCATAATCTATTGTAAATTTATAGTTCCAGCTCAGCATTCAAGACTAGCTTGCGTGAACAAAGTATCGGCCAACCTTATGATGATCTTTGTTTTCAACAAAATACGATGGTGTTTCCTTAAAAATTGGATGAAATTTACTGAACACGATTATCTACTAAAAAAATATTATGTCTTTACTGGAAAATATATATATTTTTTTATGTGTCCGACTCTGGGCATAGGCTTCACAGCCTGCTCCCAAGGCCAAGTAGTCCTCCTTCATACCATACACCTCTACATGTCACCACTTCGGTGCTAACATCTACCGTCCATTTTGAATACATGCTAGGGCTGTCTCATACAGGACTTGTGTATTGGTATTAGCGGGGGTATTTTTACGATATGTCGGCGGGTCTTCTGGTAGATCAGTAAAGCCTGATTTTTATGAAATTCAAATCCTTAAACTGTTCCCTGCCCCAGCCGGAATTTGAACCTGGGTCCGGTAGGACTACAGGCCACCTCTCTACCGATTGAGCTGAAAGATACTGGAAAATGCGATTATATTTATTGAAAATGCTACAGTATACAGAAAAATCCTAAATTTTTTCTTTTAATACGATCTGTAATGAAAATGAGATGATCTTTGTTGAAAAAATACTATAACTTTATTGAAACTGAAACCTGTAATGATCTTTAATGATTAATGTTACGATCTCCTACTGACAAGTACTACTATCTTTACTAATAATACGATCATCCTTACAGAAAATAATGACGATTCTACTTTAAAATATTACGATCTTTAGTGGGATTAGGAGCGCACGAACGGATTTATTTTTCGCTGAGTAAAGGTCACGAACAAATGATAATACAAAATACAACGTTGGAACATCGTATACCACCATCACAACCACAGCCATAACCACCACCACCACAACCACAGCACAACCACCACCACCACCACAACAACAACAACAGCCCCCACCACTATAACCACCACAGCTTCCACCACTATAACCACCGCAGAAACCTCCACCACACCACGGCCACCACCACACCACGACCATCACCACCAGCAACAACTACACTGATGATGAAGACAATATTTCGGTAACAATGGCAACAAGAGAATAATTTATGCATTGTAAATTGGCCTGAAATTGGGTAGTTTTAGAAGGCTAGCTACCTTGCATTTTCTTTTTTTTTCTCTTTTTTTTGTGATAATATTTCACTAAGTCAAAAACCTCAGCTGGAAAAGTCTGAAGCATTTATCATTTGACTGGTAATGATTTTCCATTTATAGTATGGGTGTGTGTGTGTGTGTGTGTGTGTGTGTGTGTGTGTGTGTGTGTGTAAAAGAGAGAGAGAGAGAGAGAGAGAGAGAGAGAGACTGATTTAAGAAACTAATCTCTGCAGTATCCGCTCTCTCTCTCTCTCTCTCTCTCTCTCTCTGCGTGTGTGTGTGTGTGTGTGTGTGTGTGTATGTGTGTGTGTGTGTGTGTGTGTGTGTGAAAGGAGAACGTTTCAAAGTAAAATTTTGAAACTTAGCACGATATATATACAGTATAGTATGTTTCGAAGGATGTTTGTACCGTGTGTACCATGGTTCGAACACACACACACACACACACACACACACACACACACACACACACAGAGAGAGAGAGAGAGAGAGAGAGAGAGAGAGAGAGAGATTTTAATAATGGAAGCGAAATAAGGCAAGTAAACATCATAGACATTTGTTTGTTTGTTTAGAGAAAGAAAGAGAGAGAGAGAGAGAGAGGAGAGAGAGAGAGAGAGAGAGAGAAATTTTAATAACGGAAATGAAATTAGGGAAGTAAATACCATGGACATTTGTTTGTTGTGAGAGAGAGAGAGAGTGTGTGTGTGTGTGTGTGTGTGTGTGTGTGTGTGTGTGTGTGTGTGTGTGTGAAAGTTACACCTAATCTTTCATGGTCGAAAAGCCTCTTCTAAGATAAATGTAATCGTCTAGGGAACGCAAATACTAATGATGATGATGATAATAATAATAATAATAATAATAAAGTGATCGGATTGAAGACGATAAAAATAATAATAATAATAATAATGAATCGTCGGACTGAAGAGGTTAGGTGGTCGATTTGGAGTTATTGGGTAAAGAGATGTTTGAATTTATACTGAATTAACCTCTTCATTCTCTTGACGTCCATTTCCTCTTTTAATTCTTTATACATACATACGATTTTATTAAACCTCAATGAGTTTGTTTTTTTTAATGAGAGATCATTGAAAACTCGCCAGCTTTTACTCTGATCTAGTCTATAATTGCCATCTCTCCATCTTGAATACTGGTGTTTAAAAAGTAGATTAACACTGAATTATACCAGTCAAGAACGAGTGCTATGGGCGGGATGCAGAGCCGTAGCGCTGTCTTTTTCCCCAGCTGACCTAGTGAAATAAGCTTCAAAAGGACAGAGGTTTGGCCCAAGTTAAGGTGTAAATGGTATAGTGTATATCTGACTCCCCCAGCTCGAAAAACTGTGTGCTAAGGAGAATATAATAATTAGTAAATAAGTATAATACACTGGAAAAAAGTGTTACCAGCTGAACGAGTTAAAAATTCAGTTTGAACGTTTATCACAAGAGTTTTAAGGCAAGGGTATCTAGGTTATTTCGTAATGGGTAATGCAGGAGGGGAAAATATCACCATCAACACTTTAACTTATTCTCCGTTCAGTCTGACTAGGCATATAATTGTCATCTCTCCATCTTTAATGTTCAGCTGTAACACGACGCTAATTAAGAAGATTGTGGGTGCGTTACGGTAGAGGTCATTGCCGTAAGAAACTGACACAAGAGTATGGTACTGCTGACGAAGAAGTCCTGTGGAAAGCATGGTGAACCTTAATCTTGCGTACTACCATGAAGCCGCGGGAAATATCGCGTAAAGGTACGAAAAACCCCGCCTTATTAAAATGAATGAACAAGCAGAAGCACTCAGAGAACACCACCCGCGTCCACCAGCTAGTGTGTGGACTGAATGTTTGTCTTTTCTCTCTGATCTTGACCTTGCACATATTGCTTCTAAAATCCGATTGCTTCAGTCTTGCCTAACCCTTAACCCTTCCACCAGCTTTGCCTCAGATCAGACCAGAATTGTTTAAATGTGCCCAGCGACCTTAACCTTCGACCTACCCTTATGACCTTGACCTTAGACTGATTGTTCTTAAAATAGTATGTTATCCTTTTTTTTTTTTTTACGCGTACCCTTCCACAAAATTTAATCAGAACCGGATAAATACTGTTTTGACTTTGCCATGTGACCTTGACCTTTCGTCGTATTGTCCTCGGAAATATTAAGTCAGCCTTTTGGGTGATCAACTAATCCACCAACTGTGCTCAAAATAAGGTCGCAGCTGTTTTAGTTATTTCACGCAGACACAAGTCGACTATGCCGTGTGAGCATTATCTTTGACTGATTGTTTTCAAAATTGAATCTCTTTGTTCTTGCCTGTTCTTTAACCCTTCGACTAAGTTTAGTACAGATCAGATTAAAACTGTTTGAATTAGCCTTGTCCTGTGTCATAGGCCTTTGACCTTTAACTGATTGCTTTAAGAATAGATTATTTTATTATTACCTTATCGTAAACCATACCACAAAGTTTGGTTTAAATTGGAACCCAAACATCGATCATAACGTAACACCCGCACTCGCTTTGCGAGCGCAGGTGTAAATTATAGTTTCCCATAATCACACGAAGTGAGGAAACCTGGAGGAAATGCCTTTCATTTCTTTGTGAACATGAATCACAGGATTTAGGAAGCTCCAATTAAAGTCTGGCCCTTGCCATTTGGTGTGAAGTATGAGGCAGCTGTGCTTGCAACACGTGGGTGGCGGCACTGCAACATTGATACACCAACAGAAAGAGGTGCGAGGTTGCAACCCTAATATCCCGCCCTTTTTAACCCCTTTAATCCGATGATGTAGTATTCATAATATACCTTTTATTCCCAAGCAGTTTTTTACGCCTTTGAGACACTCCAAGCGAGAGAGGTTAGATACAGCCTTTATTTACCCCTTCACTTCAGGGTGTCTCCATAAAGCTGAATAAAATCGTCTGGAGATAGCAGGAAAACAATAGAACACGTCGCCGGGTTGGTGATGGTAACCCTTCAAGCCCGATAAGGTCTTTATATTAGCCATTTCCTAACAATTGTAATCATCTTAGGATGGACTGTTTCGAAATGGGAGGGGTATATATAGCAATTATATTAACCACATTAGGACGAGACGACTTTCCTAAATTGAATAAAATAGTAACAGAAAGAGTAAACAAGGACGTCTCCCAATAAAGTAACAAGGACGTTTCTTAAAGTAACGAGGACGTCTCCCAAATAAAGTAACAAGGACGTCTCCCAAATAAAGTAACAAGGACGTCACCCTAATAAAGTAACAAGGACGTCACCCTAATAAAGTAACAAGGACGTCTCCCAAATAAAGTAACAAGGACGTCTCCCAAATAAAGTAACAAGGACGTCTCTTAAAGTAACAAGGACGTCTCCCAAATAAAGTAACAAGGACGTCTCCCAAATTAAGTAACAAGGACGTCTCCCAAATTAAGTAACAAGGACGTCTCTTAAAGTAACAAGGACGTCTCTTAAAGTAACAAGGACGTCTCCCAAAATGAAAGTGTAAATATCCTTTTGGACGTACAGGGATTAGGTGGGCAAATGTATTCTTTCCAACTCCGGTTATAATATAAGATTTTGAATATCGGAGTTAATATATCGGACCCAAATAATATCACCTCCATGGTTTTGCTTGGGTATAGGAATTCTCAGGTTAGTCGCCAGGTATAAATATGATATTCATGTTGGGATAATTATTTCAGGGATGATGCGGAAAATGGAATGATGGGTTAAAAAAAATAGTAACTCCTGTTCTAGTTGGCTTTTTGATCATTTTGATGCGTTCCATACTCTCTCTCTCTCTCTCTCTCTCTCTCTCTCTCTCTCTCTCTCTCTCTCTCTCTCTCTCACACACACACACACACACACACACACACACACACACACACACTCAAGCGAATCGATCTGGCATCTAAGAATGAACGGATCATTATTTCAACGTATATTCTACTTTTATATAGACACGACAGGTTTTCCGGGTACCCATTAATGATTTTTTTTTATTGTATACTTAGCCTCTGAAGAGTAAAAATAAACGAATTTTCTCCAGTACTGCCAAATTAATAAATGAATTACTAAATGAAATTGTGGGCTTGCGTCAAATTTGGGCCCCGAATTGGCCGCCGTGGCATATATATTTAGCATTATTAAATGTGGAGGTGTGGACAGCCCCGGGATTTTGTGCCCACGTAAATAAAAAAGGATGGTAGTGGATTTTTGTTAGTAGTTGTAGTAGTGGTGGTGGTGGTTGTGGTGGTGATGGTGGTAGTGTTAGTAGTAGTAGTAGTAGTGATGGTGGTGGTTGTGGTGGTGGTAGTAGTATTAATAGTAGTAGTGGTAGTGGTGGTGATGGTGATCGTGGCAGTAGTAGGTGTAGTAGTAGTAGTCATAGTAATCGTAGCAGTAATAGTAGTAGTAGTAGTCGTGGTAGTAGCAGTAGTAGCCCCAGGTTTATGTGAAGCGTGATTTCGTGGACTGCAAGCTCAAGTATGTCTCCTACAGTCAACATGTTCCTTTGGGGGATTGGGTGGGAGTTGATGGTCGTATGTATAACCGGGCAGTGGACCCTCCTAGTTATATCAGTGCCACCACATGAAGGCGTCCCTCTCCAACACCTCTGCCCTGAGTGAAATCGTCTCACATGAGCCTTAATAAAGTAAATAAAATCGTATATCACGGTCAGAGGGATAATGAAGAGCATAAACGTGAGACAGTGTGCGCTGATCACGTGAGGGGATGATTTCGACTAATGGACCTTCGGGGTTTTCTGCCCCTACTCAGTAACGATCTCTTCTCTTGACACACCACCACCTTCCCAACATATTGTAGCACCCTATCTATGCACCTTATCTATTCACCTCGTTATCGGCAGCCGTCTCCTTCTCCCAACCATAAACAACTCAGTCTCACCCTCCATTCTCTTCACACGGCCTAACCACCACCTTAGTATTTTATTCATTGTTATCATTATTACCACATCAACCTCATTGCCACGTTTGCTATATTCTTTTTACTCTAACTTGACCTAAAATTCCGTCTCACCTTCCTGAATGCTGAGTTATAGCTAGAGATTAACTGTGGAAAATGGTGATACACCTCTTTTACTGCCTAATTGTCTTCTCTCCCTCTTGGATGCTGAGTGGTGGTAGCAGCAGAGTAATACTAGAATGTGATGCAGGTTACGACGTAGTGCTGTGGAAAGGATATAGAGCCGTAGCTTCGCCCTTTTCTGACACTGAGTTACATGAAATCAGCTGCAAAAGGGCGAACATCAGGGCCAAGTTAAGGTGAAAGAATTATAGACTGATAGAACTGCTTTGGAAATTATAGAGCCGGCGCATTGTCCCTTTCTGACACTGAACTACGTGAAATCAGCTGCAAAAGGGCGAAAATCAGGGCCAAGTTAAGGTGAAAGAACTATAGTCTCGAAGTACTGCTATGGAAGAGGATGTACAGCCTGCCAGGGAATCGAACTTAGGTCGTTTCTTACAACAGACGACCTTTCTGTTCACTGGGCCATGCAGTGCTATATTAATTGCCAGCTTTCATTCCTATTTCACTGTGTCGCTGCCTTCAACCCCTGCCACTTTCCTTTAGTTTATCCTTCATAATAGCATATAGCATTCTCTCTCTCTCTCTCTCTCTCTCTCTCTCTCTCTCTCTCTCTCTCTCTCGCAGGCTGTTCTAGGGCAAATTTTGATTTTTTTCTTTTTTTTTTTTTTTTTTTTTAGTGCAGTATCAACATGGATTCATATCCCAGCCAAGACGGAGTTGCAGTGACTTGTAAGCGTATGTCCGTCAGTGAATTTCCTCATTGAATCCGCAAATCCGTAACGTTGAGCATTGGGCCCAAATTTGATACAGGATTTTTGTTCGTAAAGTTAACTCTGAATTAAGCTCCGTAACTTCCTAAAAAATTTCAATGGGCTTCCTGTATTTGAACATTACAAGCAAACAAATAAGCAACACTACAAGCAAACACTCTACAAGCACACAAACAACATACAACTATACAGGCAAACACAGACACAAACACTCACTATTGCAGGTATCCGAAATAGTATTCAGTTAGTGCACACACACACACACACACACACACACACACACACACACACACACACACACACACACACACACACACACACACACACCGCAATTGCAGACGTGAGGAGGATTATAGTCGGAGTGAAGGTTTGTTGTGCTGGATCCTGGACATAGGCGGCCATTTTGGATCCAGACTGATGAAGCTGGGTGAGTTTGGGTGAATGGTTGTGGATATGATGATGATGATGATAATGATGGTGGTGGTAGTGGTGGTGATGATGATGATGATGATGATGTGAATGATTATTGGAATGTGTATGTTGTGATGATGATGAGGGCGATGATGATGGTGTTGATGATGATGATGATGATGAGGAGGAGGAGGAGGAGGGAGGAGGAGAAGCAAGAAGAAGAGGAGGAGGGTGATGATGATGATGATGATGATGATGATGTGGTTAGCCTTTTAAATCCTTGCCGCCATCAGACGCTTTTTATCAGCTAATTACAAGACATTTTGAAAGGCTATATCTAACCCATACACCCAAAAAGACCCCCCTTCAAGCTGAGTAAAATCGTCTGAAGGTAGCGAGAGTGTAAGGATTATTCGTCTGAAGGTAGCGAGAGTGTAAGGATTATATGTCGGAAGAGAATAACTATTAATACATCACTTCTTTCATATTCTTGCTGCGGCCAGGTAATATTATTCAGGTAAAGTAAGGTTCCTTCATTCAGTGTAAGTATAAATGTGTAAATGAAAGCTCTGTCTAACCCTTCCCTGTCGTGGTCTTGTAAATTCTGGAGGTACTCGTTTATATATATATAAAGTATATGCGGATTATGTGATACAATGCGCATAGGAGGAAGTGCTGATTTTTAACATGCGAAGTAAATCGCCGATGTGGTGCTGCAAAGCCACCTGTGCATCTAAAAATACTTGCCCTAAACCCTTGCTGCAACTTTCCTCCAACCAGGAGTAGGATTAGGTGGTGAGGAGTTAGCTTGTCCCTGGATTGTACACAATCCATCTTATCCCAGTGCAGCCTAATCCAACCAATAATAATGCTTAATCCATTAGACGCCTCTCATAGACTCTGATACCTTGTCCTTGACCTTTCTTTCATCAAATCTTACTTGGGCCCGCATGCTTGTCGAAAAGGAAGCTCGCCAACACCGTTTCGTAAGCGATTTATTTTGCTTATTTCACCTTACTACCTTTTCTGTGTTATCTAAGTCCTCTCTTACGCTCCATCCTGTAAGAAATAGCCGGGACCAAGAATCCTTCATGGCCTGTATTTTAGTTGGATAAGGAGGCTCCCTAGCACCTCTTCCTTAGCGATTTATTTTTGGATATGTCTGGCGAATATCGTTTTGTACGTTATTTAAGCAGAATATGGCGATTTTGGAAGGATTTACTTAATACAAAGAAAAGTAGTAAGGGGTAATAAACTGAATAAATAGCTTAGAAAAAGGTGTTAGGGAGCATCCTTAACCGATTAGAATAGGCCCATATATACTATGCCTTTGGCCGTGTTGAGAATGGATTTGGAGATCGTAATACTTGTTCTGTAGTGATTTATTCTGCATATTACAACTCGTTTCCCTCGTGTGTTAGTAATGCCGCTAAAATAGTATATATTACATACGAGGGAATGTTGGTGTAACGTGCAAAATAAATCGCTTAGGAAACTGTATTACGGAGCCTCCTACGCCACCTGCAGTACGACTTCTTACACAATAACGACCCCACACATTAACGACCCCACACAATAACGACCCCACACAATAACGACCCAACACAATAACGACCCAACACAATAACGACCCTTCCAACTGCACCCCCACATCCCCTCATAGACTCCTTCATGGACTCCAATACCTTGACCTTTGACATTTCGTTTCACCTACTTTGTCACTGGGTTTCTGTTTTCTTCCTCCCACTGCATGCCTTCCTATACTCTATTTACTCGAAGTTGGCCCAAAATTGCCATCTCTCCGTCCTAAAAGCTGAGTTGTAGCAATAGATGAACGCTAGAATATGATGCTAGTCACGAAGAAGTGCTGAAGAAAGTGAAACCATAGCACTGCCTTTTTCTGCCACTGAGCTACGTGAAATGAACTGTGCCAATTTAAGGCGAAAAGAGTATAGTTTTTCTCTCACTTTCATGTCGCCTCATATACCCAAAGTACTTCTTTCTCTGTTTAGTCAGAATCTCACTTTCCTTTCACTTCATGTGGCTGGATCTTCCTCTACCCTGCATCAATCTTTTTAGCGATATTTTTGTCTGATCGGAGCGCAGCGTATGTAATAAAAAATGATCTAACCTTACCTAAGCAAAACTTCTCGTCCAGTCAAACCTAACCTGACCATCAGCTCTGGCATGGTTATCTTGAATGCGGATGTCCCTCTGTTTATAAACCTTCAGTCCTTTAAAATCAGTGTGCCTAAGCAAGTCAGAGTAAACGGATCTTTATTTAGCTCTCTTTTCTTCTTTTTTCCCCGGTAGAAAAAAAAAATACTCTCTTCAACCCTCCAGCGTTTTATTCTTTCCATTGTGCATAAAATATAAATATTGAAGTGCAAGGAAATACATTGAATACAGACGAATATAACCTAATCTGTCCAAATGAAAATACGTCCACATCACGCTGACCTGACCTCACATAACCTGACCCAACCTGACCTAGCCTGACCTAAGTTAATGAAAACGGTACATTAAGCCGTGATAAATCTGATGGTAAGTTATGCAGTAATTTACGTGTCCACTCTTACACGCCACAAAGTGTTTTAGAGAGAGGTGTGTGTTAGTTATTCTCTCTCTCTCTCTCTCTCTCTCTCTCTCTCTCTCTCTCTCTCTCTCTCTCTCTCTCTCTCTCTCTCTTCCCCCCCCCCATATTCCCTGCTACATTCTTGGATCGAACTCGCGTCTTTTCGCACAGCAGACCACTTCTTGGATTAGGGTTAGCGGTAAATAGGGTCTTCCACTATCTGTCCATCCATGTATCTATCAGTCTATCTGCCCAGCTGTCTATGTGTCTATCTATCCATGTCACCCTATCCGTCATCAAACTGCCCTGCCTCCAACCCACACCACCCTCATTCATCTACCCATCCCTCCTCGTCTCTTCCCCTCCACCTCACTCCCACACTCTCCTAGTCAGTCTCTCACTCCATTCTCTCCAGGAAATACACTGGCTGCCAACTGAATACTTACCCGCCAGTGAAATACAAGTGAATGAATCTGCGCATCAGGGGTGAAAATGCGCCTAATTAAGTGTTATAATGCGCAGTTGCCGTGAGACTAGGCAGGACGCAACGAATTAAGTGGACTTGTGGTTGGGAAAAGGGATTTGGAGAGAGAGAGAGAGAGAGAGAGAGAGAGAGAGAGAGAGTCGTATACAATCTATATCTAGTACTTAGGAGGTCCACAGCTGAAACGAATCTTATCCTCTGAAGCAGAGTGATACATAGATTTAACCCTACATCCATGCTAGCAAAGTGCGAATGTGGATGGAGTGTCTGTAATGAGTCATGTATGTGAAAGTCAATTTATATCATGTATGTAAAACTGTTCTCTCGGCTTCGTTTATAAGTGTCAGATTCTGCATATGTCATCGGCAAGATTGAAGAAAGTGCGATTATAAGTAAGCATATGAAGGAACAACAAACGATACTATTGTTGGTGTGTTTTCAGCTGATGGAACTAGATCACTCGTAAAACTGAGCTAATAAGTCGTGGTTACATGAAATTCAGTGAGGTTTTCGCTACATGAAATTCAGTGAGGTTTGGGTACGGAGTGAGAATGAGGCTTGGAATTAGTAGACAAACCAAGCCTTCAATCTGACTACCCATCGCCATTAACCGAGCAAAAAGAGGCTAGGGAGCTTCGTCAGGTATGAGTTAACGCACTATACCGGCACCCACTTCCATTTACTGGGTTGTCCGTAAATAGCGCTGCACTAGAGACACCTTGCTGTGTCTAACATGTTGTGGGGACGGCTCAGTTTGTTGATGTGGGCGTGGGTGTGTCAGTGAGAATAGGAAATGAATACACGATGTAGGGTTGACAGTGCTAACCCTGACTAAGCCGGCCCCGCAACGCAAGAGAAGTGATCCATCTGAGTAAAAGAAAAGCATTATATATATTGACAACTCTCTATATATCAGCCACTTTTGGGGCTTCAGATACCAGACTCAAGTAGTAGTAGTAGTAGTAGTAGTACCGGTAGTAGTAGTAGTAGAATTAAATTTAAACCCATTGGACTGTAGGCTCACGTTACCTTCTCCTGCGGCCCACCATCCTCCTCCTGGGAGATGGGGAGGGAGTTGAGGGACGTTTTTACCACCAGGAAGTGAAGCCACCAGGTCATATCAGTGCCACCACATGAAGGCGTCCCTCTCCATTACACGCAGGCTTAAAATACTCATACATTGCAAAAACTCGAACACAGTGTCAATAAACAGTCATATGCAGACGTCTCAAACATGCCCAAATATCAGTAAAGGAAATTGGAATGTCAGCCTGTTGGAGCTGGCGAGTGAAAGAGTCAAATGAGGCGGTGTGAGTGAAAGGAAAGACTTCTTAATGAGGATCCTCACTATCGCCTTAGATTGAAAACACGAAACTCTTTGCTGCGAGTTTTTCATTTTTTTTTTTTCCAGTGTTTGTCAGATTCAGTTGTTTCAAATGGTAAAAGATTCATACGTGATTGGAATGCATAAGCCAGTTGGTGAATATGTGATGGGCATATACATAAATGGGAAGCACTCAAAAAATGCATACCTTCTCCAGCGCCAGTAAAAAATATGATTAACTGCTGCAGTTCCTCT